>NW_004443954.1:2318488-2319804 GCF_000243295.1 Trichechus manatus latirostris
GATACCAAAATGACAGCACTAAACTCATACCTATCAATAATTACACTGAATGTAAATGGACTAAATGCACCAATAAAGAGACAGAGAGTGGCAGACTGGATAAAAAAACACGATCTGTCTATATGCTGCCTAGAAGAGACACACCTTAAAGACACAAACAAACTAAAACTCCAAGGATGGAAAAAAATATATCAAGCAAACAAAACTCAAAAAAAAAGCAGGAGTGGCAATATTAATCTCTGACATAATAGACTTTAAAGTGAAATCCACCACAAATGATAAGGACACTATATAATGACTAAAGGGTCAATACTCCAGGAGGACATAATTATAATGAATATTTATGCACCCAATGACACCACAGAATACATAAAATAAACTCTAACAGCACTGAAAAGTGAGATAGACAGATCCACAATACTAGTAGGAGACTTCAACACACCGCTTTCGATGAAGGACAGAACATCCAGAAAGAAGATCAACAAAAACACGGAAGATCTAAATGCTACAATCAACCAACTTGATCTCATAGACAGATACCGAACACTCCACTCAACAGCAGCCAAGTATACTTTCTTTTCCAATGCGCATGGAACATTCTCCAGAATAGACCACATATTAGGCCATAAAGCAAGCCTTAACAAAGTCCAAAGCATCGAAATTTTGCAAAGCATCTTTCCTGACCATAAAGCCATAAAAGTAGAAATCAACAACAGAAAAAGCAAGGAAAAAAAATCAAATACATGGAAACTGAACAACACCTTGCTCAAAGACTACTGGGTTATAGAAGAAATTAAGGATGGAATAAAGAAATTCATAGAACCAAATGAGAATGAAAACACATTGTTTTAGTCATCTAGTGCTGCTATAACAGAAATACCACAAGTGGATGGCTTTTCTTCACAGTAAAGTAGGCTAAAAGTCCAAATTCAGGGCATCAGCTCCAGGGGAAGGCACTCTGTCAGCTTCTCATCAATGTTCCCCCGGACTAAGAGCTTCTTCATGCAGGGACCCTAGGTCCAAATGACACGATCTGCTTCTGGCACTGTTTTCTTGGTGGTATAAGGTTCCCCTACCTCTCTGCTCACTTCTGTCTTTTGTATCTCAAGAGATTGCCTCAGGAAACAATCCAGTCTTGTAGATTGGGTCCTGCCTCACTAACACAATTGCAGCCCATCCTCCCTCATTAACATCATAGAGGTAGGATTTACAACATATAGGAAAATCACACAATACCGAGAATCATGGCCCAGCCAAACTGATGCACACATTTTTTGGGGGACATAATTCAATCCTTGACACACATCCTACCAGAA
>NW_004443954.1:2319904-2394544 GCF_000243295.1 Trichechus manatus latirostris
TGAAATTAAAAGAATCATAACAGAATAGTATGAAAAATTGTACTCTAACAAATTTGAAAACCTAGAGGAAATGGACAAATTTCTAGAAACTCACTACCTACATACACTAACACAAACAGAGGTAGAACAACTAAATAGAGCTATAACAAAAGAAGAGATTAAAAAGGTAATTAAAAAACTCCTTGGAATATATCCTAGAGAAACAAGAGCCGTCACACGAATAGATACATGCACACCCATGTTCATTGCAACATTGTTCACAATAGCAAAAAGATGGAAACAACCTAGGTGCCCATCAACAGAAAAATGGATAAACAAATTATGGTATCTCCACACGATGGAATACTACGCAATGATAAAGAACAATGAAGAAGCCAAGAAACATAACATGGAGGAAACTGGAGGTCACTATGCTGAGTGAATTTAGTCAGTCACAGAAGGACAAATATTGTATAAGACCACTATTATAAGAACTCAGCAAAAGGTTTAAACACAGAAGAAAACATTCTTTGATGGTTACAAGGGTGGGGAGGGAGGGAGAGGGTTATTCACTAACTAGATAGTAGACAAGTATTATCTTAGGTGAAGAGAAGGACAGCACACACTACAGGGGAAGTCAGCACAACTGGACTAAACCAAAGCTAAGAAGTTTCCTGAATCAATCAAACACTTTAAGGGACAGAGTAGCAGGGGTAGGGGTCTGGGGACCATGCTTTCAGGGGACATCTAGGTCAACTGACATAACAAAGCTTATTAAGAAAATGTTCTGCATCCTACTCCAGTGAGTGGCGTCTGGGGTCATAAAAGCTTGCAAGCAGCCATCTAAGATGCATCAATTGGTCCCAAACACCTGGAGTAAAGGAGAATGAAGAACACCATGGACACAAGGAAAGTAGTAGCCCAAGAGACAGAAAGGGCCACATAAACCAGAGACTTCATCAGCCTGAGATCAGAAGAGCAAGATGGTGCCTGGCTACCACCAATGACCGTCCTGACAGGGAACACAACAGAGGGTCCCTGATGGAGCAGCAGAAAGGTAGGGTGCAGAACTCAAATTCTAGTAAAAAGATCAGACTTAATGGTTTGACTGAGACTGGAGGAACCCCGGAAACCATGGCCCCTGGATTCTCTATCAGCCCAGAACTAAAACAATTTCCGAGGCCAACTCTTCAGACTGGGATTGGACTGGACTGTGGGACATAAAGTGATACTCATGAGGAATGTGCCTCTTAGCTCAAGTAGATACATGAGACTAAACGGGCAGCTTCTGTCCAGAGGTGAGATGGGAAGGCAGAGAGGGTTAGGAGCTCGCTGAATGGACATGGGGAATCAGGGGTGGAACGGAGGAGCGTGCTGTCACAGTATGGGGAGACCAAACAGGGGTCACATAACAATGTATGTATAAATTTTTGTATGGGAGTCTAACTTGAAATGTAAACTTCATTTAAACTACAAAAATAAAAAATTAAAAAAATTACACTTATATTACATGTTGAACTAAGAAGCTCTATAGAATTTAACTAACACAATCAATGATGTTGATAAACTTATGCACTGAAATGATTTAGTTTGCTTTGTTTTGCTGAATCCTTTTAATTTGTGTTGTAATCTCTGTTGTCTTATTAACTTGGTTCATTAGAAAAGTGGTACAAAGGAATAGATCTTAATTGTCTTCCACACATGGACCGATTTGCCTTATTGAGTTCTGTAGCTTCAAACCATAACTCAGTCATGGTTAGCAATGCCAACAATTAATCTATTAACTAACAGAGCCTTACTGAAGACCAACTGCCAAGTGTCCATAACTGAGGAAGCTTGTGTAAGCCTGAACACAGCACACTTTTTTAAAAAAAATATTTCCTTGTGTTTTCGGTGAAAGTTTACACAGCAAATCAGGTTTCCATTTGGCAATTTCTACACAAGTTGTTCAGTGACATTAGTTACATTTTTCACAATGTGTCAACATTCTCACTAACTGCAATTCTGCTTGTTTTGTTTCCATTACTCTAGTTTCTGTGCCCGCCTTGTCTTCTCATCTTTGATTTAGAATACTTGTTGACTTTTTGGTCTCATATAGTTGGTTTTTTAATGGAGCCCCATAATCCTGGGTAATATCCTTTATTTTGTGTGCCAATCTGGTTTTTGGCTAAATGGTGACCTCAGGGGATAGTTTTGGTTCAAGGTTTAAAGAGTATCTCAGAGCAATAGTCTCAGGGAGTCCTCCAGTCTCAACCTGTTCAGTAAGTCTAGACTTTTCAAGAATTTGAGTTCTGTATTGCGTTCTTCTCCTTTTCTATCCTGCTCCATCTATTGTGGTCCTCATCACAGCGGTTGGTAGTGGTTTCCAGGTACCATCTAGTTCTGCTGGTCTCAGGGTAGATGAGGCTGTGGCTTGTGTAGGCTGTTAGTCCTATGGACTAATTTCTTCTCTGAGACTTTGGTTTCCTTCTTTCTCTTCTGCTCCAGACAAGCAGAAACCAGCAGTTGTATCTTAGATGGCTGCTTGCAAGCTTTTAAGACCCAGGTGCCACATACCACACTAGCATGCAGAATGTGAATTTTATGGTGCCAGTTGACTGAGTTGTCCCATGAGACTAAGGATCTAATCCTTCAAACCCAGAAAACCATTCTCAAAATGTGTTTGGTTATACCCGAGTACAGCACACCTCTTAATGAATCCATACTACAAGGGACAAAGAAGACAAGAGAGCAAGCTAGAGTGGATTAAGCAGAGCTAATACTTGACTACAACTGGAAAGAAGTTCAAATCACATGAGTCAGTAATAACGTCTTTATTATATGACAGCTTATTATCTCTTACAGATAATTCTACCCAAGTGGTAAATAGCTGCACTGTATAATCATCAGTATTAAGTGAAACAGAGTATTGGAAATTTCCCAACAAATTCATAAGGGTGGCAGCACACTTTGGATTACTTTGGTTCAAGTGGGAGATTGTCCTCTTCCCCATCCCCACTCTGTTTCTTGTAAGTAGAGATATGAACTGCTGGAGAGTTATATTCTTAAATGGTGACACTGTCATTAACATTTACTCTTGCTACTGCCATCTACTCTATTTTTTTTGAAAAAATTACCAGTGAAGAAAAACCTATGAGCTTAGGTCTTGCCATATCATCTTGAATTGCTCTCTCGCTTGTCCTCTTTCTTTATGGCTCCTAAGTAATCACCTTTCCCCATGTGAAACGGATTAACTCCTGGGGAGAAGATGTTCCAAGAGCTTTCACACAGTCATTCCAAGGGAACAACTTCTTTTGTCTACATGCATCCTGCAGCTCAGAAAATAAATTGCTTTGTATCATCAGACAAGAGTCCAGAGAAGCCAGCTACTTTACATATACTTTGAGGGTGTTAAAATCAAACCAAGGATCCCACTGTAATTAGTACTGGGTGGCTAGTTAAAAAAAAAAAAAAAAAAAAAAAAAAAGAGTCTATTACAGAGGATTGTGGAAAATGCTGAGGGCTGAGTTTAGAAATACTATTATAATGATTGAGTATAATCATAAAATGGCTCTACTAGAGGTACCTCCTTAAGTCTGAGGAGTGTTAACATCATTCAATCTTGTGGAGCCCTCTACTGGAAAACTTCGTGTATCAAACTCCAAAAGAAGGTATTTGGTTTTCCAAAATCCATCGATGTATGAATTATTACATTAATAAATATTATTTAACTCTTTCTTATGAATTTAGCTGCATTTCAACAGTTTCAAGTTACTTCACCTGACAGAGCTGTTCGTAAGTTGTCTACTGTTGTTTTTCGTTATTTGGAGAGAACAATGTCGCTAAAGGGATTTGATCCAAATTCTTCCATGTTGATAGAAACCGTCATTGTAGTTTAATCCTTTTCCCATGAGGAATTGAGTAGGCTCTTTTCCATTGGGGATGCTTCCATAAACAAGCAAAATTCAATATTTATGTTTTTTGTTGTTGCTATCAATTATTCTGTGCTACACTTTTAAAAAGTCAGTATTATATTTTAAAATATGGAAAGAACAGAATAACAAAAAAAAAGATAATGGTATGCTCCATGTGAAATAATGAAACTGCAAGTTTTACAAGATCAGAATTGTATTGCCTTGGGCAAGAGAGATTACAAAATTCACCCTGAAAAGAACAGCGCTAATAGAAAGTTTAACATTCAGTGTAAAGATTAAAGTCAAACAGTAATTTTCAGAGTGTGAAAAATAGAGGACAACATTTTGTTTTTAAAAAAATATGTTACTAAATACACGGTTATCTCGCATTAACTATATAGTCAAAATTAATTGTAATGGCATTTGATATGAGTGATAAAAATATTTAAATCATGTCCATATAAGAATATAGGCATGTGAATTACCATCCCTTGTAATCTATGACTTCTGATTTGTTTCTCAATTAAAATTGCCCTAAGTACCTGCTAGAAGAATTGTACAATACAGGAAGTGTTCTGTAAATATTTCATCATATTCAGACGTTATTCTACCGACTTGGAGACTGGACTGTCTATGGGAGTGCAAGCGAGGTCCACCATTGGTGAAACAATGGCAGGTGCTGGCCTCTCTTGGCTTAGTGAGAAACTTTAAAGTAGGTTTCCATAGAATTCATTGTCCTAACCAGGACACTGTTGAGAGTAAAATGTATTAGACGATGCCATGACATTACCACAAATCAAAAATGTCCTGGGCCACGTGGGACCTATAGTCACTCAATATGGGACTCCATATGTGTCTGCTGCGTGGCAGCATAATTACCTTGGACTGGAAGGGTTATGCCTAAAAAGTAATATTGGAAACAATGGACGCTTAAGACTATCAGTCAGTCTTTCTCTGATTTAACCAGACTCACTCCCCCTTTTATTTATTAAACTCACTAGTGTTATAATGACTATATGACAGAGATGTTAATGCCTTGAAAATGCTAGGTCATACTAACATTTCTACACGCTGGTTTGTCCTGGGTTTTATAATATTTTTCTATCTATCTTTAAATGGTTTATATTTAAGCCAGGTAGTTAGGGGTACTATATTTTGAGATCTGACTATACCAGTGGGTTGAAATGACTGTACTTACTGTTATGTAGTACTGTTACGTCTAAAGATTGTCATGAGGATCTCATGAGATAAGATATATAAATGCTGATAAAATGCTGGATAAATCACAGGGGCTTCAAATATGGAAGCCATCATTATTCATAAGAGCAACTTTTATTCATTTAGTGCCTTTAAGTTTTCCAATAACTTTCCTCATGGCTACAAAGTTTACATTATTTCTTTGTATTATATAAGTGAGGGCACTAAGTTTCCCAGAGATTCTGTGATTTAACTAACTTGGGGCCATATCAGAAGACGTAAAAATCAACCGGCAGTAATTTAAGGAAGGAAAGATAAGTCAACTAATTTGGTTAGCTCTCCAGCTAGACTAGAATTTTTTGAAGGTGTCTGAACGCTGAAACTCATCATCTGGGAAGGAAAAGGTAAAGCCTTTGTTTTTACAAAAAGCTGAAAGTTCCTGTAAGTTTTTTTTTTAAATTTGTTGTGCTTTAAGTGAAAGTTTACAATTCAAGTTTAGTCTCTCATACAAAAATTTATACACACCCTGTTATGTGACCCTAGTTGCTCTCCCTATACTGCATTGGCACACTCCTCCTTTCCACCCCGGATTTCCCGTGTCCAGTCAATCAGCTCCTGACCCTCTCTGCCTTCTCATCTCACCTCCGGACAGGGGCCACCCATTTAGTCTCATGTATCTACTTGAACTAAGAAGCACGCTCTTTACGAGTATCATTTTATGTCCCATGGTCCAGCCTAATCTTTGTCTGAAGTGTTGGCCTCGGGAATGGTTACTAAAACTAAATCTCGCAAGTTCTGATGTGCATGTGTTGTACCTCCTACACCAGCACTTCCATTTGTTGGGGGAACATAACGATCGGGTAAACCTTCTACGCCTGGTAACTACTGCAGTACTGTGTTACTGGCCCAAATGCAAATACTTCCAGTCTTCTTTTCACTTCCTTAATTTTCTAAATATATTATCATCTCCTCTCTTCTAACCTGTATCTTTCCATCATTACAGTGGTTAAGAGATGGCTCAGGAATCAGACTTTCTGGCTTCGGACCCTGGCTTTATTTCTTACTACCTGCACTATTTTGGGTAAGTTGTTTGACCCTGTGATGATTAAAAATGAGATAACATTACATGTAGGATGCTTAGAAGTGCCTGAATCATAGGAAGGCTCAAAAAGCTTTGTTTTTATTATTATTCACACTCTTTACCTCTCAACAATTTCCTGATATAATACAATTCCGCCTGAGCCAGATAGAATCCAATTCTATAGCAAAGAAGCCCCCAACTATTCTTAAGCTTCCTCCTCTTGCCACAATTAAAACCTGACCTTCTTTTTAAAAATTCTACTTCCCTTGTTGTTGCTTTAAATGGAAATTGCTTACTCTCCAAAAGTTTAAACGCTGCAGGATAGTAGGAGTAAAGAGGGTTCAAAACTTTGTTCAAACACTGTAGTGAGGCCACACATGAGAAATTAATATTATTGCAGCAAATATTACAAAATAGTGTAATTTTACTATATAAATCACTATTACTCATATCACATTTTTTAAACCTTCTCTTAAAGCAATATCTAAATCCACACATTATTATAAAGACTTGGTATCATACTTACACCTTTTTTCTGATGTATCATGCTTACTCCTTATATAATCTTAAGAGTAATAGAAATAATTTATTAATGTAAAATAATACTCAGTTGCTATATGTCACTATAGCATATACCACATTACTTTGTGAGTGCCTCCAAACCGTGAATTGAAATACAGTAAGAAGCCAGAAAATGGATAATTGGCAATACTGGAAAGCAATAAAATGGTTTCAAGAAGTTATTATATTGATCAGATCTGAGAGAAAGAATTTGAGGAGTTAATAAAAATTTGCCTCTTCTCTTATGAAAGTATTTCTGCAGCTCAAATTCTGCTCACATGCCAAAGTATTGTCTGTTGTGACATCAATAATAGTGGCAAAACCCACAATTCTCCATGGCATTTAGATGCAGTCACCTTTGGTTTCGAGAATGTGTGAAAAAAATTTGTGAAGAAGCATGTCTATGGAGCCTCATTGGGGTTAGTCATGAAAGTGGGTATGTAGGGCTATAGGTCACATTGTGCCAGCCGAGAGGCAGAGCATGAGTGACAGAAGTTAGGGTAGCCAATTCTCCTGGTCTGCCTGAGACAGAAAAGGATTCCTGGAATGTAAGACTTCAGTGCTAAAACCAGGAAAATTCTGGGCAAACTGGCAAAAGTTGATCACCCTAGTAGAAGGGCCATGTAACTTTTAATAAAATCTGTCCGTGTGTCTGTGATATGCGTGGCTTGCTAAAGTGCCCTTGTCTAAGGTGGGTACTGTCTACGTCACTCCTTTGGTCTTTCCCCATTGATATTATGATAACATACAAATAGCTAAGATATTTGGCATGACTCTTTTTACTTGTAATGTCTTTCTTCTCTGTCACTGCTCGTTCAATCCTCATTTTTTGCTCTGTGCTAAATTTCTCATACTTCCCAAACAAGCTACGTACTCGCACATCCCTGTATCTCTGCACATGGTCTTGGTTGGGAATGCTCTTCCCCAAATTCATTACCTGGGTCATTTATACTCATTCTTGAAATCTCACCCCAACGTCATCTCTTATAGGAAGTAATTTCTAATCTTCTCTCCCTGGTCTCAGTAGCGCATAGGTTCTGGAACCAGCCTGCCTGTGTTCAGATTTGAGACCTACCGCTAACCAGATTTGTAACCCTGAACAAGTAATTTAACCTCTCTGTGCCTCAACTTCCTAATCTGTAAAATGGATAGTAAAATACTACCTACCTCAGGAGGTTGTTGTGAAATGAAAGGTGTGCTTAGAACAATGCTTAATACATAAACCAAAACCAAACCAAACCCATTGCCATTGAGTCAATTCTGACTCATAGCGACTCTCTTAGGCTGGGTTCTCCAGAGAAGCAAAACCAGTAAAGCATATAAATATATATAGAGAGAGGGATTTATATCAAGGAAATAGTTCATGTAGTTGTAGAGGCTGGAACATCCCAAATCCATGGGTCAGGCTGGAGGCTTCTCCTGATTCATGTAGCTGTAGGGCTGGCAAACCCAAGAGTGGCAAGTCAGACAGCAGGGCTCTGGCTCACAGGCTGTGAAGACCAACGAATCCCAAGATTGGCAGGCAAGATGGCAGGTAGGCTGCTAGCTCAAGTCCCAAGAATCAGAGGTCAGACAAACAGAAGCCAGGTGCAGGATCCAGAGCGAGCAAAAGCCCACCAGCCTTGCCAGAAAGTTCACCTATATTGGATGCAGGCCACACTCCCAGGGAAACTTCCCTTCAACTGATTGGCTAGTCACAGCAAATCCCATCCTAGAAGTGATCACACAATATCAAATTTCATCATGGAGATGATCACATTATACCACTGCCAAACTATATCATAACTTCCAAACCACTGAGAATCAAGGCCCAGTCAAGTTGACACATAGCCTTAAGGATCACAGTCACCCTACAGGACAGAGTAGAACTGCTCCATAGGGTTTCCAAGGTGTGGCTGGTTGATTCGAACTGCCAACCTTTTGGTTAGCAGCCGAGTTCTCATAGCAACTATTAAATAAATATTAACTCATTATAATCCCACCCAGTCACTATGCCTAACACATAATGGATGTTCAATACATGCTTTTAAATGGTTGGAAGGAGTTTCTGCTTTGTAGGAGATTCACAAATCAAAATGGAGTAGAGACAAAATAATTGATCTGGCTTTAAAAATTTACTTCAGAGGTTCCGGTGGTCAGGCCACTGGTGTCCAGATGACCTGAAAGTCTCAATAAGGATTATAGAAATGGTTAGAACTAGATATTTCCATGTGGAATTTGTTGCACAATTTTAATGAATTTAGAAACTTTTGACAGGCTAATGAGTAAGTGATTGCCATTTAAGGGATACATCCTCTAAGTCATGGACTCACCCCCCTCATTTATGAGGGTAAGGATTCAATCTTAGTGAAGAGCACTGAGAAACAAAAGCAGAGTGGAGGATCCTGTTATCATTCACAACTGTTGAGTGTCTACTGTAGGCCAGGCACTATGCCTGTTGGGTTTGATCACGTCTCCAGACCTGATGGGAACTGCACTACCCACTCAGAAGGAGGTCAGGATTAGTAGAGCTGTGGTTCAAAGCACATACACACAGGCTATCCTAACTGGTAACCCTGTTTTCTGAATCTGATTTTTAAAAAGGGAGACAAATTGAATGATGTGGGAACCCAACAGATGTCTATGAGTCACTGAATTTTGGGCGTAGGAGTCTGCCTTTGGCTATAATGCTACTTCCTATATTAGCCAAGATTGTCTCTTATACTGGGCTAAATAGGAAGTGAAAGAGCATTAATGAGTCCAGATACGTGAATCTAGGTATGGCAAAGTCTTTGGATATGAAGCTGAGACCTTTTAAGTAGTTGTGTCAAAAACTTCAACCCAGGTCTGAATTCCGAATCCTTTGCTTTTGCCATTTTAAAATATAACAGACATCATCATTTTATGGATTATATGTGCTCTAGATAATAAAAGTGGAATGAATTGTGTGTCTACTAAATCCTTTTTCAACAATTTTTATTATAAATTTGGTGCCATGTTTCTACCCGCAGAGAAAGGGACATTTCAGCATCAACATTCAAAATAAAAGGTAAACAACAGTTACTTCATTTCAGCCTCACAAAATCCCTGTAAGGTAGGGCAGGAAGGTATATATTATTGCCTCCCTGCTGCCTAAGTAGAAAGGAAAATGAAGCACACTGGGGTCAAGTAATTTGTCAAAGGTCGCCTAGTAAGTTGGTGAGACTAACATTGTTCCAATATGCTTTCCACCAGACCATGTTAGACCTAAAAGGTCATGGATACTCACTTGCTTCCAAGTCTGAATTGCGTTTTCGAATGTGGAACCAGATGACTAATGGAGAAACAGTGTTTGGATACCATGTTGTTGAGCTTGGAAGAAGCAACCTTATTTAAGCCAATGACTGAAACTGAGGGAATAGCCTGATGGAAGACTAATGTTTCAAAGCCAAGTGCTGCCTGCCTGAGTCAAGATACATACAGTTTTACCTCAGCACTAAAGAGGGAAACATCTGTTACAATGGAGCTACTCCAGTGCAAGGAAGATGAGAAAAAAGGTTGATAATAACATTGACAGTATCCACCTAATTTCATAAAAATGCACTACTGCACAAGAACAATGTGCCCGGTTATAAAAACTGCTGGATTAACCATGTGGCATTGTTGGATGCAAATCTTGCTTTCCATTTTGCACAGTAGATATTTAAATGTCAGCAGATGATTCCTCCAAGTCCCTTTCAGTTCTGCGGTTTATGGAAATATTTAATTAGCTTTATTGACGTCCCATCGTCTAACCTGCAAGGTATGGAACTCCAAACATAGTAAACTTACAGAGAGATGTTTTATATATTTTTAAGTATATATTTAAATATCTCTCTATAATGATAATGGATACACCCATTATATTTGGTCCGAGCCCTTTTTTCTAGTCTGTTTGCTTGAATCAGTGCAGGTAAAATTTTAAGACCTCTTTGTTGAGCAACCCAAGAATCCTAAATAATTGATCTACGTAAAGGGGTAGAGGTCAGGAGAATGCCACCCATCTCTATCCCTCCTTGATGCCCTGTTCCTCATCCTTCTCTGCACCCCTGGCTGCACCCTCATGAACCTAGGGTGGTTCCTGCCCTGATTCAATACTTTCAGGGGACCTGGTCCATGTCCCAGGTCAAAGTGTGTCACATGAGCTCCAGTATAGATTAACAAGTAGGATGAATCTGAGCTCCGAGTTAGATCTTTATCGTTACTTTTTGTTAATAAGTCAACAAGTTATTTTTATCAACAAATAAGCTGCCTTTTGTTAATAAATAAATTATTTTCTGTTAATAAATAAAATACTATGACATCTCAGTCTTATTTTTAATTTGCACATTAAGCAAAGAAAATAGATTTCAAACGCAAACAGAAATTACTTCTATATTTTCTATATCATTACCTACTATTATTTTCATAGAGGATTGAGAAATGATTTAGAGACTCATCTGTATTCATGGTCTAGTTGATAAATTATACTTTTCACTGAACCTCAAGTCAACTACTGGGATCCATAAAAATGGATAATGTGTTTTTATGGGAAGAAAATGATGTTAAGTGTAAATGTTTTCATTAATGCTCATAGCTTGATAGTGACACATCTTAACATGTTAGTAAGGTACATCTATACAAAACTCACACAAACAGATATTTTCACAAACACATGCTGTAAGAAATATGCATACATACGAGGGGAAATGGGCTAGAACCTGGAAGCACATATTGCTCCAGGGTTGCTTGGGCACCAGTTCTGATCCTTCTACCCACCAGTGAGAATGAGGCCTTTTTGATGCTTGTACCTGTTTCAAAACCCAAAAGAGCTCAAAATGTTTCCCTAAACAGAAGCACATAATTTGTTATATACATTCTTTCACAATAGTGATATAAGCCCATAGTATGAAGGAGCAATACAATGGCAAGTACTGAGCTCTTCAGATCTGGTGAAGCCTTGCCTCTATGATACAGTGACCCTGGCAATGGGGTGCCCCCATTAAGCACCATGGGGGCCAATGGAAGATACCTTAATTTCAATTACATTCTGTATTCTTGGCTAAGTGAATCTTACCTCTATCTGATACTTTCCAGAAATGCCGTATACATCACAGTTGAAATGGACTGGTCAACAATGTCAAAAAAACAAAAACCAAACCCATTGCCATTGAGTCGATTACAACTCACAGCAACCCTATAAGACAGAGTAGAACTGCCCCATAGAGTTTCCAAGGAGTGGCTGGTGAATTCAAACTGCCGATCTTTTGGTTAACTGCCAAGCTTTTAACCATTACACCACCAGAGCTCCCAACAATTACAGGTAGGTTTCTAATCACACTAAACTAGCATAAAAGAATCTCCCAAAGTACTTAGCACAATCAAGTTTCTCCCACGCCTCTCATTCATACTGCAAAAGACTGTGAGTGTATACTTCTGTTCCCAGTTGACTAAACACTAAAAAGAAAATCACGTTAGTTTTTCTCATCTTTGTCAACTATGTTTTCTCAATCAATTACTAAAGGCCAGCAAAAACAACTCACAAAAAAACCTCATTATATTTAGACCATCAGTACCATATATCTTCTTGGTATATATGAGGAGAATTTGTGCTTTTCTTAGCTGTTTTTTTTTAGACATAAACAAGCACATCACTATGGCAACTACATTCTCTTAGCATGATGTAGCTTTGAAGACATTTTCACTCCCATCAAAACTGAGGCCATTTTTGCTATCATCACTTTGCAGATGAGAAAACCAAAGTTCTGGAGGTTCATTGACTTGCCATAAATTAACAGCTATAGAACGTGACCACAGTGGGACTCGAACCCAGGTGTATGCCTTCCATTGTGCCCAAAGTATTGATTATTAGATCTTCACTGTCCGAAACACAAGATGTGCTCATAACGGGTATTTGTAGGGATATAATTTCTTCCAGGAGACACAGACATTCAAAATAGTGATTAAAAGACCAGAGTTTACTTCTCTTTTACCTAAAAGTCGGGCTAGAAGGGAAGCTCTGCTCCACGAAGCTTCCAGCGGTCCAGACTTCTATCTCGTTCCACCATTCTTGAGTACTACCCTGAACTGAGTGTCTAAAATGGGTTGTCACCACTTCTGCATTCCAAGCAGCATGGTGAATAAAAGCGAAACATAGGAAGACACACTCCTTCCCTTTAATGCCACTACTTGGAAATTTGTCACTCATCGGTTCTGCTCACATTCTACTGGCCAAACCTGAGTTATGTGGCCACACTTGACTGCAAGAAAGACTTAGAAATACATCGTTCATTCTGGTGGCCATATGGCAGGGTCAGTAACAGAGTAATAAAGGAGAAGAAAGAATAGATGCAGTACCTGCCATGTAATGGGAAATCATTTTAGATTCTTTGAATGGTGGCAAACATGTCTCCATTTGTGTGTTTAATACCCATTCTAAGAAAAAGTCTTAAACACAGAAAGAAAATAAGATTTGCAAACTCTGTTTAAGAATTAAATTTGTTTAAGTAATAATTTCAACACAGGTTATATCTGCTTCCTTAGCATTTCCCTTAATGGTTTATCACCTGTATAGTGCGTGGGTTTAATGGCTACAGGGTTATTTATGATGTCTATTTTCATTTTTTATACTGTGTCTAGCTAAAACTCATGAGTATTTGAAATTTTAATAAATATTTTTAGTGCTGCTGTAATTGGTACTAACGATGTGGAGGTTAAAAACAAAAAACTATAGTGGGCCATTTTGTATTCTGCTTGCAAATGTGTTGATAACTGGTGGCAGAAAAAGTAGTGAAAAGAGATGATTTGGGTTCTTTTAATTTGAATATCTAAATGGCTTATACTCTTGGAATATCTCTCAGCCATCAGAAGATATTTATGGTTGGAAAGGAATGCCTTGCCAATAGGACATAACCAGGTTAAGTGGACATGCATTCTTTCTGGATTCCTTCATTTTTCTTTGCAATGAAAATACAGAGGCAAATGCTGTATTTTAATGCCAAATGTAAGGCAGTTTGCATTCCTCCATCTCAAATTTGTCTTCACATGAGATTAGTTAGAAAACAGATTGAATTTTCAGGTAATAAATTCCTTGCAACAACCACATCTTTCTGTTTTTCATTTATGATACAAGTCAGCTTTCTGGGCACGTGAGTTTGCTTTTCTACTGGTGTCAGTCCAGTATCTTTCTTTAAAGCATCGCTTTAACATGGAACTACGGGATTTTTCTGATACAGCTGTGGCAAGGGTCTCAGGGCCAAATGGCTTTGAGCTCAAGATAGACGTGAAGATTTAAATCAAACTTATTTCTGTTCTATTTTTTTTCTCTTACAAATTAGCAGTGATCACAATTGCATCTGAACACACACACACAACATACTTGCACACGCACACATACACACACACCGTATTTTTTACACAAATAATGTACACCCTCTAAGTTTGTTTGCCAATTGCTCCCTCCCTCTGCTATGCTAATTTTTTTTTTTTTTACAGCAACATGTTAAAAAAAAAAAAAAAGGCATAGTGGCCCTAAAGAAAATATCTAGCAGGGGGAGGAGGAGGAGCAGTTGGCCAACAAATGTAGAAGGTGCATGTTATTTGTGTAAAAATACAGTATCAGTTTCCCCTTCTCTAGTGAGTCTTCATCTTCCCCAATGCATGTGGTTCAATTATTTATGGTGGGTTGATAGTACGTGTAATTGTCATATGGATTGAAAATTGTGGAGTGGATGCAGGCATCATTTGATCTGTAAATTGGGTATTGAATTTAGGGGATATTATTGGAAGCTTTTGTTCAAATATAAATTTGTTTCAGGCCATATGGACTTTTTTTTGAAGCTCACTAAATTTCTAGAGTACTCAAGCTTAGAAAGAAGGGGTAGCGTGGCTCGGCCTTATCTCTAGTTAGATGGAATAGGGAGACGGTAAAGAGGAAGAGAAAGGAGAAGTGTTTCAGGTCCCTAATACCTCCAGAAGAAGGAGCACTGGTGGCGAAGTGGTTAAGAGGTGAACTGCTAACCAAAGGTCGGGATTTCGGACCCATCAGTCGCTCCACAGGAGAAAGATGTGGCAATCTGCTTTCATAAAGATTACAGTTTTGGAGACCCTATGGGGCAGTTTTATTCTGTCCTATAGGATTGCTATAAGTCCAACTCAACTTGATGGCAATAGGTAATAGGTAATAGCTCCAGAATTGGGTGTTTCCAGAATTGTTTAATGATATACCTAGCCACCAAATGAATGTCTATATTATTGAACTAATATTGAAATGTAAACATAAAACTGTACTCTAAAGCCACCCTTTCCTCCTATAGTCTATTTTCAACACAGCTGCAAAGATCTGTTTAAAACACTTCATGCCACTCGTCTGCTCAGAAATCTGCAAGGACTCCATGTTTCACCCAGATGAAAAACAAACATCCTTACGATGGCTTAAGAGCTGCCTTCCCCTCCCCTGCCTATACACCACACAACCTCTCGACCTGATCTCCTTCTTTCCCCCTCAATGACTCAACTCTAGCCACTCACTATCTTGCTATTACTTGAACACACCAAACACCTTCCCGTGGCCAAGCCCTTGCATTAGATCTCCTTGGCCTAAAAAGCACTTACCCCAGCTAGATCTGCTGTCTGATTCCTAACTCTTCAGACTTTGTGCTCAAATATCACCTTCAAAACGAGGCCTGCCCCGATCACTGGCTTAATTTACTCTCCACCCTCATGCCTGACATTCTTACATTACTTACCATCATCTACAAGGCTATAGAATTTGCTTCTTGATTACTGTTTATTGTTGGTTTCCTCCCTACAGCATAAGCTTCCTAAGGACAAGGATCTGGTTTGTTCACTGCACATCTCAAGTGCCTTACATGGCACCTGGCACGTGGTGGCCCTCAATGAAAATAAGTTGAACAAAGGGATATGACCAACCTCCCACTCCCAAATATCCTGTTCTTCCTGTTCATTTTCTGTTTCTTTACTTCTGTCTGTTTGTGTCTTTCTTTTTCACTTACACATGTACTAACTTAAAAGCACAATAACTATTCTATTCATTATTTCAGACCCCGGTTAAATGAATATATAGCTGGAAGTAACAAATAGACACTTAGCTCTTTATGGCTCCTGGTGACTACAGAAAGTCTATATACAAGTGAAAACACAGGGGAGCTTTTAAAAGATGGACAAACATCTATTAATAAAATTAAATTACAAGTACAAGTATTAATTGCTGTCTGAGTCACTTCCAACTCATGGTATCACAGTAGAACTGTACTCCATAAAATCTTCAACGGCTGATTTTTCAGAAGTAGATTGCCAGGGCTGTATTTACAGATGTCTCAGGGTGAACTCGAACCTTCAACCTTTCGGTTAGCACCCAAGTGCCTTAACCATTTGCACCACGCAGGGACTCCAAAAATTAAACTAATGCTGTCTAAATAATCTTTCTAACAATCATCATCAATTTTATTTCTAACAATCATCATCAATTTTACAAATCCTCTTCATTTCCAGCATCTCAGTGAATTACTTACAGGCTGAAAAATTTAAAAGACAATCCCAAATGCAATTCTTTCTAGGTCCTATGGAGATTCTTTTCATTTTATTATAATAATTTGGGAGCGTAAACCACTCCTACGTATTTAGAGACGGACTGGACAACTCATTGCTCAGCTCAGGATGGACTAAGATAAGCACTCATTAAATTCTTATTCTGCTCCAATCTGGTTGCTACACTACAATCATCAATACATGTAAATCTAGAGTAAAGATGGATCTTATTGAAACACTGCCTCATTCAGTAACTTCACTGACTTCTCATTGCTCTGAGGATAAAGTACAAAATCGTTGACATGGCCAGCAGGACTCCTGATGGCTTAGCCTTACCCCTTCTCCAGCTTCTTCTTATCCCCAGACTTTGACTCTGTGCTGCACTCACTCTGATAACAGCCCCTTGGACTGGCCACGTTCTCTCTCATCACATCATTTTCCTGTGCTTTTCTCTTTGCCTAAAACTTTTCCACATTCTTCTCCTGCCATCACTTTGATTAACGTATACTCAGGTTTCAGATCTCAGTTTAGTCTTTAACTCCCTTACTAGCTTTATATCTCCCTGTTTATCACCACGTCAGCTCAATGTCACTGGGTTTTCCGGTTTATTGCCAACACAGAATCATGTACATTTGCTGCATCACACCTATCAGTTATAATTTCATTAAGAATTAAACAAATCCATGTTACATCCGTCTTCTTCAATAGACTGAAGCTTTATCAAGAATAGGACCATTTTATTTGCAATATTATTTTGATGTCAGTGCCTAGCACAGTGCCTGGCACATACAAGTACTCAATGAATGAGTGTTAAGAATACATGAATGAGTAATACAGTGTCATTAGTCTGAAGGAGTTCATAGTCTAGACGGGAGTTAGAATAAATCAGACATAAATGGTGCATAATAATCTATGAAAGTCCTATGAAATCATAGAGCAGGGAACAATTAACTACAAGAACATTAGAGTAGCTGCTTAAAGACAGTGCCTCTTGACTGGGGGTTTGAGGGAAACTTTGTGAGGTGTTGAGGGGGAAACAAAAATCAATGATGCTGTCTTTTCTAGGATCCCCGCAACATATATCTTAAATATAAAATATTTGTAAGTTTTGGATCAGCAACTATCCTTGATTATTTACAAAAGTGTTCCTCTATTCATTAGGCATGATAATTTATGGTTGAGTCATAAACTATATAAAATATTTTGAGAAGAAATAATGACATTTCTTTAGAAAAGGATTAAACATCAATTTCTTCTGACTACTTAGCATCAATTAAAAGGGGAAAAAGGAAGAAATAATCTTTGCAAAATGCTAATAAATCAAGTTATTCAAAGGTATTCTTTGATGAATAGAGAAATATTGAACTAGGCAAGGTGTGATCCGAAAACCAAGAAAAGTTTGGTTATGAGACAGGGCTTTATTAGGAGGATTTTCCTACAGCACTCAGTCGCCCTTGATGTTCTCAGTTCAAGAGGAAAAAACAACACCCTGTAAGTTGCTGCTGAAAATATAAACTTTTCTTATTTCCAAAATGTTTCCTCTTGGAAGAACTGTATATTAAAAGCCAACAGTCTCATATTCTTAAACAGTCTTGCCTTTTCAGATGATAGCATTTGTAACAAAGACCCACCTCCCCCAAATTTTAAGTATTTTTGGTAAATATACCCAAAGCTTTAAGGAATGCAGACATTTCAGGTATCTCTATATGTAAATACAAGCCTTTAGCTAATGCATGGTATCTCATTTTATGTGATCCAAGCATATAAAGTAGCTCATTTCCTGATCCATAGATTTGTTCCTGAGGAACAACAATAACAAAATACTTTAACGTCACAATGATGATCCAATCCCATGTACTGTATTTTAAAAGACGCCTTAAGGAAAATACGATTTAATGAGTTCCCTTTAAATTTTTACCTATAGGCAAATTTAATATATACCCACTCCTCACTTATCTACATGGCTGGTTTCCAAAGACCAGCTCATTACATGAAAATTGGTATTACATGAAATGGAGGATGACCATATCAGATCACAAAATGGAGGATGACTGCATCATTACATAACTGCCAAATTATATCATTACATAACTGCCAAATTACATCATTGCATAACTGCCAAACCGAGAATCACAGCCCAGCCAAGTTGACCCATAACCTTAACCATCATTACTCTTGCCTTGCACCTCAGCTTTTGTTACTGGCAGATGTATGTCATTAATGTGCAAAATAGTCAGACAGTAGATTTTTTTCTATTGCTGCAAATGTGAAACGTTGGATAACAAGATAGTCGATAAGTGAGGAGTAGGTTTATTCCTAAACATGTGCCTGCGTGGTGCAAATGGGTAAGGCACTTGGCTGCTAACCAAAGGTTGAAGGTTTGTATCCCCCCAGAGGCACCTTGGAAGAAAGGCTTGGTGATCTACTTCTAAAAATTAGTCATCTAAAATCTTAGGGAGCACAGTTCTACTCTGACACACATGGGATCACCATGTGTTGGAATCAACTGCAACTTTTTCTTTTTTTAATCAAGTCTGAATTTTTAAAAATCATGTCTGGATCTGCCACAAAGAGAGTAGTATCTGCAACCTAAATGGAAAAATCACAACAGATTATGAAAAAATTTAGCCTGAACAAAACTGACATTTAAAGGTGTTTCATCATTTTATATCTCTAACATTATTGTCATGGAAATGGAGAAGTGATGAGGACAAAATCCTTTTAGCAATGGAGACTAGCAGTACTCTATCTGATAAGCTAAGAACTGAGACATTGAAAACCAGGGGTTTTGTTCTTGTTCTTCTTTTTTCCTTTAAAGCCTAGTTTTGATTTGTTGATAAATGCCTCTCCATTTTCAGGAAATAAAAAAGACCTTGCCATTTAAATTGAATATAAGTAAGTTTTGAGTATGTTATATATTGAACAAAAAGACAATTTAATGCAAAGGCTTTCTGTAGGGGTAAGTTTTTTGAGCAGAAACCTAATGTGCCTGGTGTTGCTTTTTGGCTCTGTCTCAGACTCCTTAGGAGGCTGTCTGTGTACGCTCTCAAGTGAACTATAGAATATATCAATAGATCACGTTCACAGGGAATGAAAGCGTACGCAGACTGCCCTGGTGGTGCAGTGATTAAGCACTAGGCTGCTAACTGAAAGGTCAGTGGTTCAAACCCACCAGCAGCTCCACTGGAGAAAAGACCTGGCGATCTGCTCCCTTAAAGATTTCAGCCTAGGAAACTATATAGAACAGTTCTTCTCTGTCATATAGGATCACTATGAATTGGAACCGATTCGGCAACATACAAAAACAACAAACAACAAGGAATTTATATCCATATCCAAATCTACATCTAACTATACAGTGTTTTAGCCAATACACGCATCTCTGTTGAACCAACTGTTGATTGGACATTCAGTGGAACTAAGTAGAATAATTAATTTTTACATTTTCCCATAGTAATATTATTGACTCGTGGCAAGGTTATTTTTCAAAACATAGACCTATTCATCCAAACAAGTGTCATTTTTGGTGTTTAATTGCTATGACTGAATGACTGATGTGTATTTACCAAGTATTTGACCTATTTTTTTTTTAAAAGAAACTCCTTGAGTAAGAACACCCACACAGCTGGTTGACCTAATTTGACTTCCTGCCCAGGACCATAGTTAAACATTTTCTACAGTGCTCTACGAACGGTAGGTGTCAGCATAGGGCAATCTACTGCAATTATCCCAAGCATGCCGTTTCCAAAATTACTATAAATCCATTGAAATTCTATCTTTGATTTCTTTATAATCTTGTACAATAGTCTTCTTATTAATTCCTCATTTTTTATTTTTATATTTTATATTGCCAGCTATGATGTCAGAGGCAGTCAAATTATGGCAGCCAAGTTTTCTTTTACTTAGAAATATATTTTTGTCTTTTAACATCAAAAACTAATGAGAATAATTGGAAGAGAGACAAACTATTTCCTCAGCTGTGATGATATGCTTTTTGTAACTCATTAAAACATTTTTAATTAGGTATAAATATATATATATATATATATATATATGCATGTATCAGTATTCTTTAAATTTAATTTAATAGTCAACATTAATTGTGCTCATAGTTAAAAACAAAATAATTATGAAAGGCCTATTATGAAAAATAGGAGTCCCTGTCTCCCTGCTTCCTCTAACTCCTGCTCTGCAGAAGCGTCTACCTCTTTCACACAAATGGCATTTACATGCATAGCTCCAAATAATATGCATATCATCTTACTTCTTGAATTTTTTTCTATTTTAGAAATGATTACTTCAACTCCCATGATCAAATAAGAGGACTTACCTCTTTCTCACACTCCCTCCTCCACTCCACCCCACCTCTACGTTTTTCCTCCATGAGAATTATCTCCCAATCACAATTTGCTGGTTTTGCTCCTCTAGAAAACCCAGACTAAGACATTTGGTACTGAGAGTGCTTCTAAAGGAACAAAACCTGAAGAACGAGTTTTCTGAATTAGTTCTCAGGTCTGGCTAGATTTAAAGGCACTAATGACTATTTCCAGTAGTAAAGAGGGCATTGTTAATCCACCGTGTGATGTGGCAATAGAGATACGCAAAATATCACCACCATCAGACTAAGCACTTGTGAGGGACAAGGCTCTGGAAGTTTATGTATTTGATAGCTTTCAACATTTTTGCCAAATTGACAAGTAAAGTGAAGTTCGCTGGCTGGTCCTACTTTCAGTAGACAAAGTGGAGAAAGAAAAGGATGAGCTCAGGGCTTCAGAGTCACAGCTCAAGCGCCGCATAAAGACTTGAAAGTTGCTATTTGTGCCCTGAAAGAAATTCTTATTTCTTGTAGTAATAGAGCTGATATTGCTGCAAACCAAACCTACTCTTATCTTAAGGGTAGCTGATTTGCAATGCCATTTGAAATCCCAAGATCAATAGGTCTCTGATGTTAAAGCGAGGACATTGAGAAGAAATGGTATCCTGAAAACTGGGACAGGGACATATGGGTAGATATGGATGGAGTTGGGGACATTGAGCTCCTAAATTATGTTGAATTACCCTTGATAGCAGAACCAGCCCTTCTACCCCCATCTGAAGAGATTAATCCAACTTTGTCTGTTAAATCACCTTTGCCAGTAAAGTCAGCCCTTTTACTCCTCTCCTGGTACCAAATGTCTTATTCTCAGTTCTCTAGAGGAGCAAAACTAGTGGAGCATTTATATAAATATTACAGAGAGATTTACTTCAAGGAAATGGCTCACAAAATTGTGAGGAAATAACTCACACAACTGTGGGGGCTGGTAAGTCCGAAATCCATGGGTCAGGGGCAGGCTGAAGACCTCTACTGGCTCACGTGGTTGCAAAGGCCGGTAAACCCAAAATCTGCAGGTCAGGCAGCAGGATGGAGGATTCTTCTAGCTCATGGTGTTGTGGGGGCAGACAACTCCAAAATCTGAAGGTTAGGCAGCAGGTTAAAAACTTCTGCAGGCTTATGTTTCAAGAACCACAGTCAGGCAATGAGAAGAGTGCAGAGTCGAGAAGACAGCAAGCTTCGCAAGAACATCCATCTATATACTGGAAGCAGGCAACATCCCCAAGGAAACTCGTCTTTCAACGGTTTGGCTGCTCTCATCAGATCACAAAATAAAAGATGATTACATAGTGTCTGCTAAATCACTGAGAATCATAGTCTAGCCAAGAAGACACGTAACATTAACCATCACATGCTTACTGGCCATTTGTATATGTCCTTTGGAGAAATGTCTATTCCAATCCTTTGTCCATGTCTTCTTTAGATTATTTGTCTCTTTATTGTTGAGTTGTAAGAGCTATTTGTATATTCTGGATATAAGTCCCTTCTAAGATCATGATATACAAACATTTTCTCCCATTCTGTGTGTTGTTTTTCAGTTTTTGTCGGTATCTTTTGAGGCACAAAAGTTTATGATATTTACAATGTCCGATTCATCTACTTTTCTTTTTGTATTTGTGCTTTTAGTTTCATATGTAAGAAACCATTGCCTAACCTAAGGTCATAAAGATTTACTCATATGCTTTCTTCAAGAGTTTTTCAGTTTTAGCTCTTACAATTAGGTCTATGATACATTTTTAGTTACGTTTTGCATATAGCATGAGGTAGGAACCAACTTTGTTCTTTTGTATGTGGATATCTAGTTGTTTGTACCAGTATCACTTGTTGAAAAGACTATTCTTTCCCCATTGAATTGTTTTGGCACCCTTGTTGAAAATCAACGGGTCATAAACATGAGGGATTATTTCTGGAAACTCATAATTTTTTAACACTTTCTTAATTTCAAAATATTCTAGACTCATACTTTCCCTGACCCAGCAATGGAATCAGCCATTTCTTTCAAGGCACCATGGTTTATTTTAATGAGGAATGGAATTTAGAAATCAATATCTTGGCATTAGGTATTCTCATTGATATGGGGGTATCATGACTTCTAAACTTTTTCTGAAAAAGAAAGCTAGGAAATACACACACACATTAAAAATTAGGAGTTTTTACAAATAATTCCAATTGTAAACCCTTTCAAGACCCAATTATTTTCTGCTTTGAATTTTTTGTTGATATCATGTGTTTTCACTAATGGAAGCATGCTGAATTATTGAGTGTTGCTGAATTTTTGGTAGGTAGTATGGATTTTTTTTTTTTTTTTTTTTTTTGCCTTCTCTAACAGTCCCAAGCGACATGTGGCATCCCAATAATTCTACCCCAGATTCCCCCAGAGCCCAAAGGGACAACAGGTGTCCCAAAGAAAAATTTTCAAAATTTCTCTTTCCCCTGCCAAAAATGCACACACTTGATATAACTGTAGAAACAGTAATTTGTGGCAGACACCTGTTTTTTCACTTTCAAACGGTCATAAAGACTCCTGCCTTGCAACAGCATGTACTGTCAATGGGAAAGCAGTTGCCCAAGGAACCCTAGAGGTGAAAAAAAGTAGGTGGGCAACCATATATCCTAACAGTCCTGAAAGGGATAATCCAGCCCCATAGGATTTGTCTTCGTTATTCTTGAACCTGTATTTATAGCTCCTTTCTTCCATAATGAGAACCTTGGTTCTGAACAGTGTCAATAGATGCACTTGTGTGCTCAGTCTTATAATACATGTAAGATTGTTTCAGAATTGCTATACCCATACCACCATCACATACACAAACTACTATAAGGAGTTCAAAATTTGTTTGTAATTTTTTTTTTTAATTCTTCATAGACTGAGGTTATGTAGTCAAAATAGTGTGTTCAAAGTTACTTGAATTAGTTCTTTTTTCAATCTCAGTTTTTTTCCTAATTGTATTCCTTTGAAAAAAAATTGGGCTAATTTGTTTCTTTTTTCATTCATATTTTTCTTCCTGCTTATCAAGTATTATTTTTGTATATATTTAACTTAAAAATGCTTCCAAAAGTCAAACCTATAGAAAAAGGTACACTCAAGAATGTCTCTCTCTTTTCTGTTTTTCTGTCCTATACTTTATACCATTCACATTACTACATCTATTGTTTTCTAGTTCATCCTTTATTTTTACAAAAATAAGTATATGTATGTATGTTTTCTTCCTCTCTCCTTTTTTAACACTAAATATTGCACATTACATATACTCTTGGACTTTGCTTTTTTCACTTAGCAATAGATCCTGGAACTCCCTCTATATTAATTAATAGAGCTCTTTCTCATTCTTTTTAAATAGTTGCATAGTACTTATTGTATGGATGTACCATGGCTTATCTAACCCATTGGAGATTTACGTATTGTGTTCATAAACTGCTCTAACTTTCTCATTATCCCTCTGGAGTGCATCAATACAACTTAGTAATTACCAGTTAACTCTACTCCTTGGCGTATTTCTCCAACTATATCTTTCAAATGCAGCAATGATCACAATGGCAAGGACATGCCTCCCACTGGGATGTTTTCCTAAGTCATCCATAGTGAAGTCTTCAACACTTGGGCCACCACTTTGTACCAGAATTGTAATGCCCACATCACATCCTTCTCAAGATGGGTTTTCTTTTCAGTCAGATGGTGATTGAGCCAGTTCCTGTTTATTTGGGCCACTCCCAGTATCATCTGTGTCAGTTTGAGTTCTCAGAGAAGCAGTCACCAAGGATTAGATGAGCAAGAGATTAGGGGCAACTCTTATGAAGGGTAAAGGGCTAGAGAACAGGAGAAGGTGGGGAGAGTCTTCAGACTGTAATGCAGGTCTAGCACCCAGTAAAGTAGAGAAAGAAGGTACAAGTAGATTAGGAAGACCTTCAGATTGCAATGCAGTTCTGATTAGGGATTTCCCCAGCAGAGACTGCCCATTAGAGGAACCTTGTGTTAGGAAAAAATGCCCTGGCTCTAGTACACTGATTGTGCTCAGTTAAAGCATGGGAGCAGCCCAGAGAAAGCACGGCATGGCATGAAGGCTGTCAGTCAACTGCATTCAGTAATATGCTAGTAAATGTGGAACAACCCTTCTTCCAGGGGGAAAGATAATCCTGTCTCATAGCTTTTGCTGATTTCATTGCTATAAATACCACCACCATGGCTAACTTAAAGATGTGATGCCACTGAATATAGAGTTGGGAAAACATACCCACAACTGGCTCTCATGACCAATGCAAGCTGGCTCCAGCACCCCACTGACCGTTACCCCAGAACATTGCTTGGAAAGAGACATAAATGGCAAAAGTCTACATCTACCACAGGTAGTTTACAGCATTTTGCAATTACAAATTATCTTGCAATGATATATCCTGGCCATGTGTGTTTTTTATGATGTTTAGTGTATCCCCAGAGTAAGTTCTGAGAAAACCTAGATGAAATGAAAATTTATTTGAAAATATAGTTTTTCAAATAAAATTTATCCCCTACATGTAGAAAGCTTTAACAGACCAATTTCCATAAAAGGAGTAGATAAGATTATCAAGGAACTCATGACAAAAATATACCAAATAGTTTCACAAGGGGATTTTAGAAAGACTTTAGAAACCAAAGTAATCCAATGGAATCATACAACGTATGCTCTTTTAAAACTGGCTTCTTTTGCTTTGCATAATGTTTTCAAGGTTCATCAATGTACCATGCATCAGTTCTTCATTCCTTTTTATGGAAGAATAATTTTCCATTGTATGGATATACCACTTTTGTTTATCCATAAATCTGGTGATAGACATTTGGGTCGTTTCCATTTCTTGGCTGCTGTGAACAGTGCTGCTGTGAACATTCCTGTACAAGTTTTTATTTAAGCATCTGTTTTCAATACTGTTGGGTATATACTTAGTTTTGGAATTGCTGAATCATATGGTAATTCTATGTTTAAACAACCGAAGAACCACCAGACTGTTTTCCACAGCAGTTGCGCCATTTTGCAATCCCACCAGCAATGTGTGAAGTTTCCAATTCCTCCAATTCCTCACTAATATTTGCTATTTTCTGTTTTATTTGCTTATGGCCATCTAGTGGGTGTGAAGTGATAACTTATTGTGGTTTTGATTCATATTTCTCTAATGACTAGTGACACACTGAGCATAGTTTCATGTGCTTGTTTATCATTTATATATATATATATATATATATACTTTGGAAAAATGTCTATTCAAGTCCTTTGTCTACATTTTAATTGTGTTGTTTGTCTTTGGTTGTTCAATTGTAAGAATTACTCATATGTTCTGGATAATAAACCTTTATCAGATATATGATTTGCAAAAGTTTTCGTCCAGTCCAGAGTTGTCATTTCAATCTCTCGATAACGTCCTTTGATGCACAAAATGTTTGATTTTTATGAAGTCCAATTTATATAAATTTATATGTATATGTTTTTCCTTTTGTTGTTCATGCCAAGAAATCGTTACTGAATTCAAGGTGATAAAGATTTACCCCTATGTTTTCTTCTGAGAGTTTTACAGTTTTAGCTCTTCTATTTAGGTTCTTCATCCAGTTTAACTTAATTTTTGTGTATACACATACCCATTGATTTTGACTCATAGAGACCCTATAGGACAGAGTAGAACTGTTCAATAGGGTTTCCAATGCTGTAATCTTTATGGAAGCAGACTGACACATCTTTCTCCTGTGTAGGCGCTGGTGTGTTTCAACTGCCAACCTTTTGGTTAGTAGCCAAGCACTTAACCACAGCTCCAGAAGGGCTCCCTGATTTTTATATATACTGTGAGGTAAACGTCCACATTTTTTACATGTGGATAACCAGTTGTCCCAGACCATTTGTTGAAGAAGCAGTTCTTTACTTATTGAATGATTTTGGCATCCTCAGGGTGCTGAAATGTTGAAAATGCACTGAAAGTCAATTAACCTCAGATGTATGGGTTTATTTCTCAGCTTTATTCCAATGATCTATTATATCTATCCTTATTCCAGTACTAGACTGTTTTAATTACTGTAGCTTTGTAGTAAGTTTGAATGTGGAAAGTGGTTTACTTCTTTAAGCAAAATTCCTTTTAATTTCATATGAAATTTTAGGATCAACTTTTCCATTTCTACCAAAAAGACCATTGGATTTTGATAAAGATTGCATTGAATAGGTAAACCACTTTGGAGAGTATTGCCTCTTAACAATATCACATTTTACAATCCATGGACATGGTATGTCTTTCCATTTATTTAGGTCTTCTTTAATTTATTTCGGCAATGTTTGGTAGTTTTCAGTGTACCAATCTCACACCTCCTTGTTGTACTGACAGCAAATTTCAAATGACTCAAATCAAAGTCTCTTCTAACCAGGAAAATTTAAATATCCCTGTAGAAGCTCCATAAATCTATATTGGATTCTGTCCAGCATGAATGCATGCCAGCTTTCACTTTCTTCCAAATAGAAACAAAAATCAAACCATTAGCTACATCAATTACCAATCTTCCTCAGCTTCTTGCAAAGGTTGAATTGGTAACACTTTATCAGGCATGGCAGACACTATTGGAAGCATTGTGTCATTTTAAATTAGCCCTCTGTCTGCACAATTTTACCATTTGTTATAATTTTTCTTTCATCCTTTCTTATTTTTAATGTTCCCTTTCTTCTGAATATTCCTAATTTCTTCCCCATAATGCAATCCATTTCAGTGAGCTGAGCAAGTAGGTCTGCAACAGTCTGTTTCACAGGACTTTGCCCTCCCAAGGGGAGGGTCTCTCAAGAAGCCCAGGCAACTGGAGTTCCATTATATCACCTCAATCATTACATGAATAAAATACTTAAAAATGGAGCATAGTTTGCCATTATACAGTTATTCCAAAATTGCTTGCATGTTAAACGTTTCAGCACCCTGAAAAGTATTCCGTTTAGTATATAAGGGTGGAGTTAGTTACTATTTCCCCTATCAAAGTATTTTTACATAATCCTGCCTTCAACTAGCTCAACAGATTAGGGTATCCAGTTTTCTGCAAATGTTCTACTGCCTTAACTCTTTGAATGTTCCTGGTTTGGGGTGTCTCTGGAATGTTCCTGGTTGGGGGTACCCCTGGTTAGGGGGTACCTCCCAGACTTGTGTAGTCTTTTTAATGATTATTGGTTACAAAGGATAACATTTTGATCAAAAGAAATATTTGCTCAACTGCCGACTTTCATCACATCCCTTCCCTTTACAGACAGAATTACTGGCGGGATCTTGAGAGACCGGAAGTCTCATGCTTTTTCTTAGTTACTCTCATTTTTGCCAAAGCAGCCAAGGTACAGAATTCTTGGCTGACTTTTCTTCTGTCGGAGTTTTTTTTTAAATCCATTTAGCTATTTCCTTCAGCTCTGGATCCACCACCTCCAAGGTGATAATGTTTTTCTTGTTGTCAGTATAACACCATGCAAAGGTAGGCTAGCCTGGGAGTTACCTGGCATCAAAAGTCCTTCATACCCCATTTTCTCATCATTTTAGCTCCCAAACAAAACCGTATGTGGCATTTAATTATAATGATCAAGCAATGGCTATTTCAAATATTCTGCTCAGAGTGCCAGCACAATTTCAAATATTCTGCTCAAAGTGCCAGCTGCAGCAATTACAGAGTCCGATAATTGAGAAAACTCAGGAAACTCTAGGATCTATTCATATGAGACTTTAATAAAGGTGAAGGATATGATTGTGTAGGAGATATAAAACACAGGCAAACATCAGAAAGAATGGAGATTTCTAGGTGCCACTTCTTGGATCTTTTCACAGTGGCACAGGACATGCTTCATCTTTAAATCATGAACCAGCGAGACATGTGTGAGATCTCAGCAGAGAACAGGCATAACATTCACTGATGGCTCTTTTATCATCCACTGGTCATGGAGTTAAAACTAGGCTATATAACCCGTTGAAATAGGCACAAAACATTAATCTACACATTTTTAATAAACGAAGTATATATATTTCAGGAAACCCTGGTGGCATAGTGGTTAAGAGCTACGGCTGCTAACCAAAAGGTCGGCAGTTCGAATCCACCAGACACTCCTTGGAAACCCAATGGGGCAGTTCTACTCTGTCCTATAGGGTCACATGAGTCGGAATCGACTCGATGGCAACAGATTTTTTAAGTGTATATTTCAATAAACAAAGCTGATACCGTGTACCTCCAGGGGAATTTTGGACTTTAAACAACACAGTATAAATCACTAGCTAGTACATTTAATCCAAAAGTCAGCCTCATGGCATCCCTGGAGAAAAAACAGAGCTACTAGAGACCAGGGCAAGTTAACTCTAACATTAGTACCAGTACCAGTTGCCAGTGAGTTGACTTTAACTCATGGCTACCTCCTGTGTGTCAGAGTAGAGCTGTGCTCCACAGGGCCTTCAGTGGCTGATTTTTCAGAAGCAGATCATCAGGCCTTCCTTCCGAGATGCCTCTGGATGGATTCAAACCTCCAACATTTTGGTTCGCAGACATACCCTTTAACTGTTTACTCCACCAAGGAACTCTTACCCTATCATTAGATAATGATTAAATAAATAAGAAATAAAAACACCAGAAAAGAGCAAGACAGTAAAAAATGGAGGCATATTTGAAAAGAGCTAAATACTATTTCAAGAAACGATGACTGAAGTCTTTGCGATTGAAAACTATAGGTTGGATAATACTGAAGAAATAAAATAGAAAAATTGGAAATTAAGAAAAATACTCAGGTAGAAATCAATTTAAATATGTCAGGAAATACAATAAATACAAAATGAATAAATATTTTTGTTAAAAAAATTGGTAGTCTGAATGAAATAAAAAACATTATTTTTAAGAACAACTCTAAAACGTAATACAGAATACTTAAAAATGAAGATATGGAAAAAGATATCACAGACAAATGATAACTACAATTTGTCTGTTAATATCACACAAAATAGGGATACTAGAGTTGTTACTAGGGATAAAGAAGATTACTACACTTGATAAAAGGAAAAGTTTATCAGATATCTGTATATTTACCCAACTTCCAGTGGCCACCATATTTCTTGGCCCATAATCTCCTTCATCTTCAAAGCCAGCACCATTTCATCTTTTTGACCTTTCTTTTTTTGTTACTTTTCTCTCTCTCTACAGTTGGGAAAGGTCTCTGCTCTTAAGAACTCATATGATTAGGTTGGGCCCATCTGTATAATCCAGGATGATCTCCCCATCTCAAGGTCCTTAACCTTAATTATTTCTACAAAGTCTCTTTGCCATATGTTATGGATTGAATTATGCTATCCAAAAAATATCTGTTAGAACCCTAACCCCTATACCTGTGGATATACCTTTTCACCATACTTATTCAATCTGTATGCTGAGCAAATAATCCAAAAAGATGGACTATATGAAAAAGAATGCAGCATCAGGATTGGAGGAAGACTCAAACAACCTGTGATATTCAGATGACACAACCTTGTCTGCTGAAAATTAAGAGGACTTGAAGTGCTTAGTGATGAAGATCAAAGACTATAGCCTTTAGTACAGATTACACTCAACATAAAGAAAATAAAAATTCTCACAACTGGACCAATAAGCAACATCATGATAAAAGAGAAAAGATTGAAGCTATTAAAGATTTCATTTTACTTGAATCCGCAATCAATGCCCATGGAAGCAGTAGTCAAGAAATCAGACAATGTATCGCATTGGGCAAATTTTCTGCAAAAGGCCTCTTCAAAGTGTTAAAAAGCAAAGATGTCACTTTGAGGACTATTATGGATTGAATTGTGTCCTACCCAAAATGTGTGTCAACTTGCTAGGCCATGATTCCCAGTATTATGTGATTGTCCTCCATTTTGTGATCTGATGGAATTATCCTCTGTTTTGTGATTTGTTGTAAATTCTAGCCTCTGTGCCTGTGGTTATAGTCCCACTTGGGAGTGAGTTGTCCATTATGTTCATGAGTCAGGGTTAGGGTCGGATGTATCAGGAGACATCACTTTACTAGAGTATGTGACTCAAGTCACCACCCTCACCCCAGTCACCATGCTTGACACCCTTTTCCAAGTCATGCCCTTACTTAAGTCACATCTTTTATCTTACAAGAGACAAAAAGAGAGAGAAGCAAGCAAAGAGAGGGACCTCAACACCATCATGAAGAGATGGGAGCAGAGCCTGTCCTTTGGACCCTGGGTCCCTGCACTGAGAACCTCCTAGAACTAGGAGACAGAGAGAGAGAGCTGTAACACTGGAGATGGCACAAGATGGCAAAAACCAGCAGCAGCGAAACACTGACAGCAGAACCAGGAGACTGGTGTGAGTCAGCATGGGAACCAACCCACAGAGCAAGAGAGAGCTGAGTGCCTTCTGGCAGGAGGCTTCCTGGTGGAGTGGGGTGCCTCTGAACACTTATTGGCTGAGCTGAAGTGTTTTGTAACACCTGCCCTAGCAGAGAAGAGGCAAGGCCGTGGGGCCAAGGGGCTGAGGGCCAAAGAGAGGCCTACCTGCACACACGGCTGAGAAGTGGCTGAAAAGAGGCTGTCCTGATCGACACAGACTTTCCTACAGAGCCGAAAGAGAGAGAAAGCCTCCCCCCGTAAGGCAACGCTCTGAATTCTGACTTCTAGCCTCCTAAATTGTGAGAAAATAGATTTCTATTTGTTAAAGCCATCCACTTGTGGTATTTCTGTTATAGCAGCACTAGATATCTAAGACAAGGACTAAGGTGGACCTGACCCAAGCCACGGTATTTTCAATTGCCTCATAGGCATGCAAAAGCTGGACAGTGAATAAGGAAGACTGAAGAAGAATTGAAAACTTTGAACTGTGGTGTTGGTGAAGAATATTAACTATACCATGAACTGCCAAAAGAATGAACAAATCTGTCTTGTAAGAGGTACAGCCACAATGCTCCCTAGAAGCAAGGGTGGTGAGACTTCATTTCATATACTTTGGACTTATTATCAGGAGACACCAGTCCCTGGAGGACATCATGCTTGATAAAGAAGAGGGTCAGCTAAAAAGAGGAAGACTCTCAATAAGATGGATTACCACAATGGTTGCAACAATGGGCTCAAACATAGCAACAATTGTGAGGATGGTGCAGGATCGGGCAGTGTTTCATTCTGTTGTACACAGGATCTCTATGAGCTGAAATCTACTCAAAGACACCTAACAACAACTACAAATACCTGTGGACGTAATCCCATTTGGGAATAGAGTTCTCTTTGTTATGTTCATGGAATCATATCAGTGTAGGGTTTATCCTAAACCTAATCACCTTTGAGTTATATCAAGAGCAGCATAGACTCAGAGACCAGAAGCACAAACATGGGGAAGAGAGATGCCACATGAAGATCACTGAGGAACACCAGGGCTACAGGTGCTGTATCTTCCCCCAGAGCTGACTGGCTTCCTTTATAGCCAGTATCCTGAATTTGAACTTCTAGGCTCTTGAACTACAAAAAAATAAATTTTTCTTCTTTAAAGCCATCGGCTTGCGGTACTTCTCTTATAGCAGCACTGAGGAAACAAAGACACCATGTTGTTGTTAGATGCTGTCGAGTCAGTTCCAACTTGTAGAGACCCTAGGTACAACAGAACGAAACACCTCCTGGTCCTGTGCTATCCTCACAATCCTTGTTATGCTTGAGCCCTTTGTTGCAGTCACTGTGTCAATCCATCTTGTTGAGGGTCTTCCTCTTTTTTGCTGACCCTCTACTTTACCAAGCATGATGTAAGATACCATGTAAGGTGACATATTTACAGATTCTGGGGATTATAGGACAGACATCTTGGGGAGGGGGCATTTTTCTGCCTACTCCATCTTCTAAATTCATTTTGGTTGCTGACTGAATTTATCTCCTTTAGATTGTACAGTTGAGGGCTTCTGCTTTTAGTTAGCTATCAGCTGAAGGCGGCCCTCAGGTCCTAGAGATCTCCTTTGTGTCTCCAAGTGTAAATCTCTCTCTCTCTTGTAAAGACACTAGTCATTAAATTTAGGAGCCACCCAAATCTAGGATGACTTCATCTCAACTTGATTACATCTACAAAGACCCCATTTCCAAGTAAGGCCACATTCACAGGTACTGAGTTAGGATTTGAACATATCTTTTTGAAGGACACAATTCAATCCACTGCAATCTGCTTTCTGATTTTCCAAAATTCACATCTTTTTCACAAACAAAATACATTTACTTCACTCCACCCCCAAATCCCCAAAAGTCTTAAGCCATTTACATTAACTCTAAATTCAAAATCTCATCTAAATATTATCAACTCAAAAAGTCATAATTCTTATCATCTAAATCATTTAAATCAGATATGGGTGAGACCCCGAATATGATCCATCCTGTGGCAAAAATTCTCTCCATCTGTGGAGCTGTGAAACTAGAAAAAATTTATCTGTTTCCAAAGAATAATGGTGGGACAGGCATAGGATACACATTCCCATTCTGAAAGCAAGAAATTGGAAGGATTAAAGGGGTCATTTCCCAAGCAAATCTGAAATCCAGCAGGGAAATTCCATTAGGTTTCATGGATTGAGAGTAATTCCCTGTGGCTCAATCCTTAGTTCTCTCAACCTGAGGTGGCACCCCTGCACTCAAGGCCCACAGCTCTGCCCTCAGCATCATTCTTCTTTTTCCTTGAAGGATAACACACTCGCAGCCAAGTAGCTCTATCGCACATTTCCTGTCTATAGAATTCCAAAAGTCCAAAGACTTCCTTCATTTCATTCCGTCTCTGTCCACTTCTCTCCAAGCCAGCAGTGTTTTTAGTGTATAACATTCTCGAAACCCCTGTGGGTCTTTGGTGTGTGTCAAAGGACTTCATACCATTAGATACAAGGTTTCTCCACAGATCTTTCCTGGAAAAACCTTCTCTATTCCTGGCTTCTGCTGAGATAGTTGATTGGATTCATGAGTCACATATCTAGTCTCCCAGTAGGTTGTCCAGCTACGCCCTTTGTGTTCTCTCCAGAGCATGCTTTAGCATCTTTTGCAATACAGATAGGCTGAGGATTTCCCAAATCATTAAGTTCTGGATCCTTTTTGCTTAATAATTCCTTGGTAAATTTATCTTTTTTTCCTCTCACATTTTACATATGCAGCAAGGAGAAACCAGGCTGCATTTTCCATGTTTTGCTTGGAAATATCCTCAGCTAAACTTTCAAGTTCATCAATTACAGGTTCTGTTTTCCTACCCAACAGTAGAACTTAATTCAGCCAATATTTCTGCCATTTTATAACAAATATTGCCTTTCTTCCAGTGTGCAATAACATATTCCTTATTCCTGTCTGAGACCTCAACAGAATTACTTTTAACATTCAAATTTCTATCAACATTCTGTTCCTGATGATATATTTACTCTCTAAGATAAAAAAGCTTCTATGCAATGTTCCTCACTTCTTTTTTGAAGCTTCACCAGAATCACCATCAACATCTATATTTCCACTAATTATCTCTTTCAGGAAATCAAGGCTTTTTCTACCATGCACCTTAAAATTCTTCCACCCATTACTCACTATCCAATTCCAAAGCCACTTTCACATTTTCAGATATTTGTTATACCAGCACCTCACTTCCTGGTACCAAATTGTATCAGTCAGGGTTCTCCAGAGAAACAACTGGTAGGCAATTATATATGTAATATATATATGTATATCAACATATATATATATAGAGAGAGAAAGATGTATCTATAAAGAAAGAGAGAAATTAAGAGATTTATTTCAAGGAATTTGCTCACTCAGTTGGCTTATGTGATTGTACATGGCAGTAAATCTGAAACATAGAACAGGACGGCAGACTGGAAACTTTTTCAGGAGTTGATGCTGCAGTCACAAGGCAGACGTCTTCTTCTCTGGGAACCTCAGGTTTTTGTTGTTGTTGTTTGTTTGTTTGTTTGTTTTTCCTAAGGCCTTTCGACTGATTGAATGAGGGCTACCCACATTATCCAGGGTAATTTCTTTTACTTAAAGTTAACAAATTGTAGATGTCAACCACATCTACAAAAATACCTTCACAGCAATACCTAGGTACTATGACTTTGCCATGGTGGCATAGTGGTTTACAGCTCAGGCTGCTAACCAAAAGGTTGGCAGTTCGAATCCACCAGCTGCTCCTTAGAAACTCTATGGCGCACTTCTTCTCTGTCCTATAGGGTCGCTATGACTCAGAATCGACTCGACAGAAACAAAGCCTAATGATTTAGCCAAGCTGACACATACAACTAACCATCACACACAGTTACTTCTGAAGAGGGAGACGGAGTTATGGGATTAGTGACAGAGATACAATAAACCTCAACTGTGTCTCATGTGATTTATTCGTTTTTAATAACTCAAAAATAATGAAGCCAAATGGTAAAATTTGGCAAAGCTAACTGGAATGTATAAGAATGTTCATTATTCTTTCTTGTTTTTTATGTATACCTGAATATTTCATTAAAAATGGATTATAGATTTATAAAGGCATCCTTATTCAGTACTTAAAACACGGATTATAGTTTATTCTTAGCTCCTCATTTACTAGGTATGAGTACCAGGCACGTACTTCATGATTATGTGCCTCAGCTACCTTGAATGGATTCATAAGAGCACCTGTCTCATATGGTTGTGGTGAAGATAATTGTTGCTGGTTGCCATAAAGTTGATCTTGACTCATGGCAACCCCATGTGGTGAAGATTAAAAATGAGTTAATACATTTAAAGCACTTAAAACAGTTCTTCGCAACTTAGTAAGTCAGATGTTTTCTGTTCTCCTTTTGGTCCATATTAGCACAGCATAATGGGTAATAGGAAACTGAATTTTTAACAAGATAATCCAATCTGCAATTTTACAGTCCTTTTTTGTTTTTTTTTGTATTTATTGTATGTGGCCCTTACTGTGTTAGTTTTATAAAATTGTGGTTTGAAGCTAAATGCTTTTTATAAAATATGTTATAAGCTATGTCTTCCTATATACTAAAAAAAGTTGGAATTTGATTTTGAACTACCGTAGTGAAGATAAGGGAAGAATTAACAGAAAAAGTTAAGGGTAATATTATATGTCTGAAATGTGAAACACATTCTTGACAAAACCACTGAACATATGGCAAGATGTAAAGGTATACTTTGTGGCCACTAGAGGGCCTTCAATCTCTGTCACATTTTTCTTTTAAAAAAGGCATTCTGATGGTAGGAAGAAAGAAATTATTGTTTAAGAACCCCATCTTTACCTTAGCAATCATTATAACTGAAATGTATAATTCAAATTAATTTGAAAATGAGTACATTAGAAGTTATTTTTCAAATAATTTTCAATATTTAAATATTATTTCTCCAAGCCCAGATGTTTAAATGTGGCAATGAATTTGAATCAGAATCAATGAATAAATAAGTACAACTATATTATAAATTTCTTAAAGGTAGGTATCACATTCTGTTCATCTTTGATTCCTAATACACTATCAACTCTCATATTTTCAAAGCATAGCATTTTCTATTAAATTTTATTTAGTAATATAATAAAAATTCCATCATCATAAAATCAAAGATTTATATTCAAATATACATTAAGTACTCTACAAAAGATATGTAGTGTAATCCCATAGATGTCAATTTGCAAGTCTGATAATGAGGTGATATTATCAGTCAAATCATTCTCTCTAAGAATAGTCTCTGAAAATGTGATACAGGGCCGGTGATAAACTGGTGGTATGTCAAAGGAAAGGCCCACCTGCCTAAAACTGTTCCCTCTATCTGCTTGTTATTTGTTGGGAACCCACTTAGCATCTCTACTGAATAAACTTCAGGTCCATTTCTCCATTCAAGCATTTTAGACAAAACATAATGAGAGGTGTGGGAAGGCCATCATGAAAACACATGTTCATGTAGAAAAGAGATTCAAATGTTTTGCACCTGTACTCTCTTCTAGGATTTCTATACGAGGACTCTTCTCTTTCTATAGGATCTCTTAGGCAACCTTATTCATTCCAAAATTTTCATGATTTTTCATGTAAATTACTAACTCTCAAACTTTTAATTCAAGACCTGTTTTCTGAGCTCCAGCCTTGTATATCTAGCTACCCACCAGACGTCTATACTTGAGAGTCTCACAGGTCCTAAAATACATCAGACCAAGGTCATCATTTCCAAATATGGTTTTCATCTGGTGTTTCTTAGTTCATTAAACAGTACTGCAACCCACCCAGTTACTGAAACCAGAAGTCTTGAAGCCATCTTTGCTTTCTTCTTTCTTGTTCCCCATATCTAGTCAATCCCCAGGTTCTAATAATTTTACAAAGATATTGAGTTCTATTCATTCTCACTATCTCTACTTTTGTATAATCCATTATCACTTATTTCCCAGTCTAGTACAATAATCTTCCACCAGTTCTCTGAGCATTCACTCGTCTCACTTTAATCAATGCAGTATGAAATTCAGCCATAGTAACCTTCTAGAAAAAGCAAGATTATATCACTTCCCTGTTGAAAACCCTTTAGTGACTTACCTTTTCCTTAGTATAAAGACCAAAGCACTTGACAATGACCTACAAGTTCTAAGAGGAACTACCACATGCCTACCTCTCCCTTCTGATCACTTTCTACTTCTCCCTTCAAACTCTATTTTTTCAGACATAGGGCTCTTATTTCAAGTATTCTTTCTTACCTCATAATCTTTACGTATATTCATATATTCCTTCCTATGCCAGGAGATGTTCCCCATCTCTCTCCATCCTGTAAATAAAGGCAGCCTATTCCTCGGTAGGTCTCATCCTAAATTCACTTCTTGAGTAATCATCTTTGGCCACTTAGCTGAGAGTAGGTGTTTTAGTTATCTAGTGCTGCTAACAGAAATACCACAAGTGGATGGCTTTAACAAACAAATTTATTTTTTCACGGTTTAGGAGACTGGAAATCTGAATTCAGGGTGCCAGCTCCAGGCGAAAGTCTGCTTTCTCTGTCCGCTCTTTCTTCTTTCAACATCTGTGGACGCAGCTTTTGTTGGAGATCTCCATGTGTCTTGGCGGCAATCTTCCTCTAGGAGGTTCTCAGCACAGGGACCCTGGGTCCAAAGGACACACCCTGCTCCCACCTCTTCTTTCTTGCTGGTAGGAGGTCCCTCTTCTCTGCTTCTTTCTCTCTTTTATTTCTCGTAAGATAAAAGGTGTGACTGAAGTTAAGGGTGGTTCATTCCACTCTCATCTTCATTAACATAACCTAATCATGCTTCATTAACATAATGGACAACTTATTCTCAAATGGGTCCATAACCACAGGCATTAAAAACCCACTGCCATCAAGGCGATTCCGACTCATAGCGACCCTACAGGACAGAGTAGAACTGTCCCATAGATTTTCCAAGGCTGTAATCTTTATGGAAGCAGACTGCCACATCTTTGTCCCTTGGAGTGGCTGGTGGATTCAAACTTCTGACCTTTTTGGTTAGCAGCCAAGTGCTTAACCACTGCACCAACAGGGCTCCTTACCACAGGCTTAGAGGTTAGGATTTACAATGCACAATTACATCATATCACAAAATGGAGGACAACCACACAATGCTGGGAATCATGGCCTAGCCAAGTTGACACAAATTTTGGAGGGACACAATTCGATCCATGACAACAAGTTTCTCTGTTCTATGCGACTATAGTACACAGTAGGACTCTTTTCAACACTTACTGCATGTGAGACAACTTGTTCAATGTAGGTCATTATCTGTAGTATGTAAGTTCTTTGAGAGAAGAGATGCTGCTTCTTTTGTTCACCACTGTGTGTCTAACAATAGAACAGAGGCTGATAAAAGTACATACTCAACAAATATTTGATGAAAGTCGAATAAATTTGTGAAATAAATGGAAAAAAAACCTTACTAATCTCTGATTAGTAACATTAATATACTAAGACATTATTACTATGTAACTAATCAGTATTAATAACAATACTTTTACATGGTAATTAACATATATGATTTGGCTTTCCACAGAAAGCGCAGGGGAAAAGATTTGAAATGACTAGCTCACAACAGATACCAGGAAGATGAAAGTTCTAGACGGAGTTGTAAGAGTTGACTAATCCACCAAATTTTTCACCATTCTACAAATGACACCATGTCATTTTATTCCTCTAAGCCAGAACTTGGGCATTTCCTCTCTACCAAATACGTGTCTTTATTCACTTGCCTATCTGGTGTATTGATACTCACTCTTTATGGTACAGTTCAAATGTCACTGCTTATCTAAAAGCTCTTCTTATACCTTCAACCCAAGCAGAATGAATTATTTGTTTGTATGTACTCCTAAAACATTTTTTTATGTTCTGTTTTAATACTTGTCATATTGAATGATAGGTATTATAGTTATTTGTTGAAGTAATTCCTGCCTGCTAGTCTGTGAGCTACTTGGGTTCAGGGTTATTTTAAAATAATTTTTTAATTTGATCACTCTACTGAAATTTCTTCACAAAAATTAGAGAAAATAATAACACAGGCATCTTGTACATGGCTCTTTTTCTTAATTTCTCTATGGCGGTTTTGATACTCTTAATAATACTCTTCTCAAAATTTTCTTCTTCCCTTTATTCTGTGTTGCCATTCTCTCCTGTTCATCCTCCTGGATTTCTGGATGTTCCTTCCAGTCATTATCAGGAACATTTTTCTACATTTGTCCCTATAGTGGCAGGTCCCTTGAGACTACATCATCAGCTCTTTCCCTCTTACTCTGTAATACCTTTTTGGGTGATGTTAATTTGTCTTAGTCATAAGGTTTTTTTTTTTGTTTTTTTTTTTTTTCTTTTTTTTAGAAGTAGACTGCCAGGTCCTTCTTCCTAGCGTGTCTTAGTCTGGAAGCTCCTCTGAAAGCTGTCCACCGCTGGTGACCCTGCAGCTTTTGAAATTCAGGAGGCACAGGTTCCAGCAACATAGAAACACGTAAAGCCTCCACAGTATAACAAACCAATAGACGGGTGCATCAGGGCTGTATCCTTTCACCATACCTATTAGATCCGTATGCTGAGCAAATAATCCTAGAAGCTGGACTATATGAAGAAGAATTTAGCATCAGCATTGCAGGGAGACACATTTAGAACCTGCAATATGCAGATGACACAACCTTCCTTGCTGAAAGTGAAGAGGGCTTGAAGCACTTACTGATGAAGATCAAAGAACACAGCCTTCGGTATGGATTACACCTCAACATAAAGAAAATAAAAATCCTCACAACTAGACCACTAAGCAACATCATTATGAACAGAGAAAAGACTGAAGTTGTCAAGGATTTCATTTTACTTGGATCCACAATCAACACCCATGGAAGCAGTAGTTGAGAAATCAAATGAGGTATTGCTTTCAGCAGATCTGCTGCAAAAGACCTCTTTAAAGTGTTAAAAAGCAAAGATGTCACTTTGATGACTAAGGTGTGCCTGACCCAAGCCATGGTATTTTCAATTGCCTCGTAAGCATGCAAAAGCTGGACAATGAAAAAGAAAGACTGAAGAAGGATTGATGCATTTGAATTATGGTGTTGGTGAAGAATATTGACTATACCATGGACTGCCAGAAGAATGAACAAATCTGTCCTGGAGTGAGTACAGCCAGAACGCTCCTTAAAAGTGAGGATGGTGAGACTTTGTCTTGCTTATTCTGGACATGTTATCAGGAGGGACCAGTCCCTGGAGAAGGACATCAAGCCTGGTAAAATAGAGGGTCAGAGAAAAAGAGGAAGACTCTCAACGGGATGGGTTGACATAGTGGCTACAGCAGTGAGCTCGAATATAACTAGCATTGTGAGGAACGCGCAGGACAGAGTAACATTTTCTTCTGTTATACCTAAGTACACTTTGAATCAGAGCCGACTCAACCACACCTAACAAGTAACAATTTATTTTAAGTGGTTAAACAACAACTGTAGTTTATCTTACTGAATACTGAGTTTACCAAAACAGAAGGATACAGCCTAACTGTAGAAGAATTTAAGCAAAGAACAAATGGAAATTTTCCAGGGACATGATTGAAGAGTACACGGCTTTGGGGAGAGATTAGCCTAGATAATCACTTCTTAAATATTTATTTATTTATTTAGTTGTGGTTGTTAAGAATATACATAGCAAAACATTCACCAATTCAAGTTTCTGCATGCACGATTCAGTGACATTGGTTACACTCTTCGAGTTGTGCAACCATTCTCATCCTCCTTTTCTGAGTTGTTCCTCCTCCATTAACATAAACTGACCGCTCCCTAAGGTTCTTATCTAATCTCTCAAATTGCTGTGGTCACTTTGATCCCATGTAGATAGTTATTAAAAAAGCATAATGTTCAAGGCAGGCCTTTTTGAGTAGTTGAGCTAAACTATTGCTTGGTTTTAAGAAGACTTCAGGGGATATTTTCAGTTTAAGGTTTAAAGATCATCTCAGATAATCACTTTATTATAATTATAAAATTTAGTACTCATATATATTGTAACGAACTTATTCACTCAACTATTTTCTAGTCGCAATTTTTAAGGTGCTGACCTAATGTTTTAAAGGACGAAATCCAAATTTTTTAACAGAAAATTTTAAAAGCTTGGTCCTAATTCTCTTGAACGTCTTATCTTAATATTTTTACAAAGATTATAAATACTTGGCCAAGAAAAGTTAACATCAATTCAGATCATTATAATTTGTTCCCAACTCCAAAGTAATAAGATGTGATTTCCTAACGTTTTACTGAATTGAAATACATCTAGGTAACAAACATTTCCTGAACATATTCTATATGTTGGGCATTGTGCCTGGTACAGAAGAACCAAATATCAGCCTCTGCTCTTCGTTGATCACTAAGCTACCATACAGGATTGGATTGTCAAATTAGAGTCACATGAATCAGAGATCTTAGTAACAAGCTTCGCTAACAATCCCAAGAGTATAGACACTTAAGAGGCACAGGCAAAGCAGAGACACCCCGCTTGTCTCCCCATGTTCTGTCTTCCCATTTTGGACACGTGCTCTCTGGGCCAGAATAATAGACAAGGTCTCCATGTGAGATTTTGCAGGTTATTACCTGATTCATCAGTGAATATTTAGAATATAACACATCTCAGTTTATACTCCAGAGAGTTGTATATGTACATGACACTCTCCAGAGATCCATGCCTCATAAATCCATAGCTTCTAAGTTTATTTACCATAAATAATTCTTAGCCAAGGACATTTTGCTAACAGCATTGTATACATATGCACTCCTTTTCCATGCAAATATTGTTAATCTTTTTACTCAGAGTTAGGCCATGTCATCTACCTGCTTTTCTTTCCCCCTAGAAGCATTCCTCTGGAAAGGGGAGCAAATGGATCATAGGCAACCTGCCTTAACTTTTTACTTCCCACTCACAGTATACTAGAGAATAGAGGAGGTGATGTTTTGTCCCTATTGTATGTACTCCAACAAGTCTCCTCAAAACTGTAGAAAGAATAATGATAAAAAATCTGTGTGGTAAATAGATTTTTTTAAAAAAGTAAAATATTGTAATTTATGATAAAACATTGTAGTAGACCTGTAATGAATCAAAAGAACAAAATATAGATTTTTTGGAAGTAGGATCAGTCGTGATGTAGATAAAATTAAAGCACTGTTGTCATAGTTACCTAGTGCTGTCATAACAAAAAGTACCAAAAGTGGGTGACTTTGAAGAACACATTTATTTTATCACAATTCAGGAGTCTACACACCTGAATTCAGGGTGTAGCTGTAGGAGGAGGTTCTTCCTTGTGAATAGTTACAGAAGCTCCTTGGAGTTCCTTGTGTCCCTTGACACCTGCCTTTCCTCTGTGTGTGTCTCTGTGTTTATTCTGCTCGTTTTATAACTCAGAATTGGTTAGGTTTAGGACTCACCCTAAATAACAGAAGAAAACCCTATTTCCAAACAGGATCACATTCACAGCTCTAGGGACAAGAACACAATTTGGGATACAATTCAATCCATAACAACCGTACTTTGGCTCTCTTTTATTGAAGGACCGATCATATCACAGGAGGAAAAATACTGCTCTGGAGTGCTAATCATCTGTTTAACTTGTCTCTCTCTGATGGTTAAGGTTGCGTGTCAGCTTGGCTGGACCATGAATCTCAGTGGTTTAGCAGGTATGATGTAATTTGGCCGTCATGTAATGATGTAATTAACTCCATGACGAGATCTGCTATAAGCAGGCAATCAGTTGAAAGGGAGCTTCCTTGGGCGTGTGGCCTGCCTCCAGTATATAAATGGATGTTCCAGCAAGGCTGGATCCTTCATTCAGCTTGTCATCATCTGATCTCCAGTTCTTGAGACCTGAGCTAGCAGCTTACCTGCAGGTCTTGGGTTCGTCAGCCTCTGCAGCTACTTGAGTCAGGAGAAGCCTCCAGCCTGATGCCTACCCCACAGACTTGGGACTTGCCAGCCTTCAAAACTGAATGAGCTGTTTCCTTGAGGTAAATCTCTCTCTCTTTCTCCTTCTCTCTCCATGTATGCTTCACTGGTTTTGCTTCTCTCGAGAACCCAGTCTAAGACACCCCCTTTTCCAGTAGTTTCTAATCTCCTCAAGGACTGAGCTTGTTCATCTTATACTCATTGTCTATAAACTAGTAAACACTCAGTAAATATTTTTTAATGAATAAATGGATAAATGTCTTGCCTTCAAGAAAATAATTTCTTTATCCATTTATATCAATGTGTTTTACTTTCTGAACACCATTAAAATCACTATTTATGATTTCCAAATTATTATTACTATTGCATGTCAGAATCCACCTTTCTAACTCCTAGGGTATGAAGGAGTACTTGTCCCATAAAATGTGCTCAGTTGTTCAGGAAAAAGTGTATTGTAAAGTTTTTAGAAAATGTTATTTATCATTATAAATAGATATATCTACAAATTTGGCACAAGAATCTGATGTTCACCTTGCAGAGGGCTGTGTTGTGCACTGTAGGATGTTCAGCAGCGTCCCTGACCTCTAGATGCCAATAACACCCTCCCTCTCTCCTCAATTTTAACAATTTTCTCCAGACATTGACAAATGTTCCCTAAGGGACAAAATTATCCCGAAGTAAGAACCACTGGACTGTATCATGGCCACGGTATCCATTATGTTCTATCATTAGCCTTACCCCATGCTCATCCACTCCACGCTACTGCCCAAGTTATCTTCTAAAACCCAAATCTGATCATGTCCACCTGTGACTTTAAAGACTTCTCTTGGTTCTCAGCTACCTTTTAAGAAAAATCCATATGCCCACGAGGCCCATGATTTTTGTTGTAGTTTTGTTTTGTCCCTACTTATCCTCTTTTTTCATGATATCCCATATATAAACCCTCTGTTGCAGCCACTCAGAGCTCCTTGCTGAATATGCTGCACCCTTTTGGAATTCGGAGCCTTCAGGCAGAGTGCTCCTCCTACATAGAGTACTCCCCTGCCACTTTATCCAATACCACCAGGCACACATTTCTTGGCCGGACATCCTGTACACTTTCTCTGTGAAAACCTTACTGACACCTTAAAGCAGAGTTATGCTGAGGTTCCTAGAGTGCATCCACCAGGAAGTGAGTGAGAAAAAAGAAAGCTTCATTTACTGTTAGCGAAAGGGTCTATCTGAAAGAGTGGGTGTGTGCTCCTTCTGGCCGTTAGCAGAGGTTCTATTTGTTACATGCATATAAATTGATCACACAAAAAAAGGAAACCTAGAAATAGGAACCTGAGCTAGAGGGGGTGCTGAGATTACTTCATAATTCTTGGTTCTCATGAACAGACATCCCCTGAGGATGAACAATTCTAGGAGAAGTACATTTGGTGGTCTCAGGCTTATCAAAAAACCAGCAATTTAGGCCCTGGGCTTGTTAGTCTTTGTGACGTAAGACCTTTACAACTATTTGCTTCGGATGATAGATTTCCACAGCACATTTTTTTCTTATCTTGATTATAGAGTTAATATTTTTAATATTACATTTTTCATACATTATCAACTCCCCAACACTGTTACGAATTCCTTAAAAGCAGATCCACTACCACCACCATCACCAGTTACCTTTGAGTTGATTCCAACTCATGGCTACCCCATGAGTGTCAGAGTAGAATTATGCTCCATAGGGCTCTAATCTTACGGAAATAGATCACCAGGCCTTTCTTCCATGCTTTACCGTTTGCACCACCCAAAGCTGCATAAAAGCAGATTTAAAAAAATGAAAATTAAAAAACAAATCCACTGCGTGGAGTCAATTCTGACTCACAATGACCCTACAGGACAGAGTAGAACTGCCCCATAGGGTTTCCAAGGCCCCAAATCTTTAAGGAAGCAGACTGCCACATCTTTCTCCCATGGAGCGGCTGGTGGGTTCGAACCACTGACCTTCCAGTTAGCAGCGGAGTGCTTTAACCACTGTGCCACCAGGGCTCCTCTACGGAAGCCGATTAGAGGTCTAATTTATCTGTTTTCATCCTCAGTGCAGCGCTAGCTGTGTGTGGTTGTATTGTCTGTGTACGGCTCAAAGGCCCTCAGACAAGGTGGCGACTTATCCAGTGCGCATGCCCCAGGGAAGAGCTGCACCTCTGGAGGAAAAGCGAGACTTCCACTGAACTGTAAAAAGTCTGTACTATATTAGCTGTGATCCTGCTCTAACAATTAAAGCTTGTTTCAATTCAGATTCCTCTCTCAGGGAAACAGACGAGTCTGGGCTCTGTGCAGTTTGCAGATCCCAGAGACAAACTAGACATGAGTGTGGGAAGGTGAAAGCCAGAACTGTTCCAGGCATCGTGTCCTGAAGCCATCAAGTAGAAAAGTTACAAATAGATTAAAAAAATAACGTTTACTATGTAAGGTTATTTAGTATGTAAGGAGAGATTTCAGAAGGGAAAACTTGACTGAAAGTCAGGAATGATTACAAAGACACTCACAGGGATACAGGAGACAGTGAGAATAATTGTAGTACAAATTAATTTTTCTTTGTTTAATTTTCCTCTTGAATAGAAGGAAGAGAATCAAATGCATCTAATTTCAAGACTCATAAAGAACTGTATACATACTTTCATAGGCACACAGTGATATTAATTGATGAAAAACGACCTGCATTTAGGAAATTACCAAAACCCCCACTTACTTTGCAATTAAAGAGATGAATATTAGATAAAATAGATGTGAAAAATTACATTTAACCCCAATTTTAAAAAAGTAAATAATACAGATAGATCAAATATATGTTTTGGCTAACCTCAAATTTTACTGAAATCTAATAATAGCCAAGTATTTTATGCATTTGCAAAGTCAACTGGCTAAGAATCAAAATTAATTTGCATTTTGGAAAACAGAAAGTCTGTATAGTGGGCCTTCCTACTACAAAACTTGATTCAGAGCATTGAATAACTGTTTTATAAACATGAAGAGTATAATAGTATTTTGACAAACTCTGGGAAGAGTAAAACAAATATCAGGTCAATTAAATCCTAGGAAGTATTCCTCTTGACTTTTATTTCTTTACAATATTAAACGGTGTTTTCTAAAGAATGATTTTGCCTAGAAACTCCTAGTTTATATTCAGTTATATACTAAATTTTGAGCAGACACTATACCTGTTGCCATCAAGTAGATTCTGACCCATGGCGACCCCATGTGCTTCAGAGTAGAACTGCTCCATAGGGTTTTCTTGGCTGTAATGTTACAGAAGCAGATTGCCAGCCCTTTCTTCTGCAGTGCCATTGAGTGGCTTCCAACTACCAAACTTTTGATTAGTAGCAGAAAGCAAATTGTTTGCACCACCCAGAGATTCTGAGGAAACCAAAAAACACCCATTGCTGTTGAGTCCATTGCGACTCATCGCGACCCTACAGGACAGAGTAGAACTGCCCCATAGCGTTTCCAAGGAGTGCTGGGTGGATTCAAACTGCTGACCTTCTGGTTAGCAGCCGTAGTACTTAACCACTATGCCAACAGGACTTCTGGGACCTTGAGTAGACACTGATAAATAACATTGCCATGTTTGACTATAAGACTGGCTTTCAGGATCCCCAGGTATCTTGGAGGTCTGTTACTTCGGTATCAATGATGTTCCTTAGCAAGAAATAGATGTCACACATAAATTGGGGGAGATTTTTAAAAAGTGATTGATTACAAAGGTATAGGTAGGCTTTATGGAAAACACAAACGTTAGTGTACTACTTAAAGGGATAAAGAGCTGGAAGCCATTATCATCCCCCTTGGAGCCCTGGTGGTGCGATGGTTAACAGCTCCGCTGCTAACCAAGAGCTCGGCAGTTCAAATCCACCAGCCACTCCTTGGAACCCTATGGGGCAGTTCTACCCTATCCCATAGGGTCGCTATAAATTGGAATTGGTGGCAACGGGTTTGGTTTTTGTTTTTAAGAGACAGAGGTGGTAACAGTTATGAACACTGGGAGAGAGAGAACTAAGTTGAGGAGGCCTTCTGACACTTGCTGTGAACTTCAGCTGAGGATCCCAGCCAGCCTGCAGCAACCCGGCAGGGAAGCTGCTGGAGAGTAAATAGTCTAACCTCACTGACTCACCGTTCTCCCTCCAACATCTGAGATGCTCCTGTTGGCCCAACCAAACCGGCAGTTAGAGAGTCTGTTCCTTTAGCCCATATAGGTCGTTTCCCAGGAAAGAGAAGGGGTTAAAGAAAAGAGAAGAGCGACTCTGGAGGAAGAGATAAAAAATAGCTAGCATACTGGCAAAAGATGAAAAAAAACATATTCTGCAACTTAATTAGGGCTTTTGTTGTGTTTAGTGTGTATTTAAATAAATACTTTTGTTTTTCCTTCATTTCATATTTAGCTAGCAATTTTTATAGGATGTGATAATTTTTAACCTAAAAATAAAGCTGTAAAAATATAATTGTTTAAATATCTTTGTTCTTCACTTGCTGAGTAACATTAGGGGAAAAAAATCCAGGAGAAACAAACTTTATATAGAAAAATGCAATAATTTTGCACTGGCTCAGAATCTGAGATTTTTAGACCCTTTTTTTGAGATTTCATAGAAGTGAAAACTTTGAACAGTTTGGGAACTATTTTTCGATGGCCATAAACCTGCAGCAGAACACACGCACTGGGGGTTGGGGGCTGGGAGCTGTCTGAATCAAAGACCTTAGCTTTCATGAATCACCTGCCATTTGTTCTATGTGGATTACTATTCTCGTCATCTTTAGATGACTCAAACATATTAGCCATTATCTCTCATGGACATTAAACTATTTTACTATAAGATATAAGACTATATCATGACAGACAAGTTGTAAATGAATGTAGAAAAGAAAGTATTTCTAAACCAGTATGAACAATTGGAACCCTGGTGGCGCAGTGGTTAAGAACCCAGCTGTTAACCAACATGTCGGCATGTTCCAATCCACCAGGCCCTCCTTGGAAACCCTATGGGACAGTTCTACTCTGTCCTACAGGGTCGCTATGAGTCAGAATGGACTCGATGGCAATGGGTTTTTTTATGAACAATTAGTCATGCTTAAAATAGCAGTAGCTTTCACAATATATTTCATTTCTTTTATAATTTTTTCCCTCATCCTTCAAAATGAGAATGTACCTCCAATATTATACTAACTTCAAGACTTTGTAGTTTAAACGGTTGCAACCATTAACAGCTATTTCAGTATGTTTTTTCAGTTTTTTAGGAATCTTAGTGACATGCAAGCCTCAAAATTAGGCTTATTTATATCCTACTTTTGAGAGCCTACTTCCAGGATGAAAAGACCATGCCTTGCATGTAGAATCTGTTTGCAGGCATAAAAAAAAGGATGTTTCCTTCTTCCAGGTTATCAGAGGAGAAAGATTACCCAAGGGATCCATTCATAAAAGAAGTACTTAAACGGAGCTCTAACTTGTGTGTACGATGCATGGTGAATCTTGCTAATATCCCTTGTGCAGTTTTTATCTGCCCCTGGAATTAGATTTTATCCCGATCTTAATGGTAAATAGCTAGTTTCAGTACACTTCCTCTATTCCTCCCTTGGGTTTCTCTAGAGAATTTAGTTTTACAACTTTTAATTTATCTCAGCCCTGTCAATTTTAGTGTCTCTTCTGTCTTGCTTCTCTGGATTTTTAAAGACACTAAACATGTTTTCAAAAACAAAAATTAGTTAGTATAGACCTCGTGTGATTCATTTTAACCGTTTTAAAATATTAAAATAAAGTTGTGTACCTTCTTAACACGTAGTATCTTAGAATGTGTCCTAGGAAAATTTCACAGTTGACCATATGTAGACAAGACTCTCTGGGACCCTCTAGGTCCTTTAGGAATATTTACGGCTCTAGGCAAGTCGACGTCCAGCCCAGGAGTGTTGGTAAACACGAACCCCATGGAGGGCTATGCGCTTTTTTTCAGGTGGACTTTCTGGCCCTGGTTTTGTAATTCTCGCAAAATGATTGGTTGCACCACAATCTGCTGAAGGATTGGTCGGTTTGCTATCTTCGTAAGCAGCTTGCAAGGGATTGGTCCCTTCGCTGTCTGCGTAAGCGGCTTGGAAGGATTGATTGGATTTTGAGCTATTGTTACCAGGATCGACTGGAGGATGGCCCAAACCAAACCTGTTGCAACTGAGTGGATTCTGACTCACAGCGACCCCTTAGGACAGAGTAGAACTGCCCCATAGGGTTTCCAAGGAGCGGCTGGTGGATTCAAACTGTCCACCTTTGGTTAGCAGCGGCAACTCAGGGCCGCCTAGTGACTGCTAAAAACCCTAGAATGCAGAGAGGCCCCAATGGGGCTTCCTGATCTGCAAGAGCCAGGAGAGGAACGTGTCCCTGGTACGCGAGGCCCTGTGCTGAAAATTCTGTGGAAGAGCTGATACAGGTCAACGGCTGGAACTCCGAGCTGAGAACGCTCACTGAGGTGATAACACTGAAGACCCCGAGAAAGGACTGCAAGGACGTCAAAGCCCAGTGGGAGAGAAACGGCGCAGGGGCGCGAGCAGAGGGATCCCCCAGACCAGCAGACGGCGGCTGTGGGCAGAGCCGGCCCGCGGAGCGGAGCTAGGCACCTGTGGGCAGGAGGTGCCAGTGGAGCAGATGCTTGGGCATACACGGTTCAGGGTTTGCCCATAAAAGTTTGGCATTGAGAGCTGTCGTAATGCTGGTCTAAAGCGGCTGGTTGAGAGCTGGACCAGCAAGCACAGGAGGCCATACCAGGGCAAGGAAAGCCAGGCAGAGAGACGGAGAGAGATGGAACACAGCTGTGCCACATCCAATCTGACCTGACTGCACACCTGTTGAGAGAGAGAGACACCTGCTGACACCTGGTCCATAGTATGCCCGCCCAGTGACACAGACATGGACCATGGGGATGCGACAGGTGAGAGAATCCCCTTCTAGACATAAGCAGGTTCCCTCCTACGATGCTAAGTGGGGTACTTGTAGGGGTGGAGGGGACTTCTTCACCTCAAATCTCTTCCTGTCGCTTACTCTTTGCTTTCTATAAGTAATCTATTCTTGTTATTTACTATTTACCTTTTATAAGTACTAACAACAGCTTTCAATTGCCAAAAATGTGTGTCTTGTGTGTACGACCCAACAGGATTGGATAGTAGAGTCCTCATCCCAGCTGTCTTATCGCTGCTTGTAATTTTGAGGTGCAACCTGCGTGTTTATGCACACAATTCACTACCCAACTCTGTGCACAAACAATTCTCTCTTAACGCCTATTCAGATGTGACCACACTCGACAGACACAAGACCACATGCCACAGTCATAATTTTTTCTTAGTGCTTATTTGTTTGCCTTGGTCGTAACATTTTAAACCAAAATTTAGTATGATATTGGCAAAATGTTTGTCATAAATTATATAGCACTATAATCACTTTATTAGGAGCCCTGGTGGTGCAGTGGTTAAGAGCTCGGCTGCTAACCAAAAGTTCAGCAGTCTGAATCCACCAGCCGCTCCTTGGAAACCCTATGGGGCCGTTCTACTCTGTCCTATAGGATCACTATGAGTTGGTATCAACTCCACGACACCTAAAAAAAACAACAACAGCAATTTATTAGTACTTTCAAGGGATGTTACATTATTACAGTATATGGATCATCTGTGATTTTCATAACAAACAAAATTCTTTGCCAATATTTAGAGTAATTTTATCTGCAAAAGAGGGCTATGACTTCTTTCTACTTGGCTATGTGATTTCATAACTCTGAAGTGATATATTCTCTATATGTTTAACATATACCATCACCAGTCAGTACCGACGGCCTAATCATGTTGACTTTTTAGTCCCAAATAGTTCCATCCAGGACTTTTTAGTTTCATCTAAAGAGAGTAAATGGCCCTGCTGAATTACTTACTGCACCAGTCAAGTATTTGTGGGCCATGAATTAAAACAAGATGCCCAAAGTTTAAATAAAGTGATACATGTGCAATATCACTGCTTAAAGATATGGGAGAACTCACCTGGAATGAGTTTATTGAACTTAGCCCCTGTGTTCTGCATTATCCATTAAGGACCATTCCCTCCAGCAAGGCCAAGATCTAGAAATTCTAAAAGGCTACTTCATTGTACGATACTATTTGAATTCTAAATATATTCTGCTATGGGTTCCATACTGCTGGGCCTTTTGTGTTTCATCTTACACACCAACAGAGTGATGAAAATCTCATCTTCCAGAAAATCTGAAGCAGCTGAGAAACGTAATTTTCTTCATTTCGTTTCATTGCTGTTTGGGAAAATGTTAAGGATGCAGCCAGAAAGCACCCTAGGGTTTAAACATCTAAGATGCCAAGAAACAAAACTGAGCAGGAAATTCACAACAATAACAAATAACCACAAAAATATATCCTACAAAAATAAAACATGCCAAAATACACTACCGTGCTGTGGCACTTTAATATTAACCACAAAATCCAGTGCACAGAAAATAATAATATAGTAACATTGATTACTTTTTTACTTAATTCATAAGCAACGCATGCTCTTTGTAAGGGAAAAAATTAAACTATTGAAGATCAAAATAAAGAAAAAAATCACCTGTAATGTTGCCACCTAGAAATAGTTATTTTAACACTTTTGTATATTGCCTACCAGATGTATATAGACAAAATGATATATATTTATGTAATAGAAGTGCTTATGCTAACATTTTGTTCATGATCTTTTTTTATTTACTGATAGCATATATTGACATAAAATATACTTCTGCATTATTTTAAATGCATGTATATTTCATTGCATATATATATATATCAATATATTTAATTGAACCCCCTTTATTCAATAATTAGATTGCCAACTGATTTTTGCTAAAATAAATGGCACACATCTGGATAATTTTTTGGAGTAACTTGTAAGAAAGGAATTGCTGGGCCGTAAAGTATGCGCATTTTCAAGGCTTTTGACATGTGTTTCCAAAGTCCTCTCTGGAAAGGGCACTAATTCATACTTCGCCAGCAGTATCTGAGAGTGCCAGATCCCATGCACTTGCAGCAATGAGTATAAAGGCTCATGATCAGTTAATCTGATTTAGAGATTTTTGTATTTTACTGTGTAAAATTATAAATAAGTAATTCAAAATCACATGTAATTTTCAAATCGCTATTTTGAAGTGGTTACAATAGAGTATATAAACCTGACCTTTGGTTTCATACTAGGGGGAGGAGAGGAGGGAGTGCCATGCTCTGGCACCAGAATGGACCTCTGTGACTTGTATGTACTCAACAGCATGGAACTGAGGAGATGTGTGTGTAGAGGGGCTTATTCTACATAATCACTGCTCAAGGTGGGTATCATTATCTAGATTTTTAAAAATAGGTTTAGATAAGCAGATAAACAAGGCAAATAAAGAATTTCAGTGCATAACAGTGACCCATGTGTTATTTATTAGATGTTATTTATTAGAAAACTATACAAAAATAGTCTTGTTGTTAATGTCCTTAACAACACTAACATAATACAAATACCTATGTGTTACTTCTCGGAGAGTGGAATTCAGGTCCCAGGTTTAGACAGCCCAATTATATAAAGATAAAATATTTTTAAAGATGAAATCCAAGTATATTGTCTCCTGAAGTGAAGGGCAACTTGAAATGAAACGTCCCTAAATACCTCTCTGCCTTTTACTAAACAATTCCTGCCAGATGACTTTACAGAGAGACTCAAAAATCTAAGACTGCCATAAATCAAAAAACGGCATTTTTGATCAATTGTTCCAGGTGAATGTATTGAAGTATTATTTTTACTGGAGTCCCTGCAAATGGTTAAGTGCTAAACTACTAGCCAAAGTTGGTGGTTAGAACTCACCCAGAGGTGCCTTGAAAACCCTATGGAGCTCTTCTACTCTGCACATATGGGGTCGCCAAGAGTGAGAATTGACTAGCGGGCAACCACCACCAACAGCAACAATTATTATTATGCCTCCATGTGTTTCATCTCTCATTGAGAAGTTCCTGCAGTATTTACCATCCATTTACAGTAGGTCTCAGACAACCCAAAGAGCTTGATTTCATTATGCATCCTGCCCTCTATTTGTCAGGAAATTCCACACATGAAATAACCATAATGAAGAAGGCTGTGATTTCGGATCAGCAGAATGTATTCTTTGTCTCCCACTGCTAGACCTTGAGCAGCCCAGGGCCACTCTGCCTTGCTGACGTTTTAATGCCTGGCAGATGAAGGCAGATAAAGTTAAAGGCCCATGAATTCACCAGCAGATGCATTTCAGAAGAGCCTTAATCAAGCTCCTAAATTCTTCTAGCCAGTTGAACCACATACACACGCACACAAATGAAATCTTAAACAATAATAAGAGCTTGGTATCATTTTGAAGTATTAATAAGTTAAGAAAGAGAAGCCTTTTAAACTTTCTTAGTGTATCTGTTCAGAGTTTGTCATTATTATTCAGAAAATGAATAAATGCCTCTTTGCAAATTCAGTACATAAAAACTATTTTCGACCTACATCAGTGTTGGTGTTCAAGAGAAAATATTGTTTTGGCTGCTCCTTTTCAAGATGACCATTTAGGAAAACTATAGAATGTGGAATGCCACTATTCTAAAAGGATACTAAACACATTTGTGAATATGAAGCCACCAAAGAACCTCCCCAAAAAGTATAAAATAATTCTGTTCGGAAGGTGTGAGTTTTTATATTGACATTAGATTAAGCTCAACATAAAGAAAACAAAAATCCTCACAACTAGACCAATAAGCAACGTCATGATAAATGGAGAAAAGATTGAAGTTGTCAAGGGTTTCATTTTACTTGGATCCACAATCAATGCCCATCAAAAGATGTATTGCATTGGGCAAATCTGCTGCAAAAGACCTCTTTAAAGTAGTAAAAAGCAAAGATACCATTTTGAGGTCTAAGGTGCACTTGACCCAAGCCATGGTGTTTTCATTTGCCTCAGATGCATGCAAAAGCTGGACAGTGAATAAGACCAGAGAAGAACTGATGCCTTTGAATTATGGTGTCCACAAAAAATATTTAATATACCATGCACTGCCAGAAGAAAGAACAAATCTACCTTGGAATGCTCCTTAGAAGTGAGGATGGTGAGGCTTTGTCTTAAGTACTTTGGACATGTTATCCGTAGGGACCAGCCCCTGTAGAAGGATGTCATGCTTGGTAAGGTAGAGAGTCTGTGAAAAAGAGGAAGACCCCCAAAGAAATGAATGGATTGACACAGTGGCTGCAACAGTGGGCTCAAACATAGCAATGATTGTGAGGATGACACAGGACTGGGCAGTGTTTCCTCTTGTTGTACGGAGGGTCACAATGAGTCGGAACGGACTCAACAGCCCCTGACAACAGTAACAAACTACAGATTAAGCTCTGTGCTGTTCACCTTAGTATTTGCCAGAAAACATAGTCCATTCAAGAACAGTCCACGAATGTGCTCATGTCAGAATCCAGTTCCTTTGTTTGCTGTCTTTACTTCCATCTTCTTTGGCATCATGATTTAATTAACTGTAATTTTTATTTGGGAGAGCAGAAAATCTTTGTTTACACTCTAGCCAGTTATCTGAATTTACAAATCACCACTGTATTTTATATTTGTTTTTTTAAATTTGATTTCTTAAACTTTTCAGTCCTGAAATTTTACCTATAAATAAGTCTTTCCAAAGTAACACCTTAAGCACTTTTAAATCAAAATGAAAGACTTCATGTCACTGTTTCTTTATTTTGATGGCTAGATTTCTCAAAAAGCCTTATGTACAGCACTCATTTTTATAATGGTATTTGATTTAAATTCTACTTCAGAAAAAGGTAAAAATTCTACCTCAGGAAAAGGTGAAGAACTGTTAGTGGGGAAACTTGGTTAAGCCTCTCAGCTTCCCTGTGGAAATGCTGTGATATCATCTACTAAAGGCATTAAAGAAAGGTCTCCAAAGAAAGAAAGAAAAAATGAAAAATACATAATGTTGCCCATACTTTAAGACAGGAGTAAGACAACGGTTAGATTTTGTACCTGTTGAATCTGAAGTTCTGTGAGACACACAAGTGGGGATTTCAATGTGCTGTTGGAGAAAAGGTTAGGAACTCAGGAGGTGATTCTCATTTAAGATATGCAGATTATTCAAACATCAGCTAAAGATGGTAAGTCAAATGAAGGATGTTTATTAGTTTGTCATTGGTGAATGTGTGGAGTGAGTTGAAAAGAGAGCCTAAGACAGAACACTTAAAGCTAGTGCAATTCCATAAATGAATCTGTCAGTATAAATTAAGTGCTACATAAGTATTCATACCATTTAATGCAAAATACTGCTTTTAGGAATTTACCTACATTAAAAAAAAATGCAGTTGCTGTTGAGTCATTTCTGACTCTTGGTAATTCCATGTGTGTCAGAGTAGAACTGTGCTCTGTAGGATTTTTGTGACTGATTTTTCCGAAGTAGACTGCAAGGCCTTTCTTCCAAGGCACCTCTGGGTAAACTCAAACCGCCAATTTTTGGTTAGCAGTTGAGCACATTAACCATTTTCCCCACCCAGGGACGCTATCTTAGAGGTAAATAAATTAATGAGAGGTAAGCTCACCCCAGTTCTGATCCAATGACCTAAAAGAAAAGATACTAAAAGGGGAAGACCTGACGGAGAGTAACAGGTATTAGGGAAGCACAATAGCAGGGCTGAAATCAAGAAAGGAGGTTGTATTGCTTACTGAGAGGCTACCTGAGACTCAGATTAACAGCCATTTCTTTGTCCACACTACTACTCTACACCAACCTGAAAATCAGGATTGACGAGGACCCCTAGTGAACTCACTGTATTATGTGAAAGGAGTTGTTAGTCTCTGTCAAGTTGATTCTGACTCACAGCGAACCCATGTGTGCAAAGTAGAACTGCTCCACAGGGTTTTCAAGGCTGTGACCTTTCAGAAGCAAATCACCAGGCTTGTCTTCTGAGGTGCCTCTGAGTGGGTTTGAACCAGTCAAGTGCTAAACCAGAGAAAGTAATGGTATATCCTTTTGCAAGATATATCCCTCTGGTATTATTCTAATTAAGGACTCAGGGTGAGAGATTGAATAAGTGATGGGTGGTGGAGGCTCTGGCTATTTCCTGCGTTCTTGTTTGTGTAGGACACCATTTAGGTTTTTGTTGTTGTTGCTAGTTTTTTTTTTCTTTTTTTTTTAATGAGTCATAATGCTCAACTGGTAACCCTGGTGGCGTAGTTGTTAAGTGCTACAGCTGCTAACCAAAAGCTCAGCGGTTCAAATCCAGTGGGCGCTCCTTGGAAACTCTGGGGCAGTTCTACTCTGTCCTAAGGGCTGCTATGAGCTGGAATTGACTCAACAGCAATTGGTTCGGTTCTTTTTTTTTTTTTAGTGCTCCAATTTGGTTAATCTAAATTTATGTATAGTAATAGTGGTGGTCATTCTAACAGGGTAGTTTGGGAAGATTTTTTTACAAGCAGTTTCCCCCTAATTCCTGGAGTGAACTCGAAGAATTCGTTAACAATAGCAATGTTGCAAAAAGACAAAAGACAAAAACAAGGACAAAACAACAACAACAAAAACAGAAAATAAAGATTAAAAAGAAAAATAAGCGGTGGAATGAAAGGGTATCTGGGTGTTACACCAGAACCCTGAACTAAGGAGACGTAGTATGATTGAGCAAAAACTTAACTTCTTGAATAAAACAAAAATTGGATCGCCTTTTTATCTAATGAAATGTGGTTTCTTTTCCCTAAGTGTTATTATCATAGACAAGTAATTCTTTTCAAAGTTTTCACTATTTACCCTGTATGGATTTTTTTAAAGCATCATTAAAAAATTGACATGCTTGCTAATGAAAAAATTAATTAAGAGATTACTAAATTATCTAAAATGTTTTATGATCCCAATATGCTGAAGATAACAGCTTTTAGTAATAACCATATTATTCTAAAATTCAATTAACAACCAAGATATGATTACATAGTCATGTAGAAATAGGTACTAAGAGGTATAATGGATCAGATCCAAAATATAAAATAACCTAAGTAGCATATGCTGTTTGCTTGATCAGTTAACCCATATGGTAATATCAGAAAACACTGACTCTACGCTGGTAGTAATGCTCATTTGAATTTATTTGGCTGAGCAGGGGTGCATTTATAAACCATAACAGTATTAATAAAAGTCACTAGTATCTTCCTTGAGCAGTCTTGAAATTAAATGGACATAAAGGGTTGTTTTTTCTAGATTTACTTTCTAATAGTGAATGCATGTTGAAAAATACATAACCAAAGCCCTTGTACTCTGTTTAAATTGTGAGTGTTTATTACTCAAAAGTAGAGAGATTTCATTTATTTTTCAGTCTGGGAAAAAGAGTCACATCCTGAATGTCAGTCATCAAAATTTATGCAGTTTTTGAAACATTGAAAAACAAATCCAGGCTCTTAGTTGAATTAAGTTTGGCATATACTCTGTAAATACTTGGTTACCAACTAAAGTGTTTATAAAGTCGTGAAAAGTTTAAAGAACATGGTAGTATTGGTTTAGAATTCTAAACAAAAATTCATAACAAACCCAGTGATTTTGTGAAATGATCACGTGTTTCTCAGGAACATATTTCTTACGTAATCAGATGCCAATTACCAGTTACTTTAATGAGTAAGTAGAAATAAATTTCCTATCATTGTTTAGTGGATGAGAGTTAAAGTTTTAAGTTTCGATGACACTAAAAGAGAGTCACTAGAAGGTACTTTCTCTGCATTTTTTCTTCTCAATGTGAATAAACTAAATACTATTACAATGTAAAATGTATAGCCCTTCACCTACCTTTCATGAGCACCTTGAAAGAGTATGCAGACAATGTTATTTCCAATATATTTTCATAAAGAAGGCCATTTTCCTCACACCTGGTGCATTCGTTGGTTCCGATTCTGCTCATTGAGTGGTAATTAGGTCCAAAGGTGTTGCCAGATAGTCTTGGCCCATTGTTTGAAGAGCAGATGTGATGAAAAGAGTGAGGAGTTGGAGTCAGATGGCCCTAGGTTCTCTTTACTAGCTGCACAATCCAGGAAAAATTAGTCTTCATGAAACCCCAGTTTAGTCATATGCAAATTGGAAATAATAATACAAATTGTCCTTGGTTGTTGGGAAGATAAAGTAATTTATCAAAGGAAAGCAACTTCATCATGCAGGCACCTAGAAAGTCCTCAATAGAGGTAGGTTCTCTTTTGTACTTCTCCTTGAAGTACCATTTCTCCTGCAGCCCACCTATGTTCCCTCACCTGGAATTATTCATTTCCTCCTCAAATCTACCTCTGTTGTGGTAGTGCTTTATACCTGAGAACATACCTCAGTCATTTTTTGAACTTTTCTCACAGAAACTAAAAAATAATTAAATTTTAAACTAACTTTAAAAGATGAGAATAAATTAAAAATGTTAAAATTATAAAGTAAAATCCAAAATTTAAGAGAAGGGTTAAAATTAGATGTAAAAAATTAAAAATCAGAGTCAAAAATGTTAAGACAGAAATGTAAAAATGTATAATTGTGCCAAAGCCAAAATTATAATAATAAAATCAATAAGGCAAAACTTAAAATTGATAAGTTTGTGACTATAAAACAAAACAAAACAAAAAACCCATTGCTGTTGAGTTGATTCTGACTTGTAGCGACCCTACAGGACAAAGTAGAACTGCCCTGTAGGGTTTTCAAGGAGCAATTAGTGGATTCAGACTGCTGACTTTTTGGTTAGCAGCTAAGTTCTTGACAACTGCGCCACCAGGGCTCCCAAATAAAAGGGAATATAAAAAAAGACATAATATAATAATCTTAAAAAGTTGTAACTTTTAAAGAAGTTTATAGATAAAATATCTATAGATAAAAATATAAATAATAAAATAAAGAGAAAATTAATAAAAATTGTATTAACAAGAATTAAAAATTTTAAAGGGTTAAAAATATGACCAATAGCTTAAGTAGATCAAAGAAACAATAAAGCAGAAATATTAGAAGGTGCATAAGATAAAATAAAATATTTTGCTCAAATAGAAATGATAACACAATGAGAATATAAAAAGTAATTTAAAAATGATATTATTTAAAAACCTAAAACCAGAAAGCTTAAATTATGAAAAAAACAAGATAATTATAGGAGAAAATAATTAAAAATACCATCACTTATATTTTGAAGTATACCAAAGCATTACCCAAATGCAAAACAAAATATTACTTTAAAATAAATTAATAACCCCAGTTTAAAATTAAAAAAAAAAAAAATAACAACACAGCAAACAACCTGTAAGTATGATGAAGCAAAAACATTTAGAACATTTAACCCTGTGTTCCAGGCTAGGGGTTCAGTTTGGAATAGCAGTCAAGGAGAAGGACAACATTAGACAACTATCATAAATACACCCATTCCTCACTTATCAACATAGTTAGGTTCCAAAGACCAGGTCATTATGCGATAATCAGTTATACGAAAATGGAAGATGACCACATCAGATCACAAAATGGAGGATGACTACATCATTACATAACTGCCAAATTACATCATTATATAACTACCAAACCTCTGAGAATCATGGTTCAGCCAAGTTGACACATAACCTTAACCATCACAGCCAGTGTTACTCTCGCCTCACCTCAGTCTTCATCACTGCCAGACGTATGTAGTTAATGCACAAAATAGTTGAATAGTAGATTTATTTACAATTGTCATGAATGTGAAATGTCAGATAATGAGATAGTCGATAAGTGAGGAGTAGGTGTATTTAGCCACGTGATTTCTCTATCTTCTGAAATGCAAAATAGTCAGCAAATTCTCTCTAATCCTACAAGAAAAACTCCTCTTCACTGATCTCACTTTTCGCTCTAACTACCTTCTCCTCTGCTGAAGGCCAGACTTCTCAAAAAAATTGTATATATGTGCACTGTCTCTATATCCTCACTTACCTCATTGTTTAAATTGGGTTTCCATGGCTACAACTCAGCTGAAATTATTCATGGATTATTTTCAAACCCATTTTATTGAATCCCAGTGCAATATCTGACACATGGTGTTGACCACAACTTTCTTGAAAAATACTTTCCCCCGCTCCCGTCTTGCTTGTCTTCCAAGCACTAGAAACTCCTGGACTTCAACCTATCTTTCTTGAAACTTTTTAGTCTCTGTTGCTCTTCATCGATTCAAAATCTGAATGTTGGATTTATTATGGCTTTCCTTTCACTCTCTATTTTCAACTTTGGCCATCATGTAGATTCTGATGACTTCAATTATTATCTATATGCAAAGGACTCTTAGAATGAATAATTTTCTGTGCTACAATATTGTATGCCTAGCTGCTTTCTCAAATTTCAGTTTGACATAATGTCAATATGCTCAAAATGGAAGTCATAATTCCAATTCTTTCTCTACCCCTTGAAATGTTGACCCTTCAATACATGCTACCAGCCAGAAATGGTGCTGGGGAATCACTCTTGAACTTTCTCTCAGTCCCTACATCTAAGTACAACTGATAGTAGATTTTCTTTTGATAAGAGAACTGTCCTTTAGTTTACAAAATATCTTGAAGGTCTATGTAAATGTTAAAAAGATTGTCTAAAGTTATGATCTGGAATGAAGGGGCAGTACAAAGGAAGGGTTTACATAAATTCTTTGCATGAAAATGATGAGAGCAAATACTTTTAACTTATTTTTTCTTTTCAAGAAAGCAGTGTTTACTGAATGGCTCTACAAAAATGTGAAAGGAGATTAAGATGTAAGAAAGGAAAAGATAAGGCCTGACCACATAGTTTGAGGATATAGCCTGAGGTGTAATGACAACCAGGGATAAAATTCTAGTGGCAGGGCTAAGGAAGTCTTACCATAACAGATAACTGGCATTATATTTTAAATTTGATGCTATTAACCCTTTTCTGTGACTCCCAACTTTCAGTAAAAGTATGATATACTACAGTGTTTTATGATACAGTTGGTTACTGGAAATAAACAAACTGGTTTTATTACACATTTGGGTAAAGGTGGAACAGAAAGCCACATAACACGGGATGTATAATAAAAATTGTGAATTCAAAAGAGATGGGATGGGACATAAATATTTGATCACCAAGAGACATATAGCTCCACCAGAATCTTGAGAGATACTGTAGGAATGAAGGGAAAACTGGATTTCAGACTTCTGGGGACTGGGACCTACAATTATTTATTTTAAAATATCAGTAGTGAAGATAAGAAGGTTGTAAGATTTAGGAACACATGGTCTTCAGATGCTTAGATTAGATAAAAAACTATTAAGCCTACCTTCTAAATATCTCTTTAAAACATCTATTTTACTCCATTTCTATTCCCATCATCAGTACTGAAATGGCTGTTCGCCTAACTTGCTTGCCCTATATATTTTTGTTCCCTTCCAAGCCATTTTCAACTTCCATAATCCATTTCCCATCTGTAACACTAACCAGAATGAACCCTTTAAAAACAATATGATCTAAGATTTTCAGTCTTTTAATAGGCAGATTAACATTTATGTGGTTTATGATACATTTGGACTTATTTACATCCTATTATTAAGGTTTTATATTTATTCTGCTTATCCTTTGTTTATTTTCTCCCCTTTACTAACATCTCAAAGATTGATAGTTTTTTCTTAGATTTTTTCACCTATTTTTATAATTTTAGGGATAACCTTTACATTTTAGCATGCATCCAAAACCAAACCCATTGCCATTGAGTCGATTCTGACTGATAGCGACCCTATAGGACAAAGTAGAACTGCCCCATAGGGTTTCCAAGGAGTGGCTGGGGGATTCGAATTGCCAACCTTTTGGTTAGCAGCCGAACTCTTAACCACTGAGCTCTGTATCAAAATGTATTTGTCTTTCCAACCAAGTCTTAATCATTATTTCTATACTCCCTCCAAATAAAATAATAACTTAAGAATGATTTTACTGTTAAGGATAGAATAAAGAAATTCAGAGAATCAAATGAGAATGAAAACACATCCTACCAGAACCTTTGGGACACATCAAAAGCAGTGCTCAGAGGTCAATTTATAGCAATAAATGCAAACATCCAAAAAGAAGAAAGGGCCAAAATTAAAACATTAACCCTACAACTCGAACAAATAGAAAGAGAGCAGCGAAAGAGGCCCTTGGGCACGAGAAGAAAGCAAATAATAAAAATTAGAGCAGAATTAAATGAAATAGAGAATAGAAAAACAATTGAAAGTGTTAAAAAGACCAAAAGCTGCTTCTCTGAAAAGATAAACCAAATTGATAAGCCACTGGCTAAACTGAGGAAGAAAAACAGGAGAGGAAGCAAATAACCCAAATAAGCAACGAGAGGGGGGATATGACAAAAGACCCAAATGAAATTAAAAGAATCATAACATAATACTGCAAAAAATGTACTCCAACAAATTTGAAAATCTAGAGGAAATGGACAAATTTCTAGAAACTCACTACCTATCTAAACTAACATGAACAGAGGTATCACAACTAAATAAATCTGTAACAAAAGAAGAGATTGAAAAGGTGATTAAAAAACTCTGAACAAAAAAAAAGCCCTGGCCGTGATGGCTTCACTGGAGAATTCTACCAAACATTCAGAGAAGAGTTAACACCACTACTACTAAAGGTTTTTCAGAGCATAGAAAAGGATAGAATACTCCCAAACTCATTCTATGAAGCCAACATAACCCTGATACCAAAACCAACGAAAGACACCACAAAAAAAAGAAAATTAAGACCAATGTCCCTCAGGAACATAGATGCTGGAATCCTCACCAAAATTCTAGCCAATAGAATTCAACAATATATCAAAAACAAAAAACAAAAAAACTCACCATGACCAAGTGGGATTCATACCAGGTATACAAGGAAGGTTCAACATTAAAAAAACAATCAATGTAATCCATCACATAAATAAAACAAAAGACAAGAATCACATGATATTATCAATCGATGCAGAAAAGGCATTTGACAAAGTCCAACACCTATTCATGATAAAAACTCTCAAAAAAATAGGAATAGAAGGGAAATTCCTCAACGTAATTAAGGGTATTTATATAAAGCCAACAGGCAACATCATCCTAAATGCAGAGAGTCTGAAAGCATTCTCCTTGAGAATGGGAAGCAGGAAAGGATGCCCTTTATCACCACTCTTATTCAACATTGTGCTGGAGGTCCTAGCCAGAGCAATTAGGCTAGCAAAAGAAAGACAGAGCATTCAAATTGGTAAGGAAGAAGTAAAAGTATCCCTATTTGCAGATGATATGATCTTATACACAGAAAACCCCAAAGAATCCACAAGAAAACTACTGGAACTACTAGAAGATTTCAGCAAAGTATTAGGATACAAGATAAACATACAAAAATCAGTTGGATTCCTCTACACCAACAAAGAGAACTTCAAAAGAGAAATCACCAAATCAATATCATTTACAACCACCCCCAAGAAGATAAAATACTTAGGAATAAATCTAACCAGAGACATAAAAGACCTCTACAAAGAAAACTACAAAACACTATTGCAAGAAACCTAAACAGACCTACATAAGTGGAAAAACATACTTTGCTCATGGATAGGGAGACTCAACATTGTAAAAATTTCAACTCTACCTGAAGCGATCTACAGATACAATGCAATCCTGGTCCAGATTCCAATGACATTTTTTAATGAGATGGAAAAGCAAATCACCAACTTCATATGGAAAGGGAAGAGGAGGCCCCAGATAAGTAAAACATTACTCAAGAAGAAGAACAAGCTGGGAGGCCTCACACTACCTGATTTTAGAACCTATGATACTGCCACGGTAGTCAAAACAGCCTGGTACTGGTACGACAACAGATACATAGACCAATGGAACAGAATTGAGAATCCAGACATAAATTCATCCACCTTCGAGCAGCTGATATTTGACAAAGGCCCAAAGTCCATTAATTGGGGAAAAGCCAATCTCTGTAACAAGTGGTACTGGCATAACTGGATATTCATCTGCAAAAAAATGAAACAAGATCCATACCTGACACAATGAATAAAAAATGACTCAAAATGGATCAAAGACCTAAATATAAAATCTAAAATGATAAAGATCATGGAAGAAAAAATAAGGACAACACTAGGAGCCCTAATACATGGCATAAACAGAATACAAACCATAACTAACAATGCACACACACCAGAAGAGAAACTAGATAACTGGGAGCTCCTAAAAATCAAACACTTAATGCTCATCAAAAGACTTCACCAAAAGAGTAAAAAGACAACCTACAGACTGGGAAAACATTTTTTGGCTATGATAAATCTGATCAAGGTCTAATTTCTAAAGTCTACAAGATACTACAAAACTTCAACAACAAAAAGACAAATAACCCAATTAAAAAATGGGCAAACGATATAAATAGGCACTTTACCAAAGAAGACAGTCAGGTGGCTAACAGATACATGAGAAAATGCTCACAATCATTAGCCATTAGAGAAATGTATATCAAAACTTCAATGAGATACCATCTCACCCCAACAAGACTAGCATTAATCCAAAAAACATAAAATAATAAATGTTGGAGAGGTTGTGGAGAGACTGGAACACTTACACACTGCTGGTGGGAATGTAAAATGCTACAACCACTTTGGAAGTCAATTTGGCACTTCCTTTAAAAGCTAGAAATAGAAGTACCATAAGATCCAGCAATCCCGTTCCTTGGAATATATCCTAGAGAAATAAGAGCCGTCACAGGAATGAATATATGCACACCCATGTTCATTGCAGCACTGTTCGTAACAGCAAAAAGATGGAAACAACCTAGGTGCCCATCAACGGACAAATGGATAAACAAATTATGGTATATTCACACAATGGAATACTACATAACTATAAAGAAAGATGAATCCATGAAAAATCTCATAACATGGATGAATCTGGAAGGCATTATGCTGACTGAAATTAGTCAGTCTCAAAAAGACACATATTTTATGAGACTACTCAAGAGAAGGTTTAAACACAAAAGAAAACATTCTTTGATGGTTACGAGGGTGAGGAGGGAGGGAGAGGGGTATTCACTAACTAGATAGTAGACAAGAAATATCTTAGGTGAAGGGAAGGACAACACACACTACAGGGCAATTCAGCACAACTGGTCTAAGCCAAAAGCTATGAAGTTTCCTGAACGGGACCAAACACTTCGAGGGACAGAGCAGGGAGAGGGTAGGGATGAGGGTGGGGATCTGGGGACCATGGTTTCAGGGGACATCTAGGTCAACTGGCATAACAAAGTTTATTAAGAAAATGTTCTGCATTCCACTTTGTTGAGTGGTGTCTGGGATCTTAAAAGCTAGCGAGTGGCCATCTAAGATGCATCAATTGGTCCCAACCCTCCTGGAGCAAAGGAGAATGAACACCAAAGACACAAGGGAAATATTAGCCCAAAAGACAAAAGGGCCACAAAAACCAGAGACTCCATCAGCCTGAGATGAGAAGAACTTGTTCATTCCTCTGGCAGTCCATTGTATATTCAATATTCTTCGCCAACACCGTAATTCAAAGGCATCAATTCTTTTTCAGTCTTCCTTTTTCATTGTCCAGCTTTTACATGCATATGAGGTGACTGAAAACAGCATGGCTTAGGTCAGGCGCACCTTAGTCCTCAAAGTGATATCTTCGTTTTTTAATACTTTAAAGAGATCTTTTGCAGCAGATTTGCCGATGCAATATATCATTTGATTTCCTGACTGCTGTGTCCATGGGTACTGATTTCGGATTCAAGTAAAATGAAATCCTTGACAATGTCAGTCTTTTCTCCATTTATCATGATGTTACTTATTGGTCCAGTTGTGAGGATTTTTGTTTCCTTTATGTTGAAGTGTAATCCATACTGAAGGCTGTAGTCTTTGATCTTCATCAGTGCTTCAAGTCCTCTTCACTTTCAGCAAGCAATGTTGTTTCATCTACATATTGCAGGTTGTTAGTGAGTCTTCCACCAACGCTGATGCCATGTTCTTCTTCATATAGTCCAGCTTCTCGGATTATTTGCTCAACATACAGACTGAGTAAGTATGGTGAAAAGATACAACCCTGAGCACACTTTTCCTGATTTTAAACCGGGCAGTACCCCCTTGCTCTGTTCAAATGACTGCCTCTTGGTCTGTGTACAGGCTCCTCATGAGTACAATTAAGCATTCTGGAATTCCCATTCTTCGAAATGTCATCCATAATTTGTTGTGATCCACGCTGTCGAATGCCTGCCTTTTCATAGTCAATAAAACAAAGGTAAACAATTTTCTGATATTCTCTGCTTTCAGCCAAGATCCGTCCGACATTAGCAACGATATCCCTAGTTCCACGTCTTCTTCTGAATCCAGCTTGAACTTCTTTCAGTTCCCTGTCAATGCACTGCTGCAAACACTTTTGAAGGATCTTCAGAACACTTTTACTTGTGTGTAATATTAATGATATTGTTCGATAATTTCCACTTTCTGTTGGATCATTTTTCTTTGGAATGGGAACAAATATGGATCTCTTCCAGTTGGTTAGTCAGGTAGCTGTCTTCCAAATTTCTTGGCATAGGTGAGTGAGCACCTCTAGCACTGCAACCCTTTGTTGAAACATCTCGATTAGTATTCATTCAATTCCTGGAGCCTTGTTTTTTTGCCAATGCCTCCAGCGCAGCTTGGACTATTTCCTTCAATACCATTGGTTCTTGATCATGTGCTACCTTCTGAAACAGTTGAACGTCGACCACTTCTTTTTGGTGTAGTGACTCTGTATATGCCTTCATCTTTTTATGATTCCTGTGTCATTCAATATTTTGCCCATAGAATCCTTCAAAATTGCAACTCTAGGCTTGAATTTTTTCTTTGGTTCCTTCAGCTTAAGAAATGCTGAGTATGTTCTTCCCTTTTGGTTTTCTAACTCCAAGTCTTTTCACATTTCATTATAATAGTTTGCCTTTTTGAACTGCCCTTTGAAATCTTCTGTTCAGTTCTTTTACTTCATCATTTCTTCCATTTGCTTTAGCTACCCTACAATCAAGAGCAAGTTTCAGAGTCTCTTCTGACATCCACTTTGGTCTTTTCTTTCTTTCCTGTCTTTTTAATGACCTTTTACTTTCTTCATGTATGATGCCTTCCCACAACTCATCTTATCTTTGGTCATTAGTGTTCAATGCGTCAAATCTATTTTTGAGATGGTCTCCAAATTCAGGTGGCATATAGTCAAGGTCATATTTTGACCCCTGTGGACTTGTTTTTATTTTCTTCAGCTTCAACTTGAGCTTGCATAGGAACAATTGTTGGTCTGTTCCACAGTCAGGTCCTGGCCTTGTTCTGACTGATGATGTTGAGCTTTTCCACCATCTCTTTCCACAGACTGTAGTCAATTTGATTCCTTTGTTTTCCTTCTGTGAAGTCCATATGTATAGTCGCCGTTTATGTTGTTGAAAAAAGGCATTGTAATGAAGAGTCACTGGTCTTGCAAAATTCTATCATGTGATCTCCAGTGTCATTTCTATCACCAAGGCCATATTTTCCAACTACTGATACTTCTTCTTTGTTTCCAACTTTCGCATTCCAATCACCAGTAATTATCAATGCATCTTGATTGCATGTTTGATCAATTTCAGACTGCAGAAGTTGGTAAAAATCTTCAGTTTCCTCTTCTTTGGCGTTAGTGGTTGGTGCATACATTTGAATAATAGTCATATTACCTGGTCTTCCTTGTAGGCATATGGATATTATCCTATCACTGACAGCGTTGTACTTCAGGATAGATCTTGAAATGTTCTTTTTGATGATGAATGTGACACCGCTTCTCTTCCATTTGCCATTCCTGGCATAGTAGACCATATGACTATCTGATTCAAAATGGTCAATACCAGTCCATTTCAGCTCACTAATGCCTAGTATATCGATCTGTATGCATTCTATTTCATTTTTGACGACTTCCAGTTTTCCTAGATTCCTACTTCATACATTCCATGTTCTAATTATTAATGAATGTTTGCAGCTGTTTCTTTTCATTTTGAGTCGTGCTGCACCAGAAAATGAAGGTCCCCAAAGCTTGACTCCATTTACATCATTAAGATTGACTCTACTTTGAGGAGGCAGCTCTTCCCCAGTAGTATTTTGATTGCCTGCTGATCTTAGGGGCTCCTCTTCCAGCACTATATCATCAGACAGTGTTCTGCTGGTATTCATGAGGCTTTCACTCCAGGAAAATAAGTTGTTCTGGACCTTTTAATTTTCTAAATAACTGAGGATTTATCTTTTTATGCACTCAAAATTTTATGTTTCTCTTTATGATCACATTTTTAGAATTATGGATATCAAGGTAAATGGATTTCTGAAAAAGGCGTTAAGAAGATCCACTATCAGTTAAAGGCAAAACCTTAATAAATGTGAACTTGTAATAACTACTTTTGTTACAAGTATAGTGTGTCAATCATATATTCTCTATAATAGAACGTCACAAACTCATATACATTTTTTTTTTCCTTACAATTCTTCACCACTGTCTCTGAAAAAGACAGCTGGGGCCGCTTTGCTGCTATCAGCTGAGCTTGCTCATGAGTCTTTGGTTTAGTTGAGTATCAGCTGACCTAGGCTGAATTTCTGCTTCAAGTTGCAGGTTAGTCATATAGCTCTTCTCCACACGTATCTCATCTCCTTGGACCAGAAGGATAGCCACATGTTCTTTTCTGACTGATGGCAGAAGTGCAGTACAGCAAGTCCATTCATGCAATTGCTTTCCTTGCCTTTGGTCATGTCACATTCACTCATATCCCTTGGCCAGTGCATGACAAATGATGAACCCCAAAGCGGGAGAAAAGCAAAGCTCACCTTTTGTGGGAGGACCTGCAAAGTTACATGACAAAGGATACGGAGAAGAATTAAGGCACAATAATTCAATCTGCCACAGGCATCTTCTTAATTTATTGATAATTTGATTCTCAATTGTTTTTCAGATGAGTCTGATTGAGTAATAAATGTGTTGGATAAGACTGAAGAATGGCCATATGAAACCAGACAATTTATCCTTAATTTGTCTACTTGTACTGTTCTTCTGAATGAGATTATTATTGGTACGCAAAGTCGGAGAATCTAATATTAGAAAGAGTAATAATTATTAATATAGTAGAATCTAAAATTAGAAAGAGTAATAATTATTAAAATAGTAGGTGGGTAAGAATGAGTTCTAATGTTCCTGGATGTATGGGAGTACTGAAAACCAAGGTTTGGCTTTAAATAAAAAAAAAAATATTAAAAGATCCTCATTGCCCTAGGAAAACTACAACCCTTATAACTCAAGCGTTGAAAGATTTATTTCCCTGTGGGTGATGGTTTTAGCAGATCAATTAATAGAGCATGTTTCTTCTTTTCTGCTGCTGTATGCAGGAAGAAAAATGTGTTGGTTATGCCATTTCAGCGTACTGTACACACAAAGTCAACTTTATGGACGCGTCTGACTTACAGTGCAGGACTCAGAAATTTGGAACTAAAAAATAATTGGTCTCTGTCCACTTGGCAGGGTGAGCTGTCAAGAAGGCCAGTGGTTGGCAGAAGGTTCTGGAGCCCCGAGTGCCTTTTGCTTCACAGCTTCTGATCAAAGAAATACAGCTCCCTAAACTCAGTAAAGTTTGAGAATCAAATTGCTATATCATATATGCACTAAAATCTACAAAGAGCCTAGAGCAATGTAATCTTTCTGCCCTAGGCAGTGCAATAAGTTCTATTAGAATATTCAGGTTTTACAATACTGCAAAGAAAGGAAGATGTCATTAATCTCTGTCATGGTTTGAATTACATCGCCCCAAAAATGTGTGTATCAGTTTGGCTGGGCCATGATTCCTGGTACTGTGTGATTTTCCTATATGTTGTAAAACCTGCCTCTATGATGTTAATGAGGGAGGATGGGTGGCAGTTGTGTTAGTAAGGCAGGACCTGATCTACAAGACTGGATTGTGTCCTGAGGCAATCTCTTGAGATATAAAAGAGAGAAGTGAGCAGAGAGACAGGGGGACCTCATACCATCAAGAAAGTAGTGCGGGAGCAGAGCGCGTCCTTTGGACTGTGATCCCTGCACCAAGAAGCTCCTAGTCCAGGGGAACACTGATGAGAAGGCCGACAGAGAGAAAGACTTCCCCTGGAGCTGACACCCTGAATTTGGACTTTTAGCCTACTTTGACTGTGAGGAAATAAACTTCTCTTTGTTAAAACCATCCACTTGTGGTATTTCTGTTATGGCAGCATTAGATGACTAAGACATCAGCCATAATGGGTTCTCTTTCAGCAAGGGCTAATTTTCTTTTTGGCTTCTTCCCTTACAGAATGACTTTTCTGTGTGGAGCCTCTGTTAGGTTAATGGCAGATTTCTTGTGTAGTGAAGCAATAAATCAGCCCCTTACTATAATATGGATTTCTTTAATTTTGTGATTTTAGAATAGTATGAAAAGGAGTATCACTGAATTCTCTAAATAGTGTCTATGTATTCAAAGGTTTTATTAGTTCTAAAATGCACAGTTAAATAAAAACAATTGCCCCTTTCAGGAATTATGTGAAAAAGATATGGTGCAGAGGATCATTGTGTCTGCCAGCTGAAAGTGACCCTGAAGACATCAAATCCAACTTTACATTAGAGCAGGAATCTCTTCTAAAATATCCCTGACAGAGTGGATGGAGCTTGCTGGGGGAGCACTTTCAGTGAAGGGGACTCTTTCTAATAAACACAGAGCAACAGGCAGCAAGAAATCTGATAATATCCATCAAATTCGCAACTATCTTCAGATTCTTATAATAAACTGTAAAAGAAGAAGGAGGAGAAGAAATTGGAATGGATAGACAGAGAATTTAAGGCCCTGAATAAAAAATTAAGGGATTTTGGGGCACTGTGGATTTGAATCTCCTTCAGGTGATTATAAAGAAAGGAAGGAAAATGTAAGAAGTGAAAAGTCAGCTATATTCATGACATTGAAGAAATAATTTGGTTTTCTGGAACATGGCCTGTGATAGCAGAACAACCCCTGGCAAGAAGCAGGTTATGTTTGGCTGGAGTGTCACTGGCACCATCAAGAAATATTAAAATGAAGATTTGAGAGAGAAAGAGACTCAAGAAAAATTGTAAACCAGGTGAGGTCCAGAGAGCAACAGAGCAATGGAAGTATGGTTTTTTTGGTCCATCTAGAGTTAATATACAATTTTGCTCTTCTACTTCAGGTCCTAGGACTCATATTACCAGTCTTCACATTTCACTTAAAGAATCAGGAAAATGTCTCCAGCTTTGCAGGTGGACACATTTGCTAATTCTTTTCCAAACATAAAAACTTTCCAAAAGAGTCCCAATTTTAATATGTCACAAACATATAAAAAGGAAGCAAAAGTTTCCCTAGTCTTTTTTTCAATATACATTAACAGATTGTCAATTGACATGGTGAAGTGAGTATCTACAAAACTGATTTCTCCATAAATAACAGCCATAAATTCTGTAACAAGCACAACAACAATAAAAGAAACTAATACCCAAAGACTCAGGAGACTAAACAAAAAGCAGACAATTTTTGCAGAGGGTCAAAACTTGGAGCAATCAGCCAGAAGAATGAGTTTTTTTTTATTTTATTTCTCTCTACACTGAGGGTATTGCAGTTTTGACTTTGGTTGTGATATCAAGTGTCTAAATTCTGATAGAAAATTTCACTGTCTTTCTGGAACCAGAGAAAGGAAACCTGCAGCAACCATAGCTTTTGAAGATTGAGGGAGAAACTCCAGAAAGGATACTAAAAAAAAAAAAAAAATATTGTTGTTGAGTTGATTCAGACTCTTGGAGACCCCATGTGTTACAGAGTAGAACTGCTCCATGGGGTTTTCTTGGCTGTAATCATAGTAGATCTTCAAGCCTTTCTTCTGTTTTGCCACTGAGTGGGTTTGAACCATCATCTTTTAGGTTATCAGTCTAGTGCAAGTCAAAGGTACCTCATTTCGTGCATAAATTCACCATAAGTCTGTGTTGTTCCCTGAAGCACTTCTGTGTGGGGCAAACTACAAACAATTTACAGCTAAGTCTTAAAGAATTAAACAGACATTTGAGCTGCTGCTCCGGTTTCTGTCTAACCAAGTTAGCTGGCTGACAAAATAAAAATACTAACACTCTTCAAAGCCATGATCATAATTTGGAATCCACGCAATGTAATATTCACAATGACCAGATATACTAGAAATTACTTGACATCAAAAGAGCCAGGAAAATGTGATCCAACCTTAAGGAAAAGAACAATGAACACAGGTCAATCCCAAGGTAAAAATTATCAGACAAGGGCTTCAAAACAGCTATTTTACCTGTACTTAGTGACATAAAGGCAAATGTGCTCACAATACACGAAAAGATAGGAGATTTCAACAAAGATATATGAACTATAAAAAATAACCAAATATAAAATCTTGAAATAAAGCATATATTATCTAAAAATAAATTCACTGGAAATGTCAATTCTACCCAAAGCCATCTACAGATACAATGCAATTCTGATCCAAATTCCAGTGGCATTTTTTAATGAGATGAAGAAACAAATCAGCAACTTCATATGGAAAGGGAAGAAGCCCCAGATAAGTAAAGCATTACTCAAGAAGAAGAACAAAGTTGGAGGCCTCACACTACCTGATTTTAGAAACCGTTATACCACCATGGTACTCAGAACAGTCTGGTACTGGTACAACAACCGATACATAGACCAATGAAACAGAATTGGAGAATCCCAACATAAATTAATCCACCTATTGGGCAGCTGATGTTTGATAAAGGCCCAAAGTCCTTTAAATGTGGAAAAGACAGTCTCTTTAACAAATGGTGCTGGCATAACTGAATATCCATCTGCAAAAAATTGAAACAAGGTCCCTACCTCACGCTATGCACAAAAAACTAACTGGAAATGGATCAAAGACCTAAATATAAAATCTAAAATGAGGAAGATCATGGAAGGAAAAATAGGGACAATGCTGGGAGCCCCAATAGATAGGCATAAACAGAATATAAACCATAACTAACAATGCACAAGCACCAGAAGAGAAACTAGATAACTGGGAGCTCCTAAAAAATCAAACACATAATGCTCATCAAAAGACTTCACCAGGGGAATTCTGGCAAAATGGCACTTTAGGCAGAAGCACCACGCTGTCCCTCGACAGCAAAGATCCGAAAAACTAAGCCGAACAGAAAAAACAACAATCCCGAAACCCTTAAACATCAAATGAAGAGGTAAAGAACTCAGCCAAGCACCAAATGGAGTGAGAAAACTGACAGAGAATGGAGAGCGAGGAGAGATTCATGCAGAGGCACCCATCAGCTAATGCAGCACGGATCCACCATCTTGGACTCCTATCGGAGACCAGCAAATGGGGTACGAGAAAGCAGCTTCACGGAGCTTCCAGCAGGAGACAAAACAACTGGTAATTTGTGATATACGCTTTCCCACCCCCCACCCTTCTTCACCCCTACTCGGCCTCCTCTGCTGCCCTCAGCCACAAGCTGTTGTCCAGAAAGCACCGGATGATTGGATTCCACCCACCCGAACGGGCTGGCTCACTGAGTGCCATTTGCTGGCTGTTGGTGTTGCTTTTTTCCACTTCTTTTGATTTCTTCCTTACCTCTCACCACCTCGCCGTCCTTTCGCTCAAATACCTAGCTCCATGCACCATCTTTGCTTCTTTCTGAGGGGCTGCAGAGCTCTGGTAATTTGTGATACATGCTTTCCCACCCCCTACACTTCTTCACCCACATTTGGCTTCCTCTGCTTCCTGCGGAAACAGTCTCTCGTCCAGGAAGCACCAGTTGCTTGGATTCCATCAGGCCACACTAGCTGGCTCTCTGAGTGCCATTTGTTGGCTGCTGGTGTTGCTTTTTTTCCTGCTTCTTTTGATTTCTTCCTTACCTCTCACCATATCCCCCTCCTTTTGCTCAAATACCTGGCTCCGTGTGCCATCTTTGCTTCTCCTCGAAGGGCTGTGGAGCTCTGTTCGAGTGTGGAGCTGCTTCCCGGTCTGGGCTGCCACGCTGGTGGGATCCCGGGGCTTTTTTTCATTTGTTGGTTTTAAATTGTTTGTTTGTTTTCTTTTCCTTTTCTTGAGTTGGGAGCCGGTTCTGGCCAGGCGGTTTTGTGTGGCTTGGAACCTACCCCCTCGGCTTGCACAGACATACAGAGGGATCCCTGAGGGCATTTCTTTTTTCGTTGGGTTTTTTTTCCTGTTTTGTGGGGGGCTTTCCTTGTTTTGTTTTCTTTTCTCTCTTTTTACGTTTTTCTCTTTCTTCATTACTCAGTTTCTCGTCTCTTTATATCTTCCTTCTCTTTCTGTTCCCTGAATACCTGGCATTGTATACCTCTATGCCTTCCAGCCAGGCTGTACTGCATCACCTGAGAACAACTTCCCAAGACCTCATAGCCGCACCAGTGGGATCCCTGGGAACTTTGCTTTCCTTTTCCCTTTCTGGATTTTTATTTATTCATTTTTATTCTTTTCTTTTTTTTTCCTTCCTCTTCCCCTTTTTGTTTATCTCCATTTCATAGTCTCTCATCTCTCCACTCCAACGGCAAGCTCCCCTAGCATTCTTTTTTGTTTGTTTGTATGTTTTTGGCTCCTGTTCCTCTCTCCTCTCTCCCATATCCATCTTAGCTCCACACATAAC
>NW_004443954.1:2401480-2419764 GCF_000243295.1 Trichechus manatus latirostris
ATGGGCAAAGGATATGAACAGGCCCCTCAGCATAGAAGACATTCAGTCGCCTACCAGATACATGAGAAAATGCTCATGATCATTAGCCATTAGAGAAATGCAAATCAAAACTACAATGAGATACCATCTCACCCCAAAAAGGCTAGCATTACTCCAAAATCACAAAATAATAAATGTTGGAGACGTTGTAGAGACACTGGAACACTTATACACTGTTGGTGGGCGTGTAAACTGGTACATCCACTTTGGAAATCTATTTGCTGCTTCCTTAAAAAGCTAGAAGTAGAAGTACCATACAATCCAGTAATCCCACTCCTTGGAATATATCCTAGAGAAATAAGAGCTGTCACACAAATAGATATGTGCACACGTATGTCAATTGCAGCACTGTCCACAATAGCAAAAAGATGGAAACAACCTAGGTGCCCATCAATGGATGAATGGATAAACAAATTATGGTATATTCACACAATGGAATACTATGCAATGGTAAAGAACAACGATGAATCCATGAAACATCTCATAACATGGATGAATTTAGAAGGCATTATGCTGAGCGAAATTAGTCACAAAAGGACAAATGTAAGACTACTGTTACAAGAACTCAAGAAAAGATTTAAAAACAGAAGAAAACATACTTTGATGGTTACAAGGGTGGGGAGGGAGCGAGAGGGGTATTCACTAACTAGGTAATAGACAAGAATTAGATGAAGGGAAGGACAACACACAATGCAGGGGAAGTCAGCACAGCTGGACTAAACCAAAAGCTAAAAGTTTCCTTAATACAGTCAAACACTTCGAGGGACAGAGTAGCAGGGGCAGAGGTCTGGGGACCATGCTTTCAGGGGACACCTAGTTCAATTGGTGTAACAAAGTTTATTAAAAAAATGTTCTGCATCCCACTTTGGTGAGTGGTGTCTTGGGTCTTCAAAGCTAGCAAGCGACTATCTAAGATGCATCAATTGGTCCCAACCCACCTGGAGCAAAGGAGAATGAAGAACTCCAAAGACACAAGGAAAATATTAGACCGAGAGACAAAAGGGCCTCATAAACCAGAGGCTCCATCAACCTGAAAGCAGAAGAACTAGATGGTGCCCGGCTACCACCAACGACCATCCTGACAGGGAACACAACAGAGAGTCTCTGACAGAGCAGGAGAAAAGTGGGGTGCAGAACTCAAATTCTAGTAAAAAGATCAGACTTAATGGTCTGACTGAGACTGGAAGGACCCTTGGAAGACATGGCTCCTGGACTCTCTGTTAGCCCAAAACTAAAACCATTTCCAAAGCCAACTCTTCAGACAAAGAATAGATTGGACTATAAGACATAAAATGATACTCATGAAAAGTGTGTTTCTTGGCTCAAGTAGATACATGAGTTTAAATGGGCAGCTCCTGTCTGGAGTCCAGATGAGAAGGCAGAAAGGGACAGGAGCTGGTTGAATGGACACGGGAAATCGGGGGTGGAAAGGAGGAGTGTGCTGTCATAGTATAGGAAGAGCAACCAGGGTCACATAACAATGTGTGTATAAATTTTTGTATGAGAAACTAGAACTGTAAACTTTCACTTAAAGCACAGTAAAATAAATTCACTAGATAGATTTACTAACAAAATGGGGATCAGAGAAGAAAGAGTAAGTGAAAGATCAATAGAAATTTTACTCTGAAGAATAGAGGGGAAAGAAAAAAAGATTGAGCAAAAGAAATAAACAGATCCTCAGAGAATTACAGGAAATTTCCTAAAATCATTTGTATAGATTATTTAAGCCCCAGAGAGAAAGGACAGAAAAAATATTTAAAAAATAATGTCTAAAAACTTCCCAGTTTTGATGAAAGACATAAATTTACAGATTCAAGAAGCTTAATGAACATGATAAAATCAAAGAGAACCATGGCTAGGAACAGCAGCAGTAGCCTGCTGAAAATCTTGAAACGTGTCAGAGAAAGCTGACATTATGCAGAGAGGAACAATAAATGGCAGCAGACTTCTCATGAGAAACCATAAATGCCAGAAGACGGTGTACCACCCTCTTTCAAGTACTGGATGAAAAAAAGTGTCCACCATGAATTCTATAACCAATAAAAACATTCTTCAAGAATAAAGGCACCCTTTCAAATAAATACTGGAGCATGTGTGTTAGGTCCAGTGAGCTACTGATGTATCCTTACACCAGTATCACACAGTGTGTTTGTTTTTTTAATAGTGGTAAAAAATACATAACAAAACATTTGTCATTTCAACCATTTTGAAGTGTACAATTCAGTGCTATTAATTATGGTCACCATTTTGTGGATCCATCACCACTATTTATTTCCAAATTTTTTCCTCACCCTTGACAGAAACTCAGTGCCCCTAAAGCTATAACTCCCCCTTTCTCCCTCCCCCGACTCCTCACCCCGGGAAACCATTACCAAACTCTGGCCGCTGTGCACTTGGCTAGTCTAGATACTTCATATACGGGATCATACAATATTTGTCCTCTTGTATCACAGAGTATTAGTTTCAGCAGCTTTATAGTAAGTCTTGAATTTAGGTAGTATAAATCTACCAACACTGTTCTTTTTTTCCAAGATTGGTGAGACTGTCAGACCTTTTTGTGATCTCCCTTCATCTACTACAATCTGGGAAGTTTTTCCCAACAGAAATCTGGAGCCGTTGTACAGTTACCTTCTTCTTTCCCTTCCGTCAGAGATGGTGCTTCCGTGCTCTTTTTGTTCTATGTCTGGAAACAGTTTCATTCCATATTTTTTCAAGTTTCTACTTACTGATAGCAGAAAGCTCATTTTGGTCCCAATTACATCATTATGGCTAGAAATGAAAGTTTATTTGTTCTCACTTTGCTAATAATCTAAAAACAATATTCAACATATTCACTGTCATTTTCTAACCTATAATTTGGTGCTCACCTTTTCACGTGTGTTTGTAATGTCATGACGGAGTAATAACCCGCCCCAAATGTTTTATACTTAATCATTTTACATTGTTTTAAAATCAAAATGATAATAATTGTCCCACAAATTCGTCTTTGTGAAATTTTTTTATAATTATAAAGATAAAAACACCTTCGTAGGCATAATCCACAGCTGATATACACCTTTATAGAATCAACCAGCTTAACTGTGTTTTTAACCTCATGATAATGATGCAATGCTTTGCACTATGTATTTCAAGGCTAATGACAAGAGAGGAGAGATGAGCTTCTATGTGTCCTAGTTATTTAGTGTGGCTATGACAGAAATACCACAAATGGATGGCTTTACCTAACAGAAATTTATTGTATGACAGTGTAGGAGACTAGGAGTTGGAATTCAGGGCACTGGCTTTAGGGGAGGGCTTTCCCTCTGTAGTCTCTGGGAAAGGTCCTTGTTTCTTTTCAGCTTCTGTTCCTCTGTTCTTTGGCGATCATGTGGCATGCAATTTTCTGTTTGTGCTTGCTTGCTTAATCCGCTCTTTTATATCTCAAAAGAGATTGATTTAAAACAACTCTACACTAATACTGCTTCGTTAACATAACAAAGAAAACCCATTCCCAAATGGGATTATAACCACAGGTATAGGGTTTAGGATTTACAACACATATTTTTGGGGGACAAAATTCAATCCATAAATTATGCAAATAAAGATTTGGGTCAAATGAAATCCAAATGATTATACATACTTTACAAATAAAGATTTTATGTTTCAAAGAGATGACGATGAGTCAACCATGGCCAGGAGCAGTATATGCACGACAAAACGAAAGAACCTACCGCAGTCGGCACTACATTTCCATTCTTGAGAGTTACTTGGTTCCATTAAAAGAGCATATCATTTACTACATTAAAATGTAATTACTTTGAATATAAAAATTTTGTAGTTTGTAGACTCTTCATTGTGAAATGGTACAAAAATTGTACATAAACCAATGCATAACTAGTTCTGGTATTATTTATATGATATTTTAAACAAAATTATTCTAGCCAACACTGTGCCCACAAAAATGTTTATCTTTTAGAGGTTTTGTTGCTGTTGTTGTTGCTCACGTTTAGGAAACAGATTTATTAACACTGACATTAAAAAAAAAAACAAAAAACTTGTTGCCATCGAGTCAATTCCAACTCTCAGAGACCCTATAGGACGGAAGACGGAGTAGAACTGCCCCATAGGGTTTCCAAGGAGCGGCTAGTGGATTCCAACTGCTGGCCCTTTGGTTAACAGGCAATCTCTTTAACCACCATGCCACCAGGATTCCACAACAACACTGGAGAAGTAAAATTTTTTCTAAGAACTACACTCAATTTCTATTCAAAAAATGTTCTTGGGCACAAACTACTTTTGGAGGCTTAATTAGCTATGTTTATATAATATAACTAGACTGGCTGTCGAAAAGCTGGAGCTATTAAATAGAAATCCAAATGGTGGAGGCAAAAACATTGATTTTTGCAGTCATCATAGTTACTGAGTTTGAGTTATAATTTCATAGAAAATACTATTAGTTGCAAATAGATCTAGTTACTCTAATGAATTTAAATCTATTAATTGACTGATTTCAATCATAGGACATTTTTAAGTAAAGTAATGGTTATACTTTACACTTTTCTGTCACAAGGTAACAAATCAGTTAATGACATTCCATAATAACCATGCTAATTATACCAAAACCAAAACCAAATCTGTTGCTGTCAAGTGGATTCCGACTCATAGTAACCCTGTCAGACAGAGTATAACTGCCCCACAGGATTTCCAAGGAGTGGCCGGTGGATTTGAACTGCAGACCTTTTGGTTAGCAGTGGTAACGCTTAACCACTGTGCCACCAGGGCTCCATGCTAATTATAAATACCCCAGATTTGAAATTGGTCTGTGTTTTAGAATAGTCAAGAGTAAAATCTGGTGCCTCAACTTTATAGAGTCAAAACTCTTTGGAATGAAAGTGAAATATATCTAATTTAAACAATTGGGAGGATTTACTAGCCCTGTATAAGACCAGAGAGAAATGGATATGTAGACTCATTTGTAGTTAGAATTCTCAATGTCTCTCATCTTTGATTCTCTCACTGGGTTAAGCTTCAATCTCACCTCTTCACAGGATTCTGGAAGCTCCAACTTCGTATCTTCAAACTTTCTGACAAGAGAGGAAAGGGCTCTTCCTTCTCTCAGTTCAATCTGAAAATTCCAGGGAAGGAGCGTGATTGCCCAGCTTGACTCATTTGTTCATTCCTGAACCAGTTACTGAGGCTGGAGTTTGAAGGTTTTATGAATAGACTCATATGCTTCCATGGCTCATGAGTCATCATCATGAAGCAAGTTATTTTAAAACTGTGGCTTCTATCAGGAATATTTTGAAGTTTGGTGTGCAGTGATGGATGGGGAGAAGAGTAATTTCTCAAAAAGGAGGGGGTATTTTTCAAAGAAGAAAGGGGACTGAAAGGTGACTATACAAACCTGTGTGATTAAAAGCAACAGCAATCACTCTTACACTTGAAGCGACTGAAATTATATGATGTTGATAATACTAAAAGAAAAAACAAAGCAGCTTCTTAGAAAAATTAAAAAGAGAACCCAACATCAAATGGTTAACAATCCATAACATATGCCCCATCCCACTGAACATTATTTAGACTCATTCCTTGGAACTAGACTGACATCAATCACTCTGTCTTGCAGGTCTTGCCCATTACAGGACATTGTTTTCACATGAAGTCTCTTCAGCTGCAACTTGCACAAATTAGCAGCCTGCTTCCGATTTACATGGGGTGCCTAAGAATTGCTTCAGGGCTTGAGCAAACATGGCCCTCTCCTCCTCCTTTTAAATCAGGTACCATAGTTGGCTGTCAGTTGTTTAGAGGAACTAATTAGTAACCAACCCCAGGAATTGTGTCAATTCATCATTTGCAAGTCTGGACCCAATATTCACTTTCTCTCTTAGCAACGGGCCTGCCCATCCCTCTAGGGTTTTGCTTCATGGCATTTCCTTTGGCCTCTGTCTCTGAATTCTAAATAATGGACTGAGATGGAAAGGCCAGGCTAATCTTCCCTGGAATGTGGCCCTTGACACTAGGCTATATCTCCATTATACAGCTGGGTTGAAATTACTTTGTCAGGCAAGGGAGACACAGCAGGGGTGCTTGGGAAAGGTCTGGGATGTCAGACTTTCCCGGCTTTGTAGACTCATCTGAGGCTTCGTCATCATCATCATCATCATCATTCTCTCCTCTCCTTCCTCCTTCCTGTCTCCTACCTTTTCACTCCCCTTCTCTGTCTTTTCTCCCTCCCTTCTCCCTCTCGTCCTTTCTACATTCCTTCCCTCCTTTTTCCCTTTCTGTCTCTCATCTTTCTTTCTTTTTCTATTTTTCTTTCTTTTTTTCCTCATCATGAGGAAATGTACACTTGCTCAAACTGTACGCTTGAGCAACGTCCAAAATTTAATCCAAAGTCACAATAAGTATTCATCTCAGAAAGCACAATTTTCCCTAGTGTGAGAATTTCAATGAAACATTCCAGAACCTCTCAGAGAAACCCTGTTGTGAATGTGACATTGAAGTTTTTCACATTTCTGAAGTGTGAACTAGCCTGTTTAAAGTATGCTCTAAGAGTTTCCTGGATAGCTTGCTGGTCTGAGATTTCTCCTTCAGTGATGGACTTTCACAAGGCAAAATTTGGCTCATCTTCTATAGCAGTCTTTTTGGTTGTTTTTATTATTACAACTATATTCCACCCTACTGTATTTCTGATGTTTCCTATTCTTTCTTGTTCTTTATTGAGAACATTTTGTAAATGATCATTGTCTACTAAGAGCTTCTTTAAGAATATTCTTCCTTCTTCGACCCACCGTTTTGAGCCATTGAATTCATTGGCCAGCACTAGCTGGTTTGACACAAGCATCAACCTGACATGTTGAAACGACTTGGTTTATACATAAATACCTGTCCCAGGCAGCATCGCGTGGGCAGACATACAATTTAACGCTTTCTGGACCAAAACAGACATTCTGGTTGAGATCCGTTTCTTCCATTCTTAAACATTTTGATACCTAAAGCTAATTTTATGTAGAGGAATCCAAGTATAATGTTTCGTAAGTAAGGAAGGTTTTTTTTTTTGTTTGTTTTTTTTTTTTTTTTGCCTTGTAAGTCAGTCTGCTCTTCTAAAGCAGATTCAATCCTATTCCGGATACCGCGTTGGTAATTGTAATATGCAGAGAGAGGACCATGAAGAGGTTGTAAAAATGTGATGTATTTTATAGACTAATAATCCTTATTCCCTCTGATAAGACCTTGCTCTCAAAACTGAGGATTTTAAATAAATGTCATTTCTGGCTATTTTGTGTGCATGTAAATATGTTTTATCCTAAGCTTTCCCTTCAAGTCTTCCAGCTTGCTCCCTTCTAGTTCTTTTCTCAAGAAACCCACACAAGCAGTATTACACCATTCTGATATTTGAGACTTTGTATGAAACCATTGTTTCTCCTTTCTGGAAACAGGATATTTTATTGTGTGCAGCATTCTGAGTTTTCACATTGATATGCGTTAATTGTAGATTTTTATCCATTTTGCTTGGTAGTTAGTTAACCCCTTCCTTTCTACAAATTCATGTTTCAGTTCTGAGAAATTTTCTTAAATTATTATTTGACAATTTTTTTTTGCTTCAGTTTTCCTCATTATCTAGCTCTGTGAATTCTATTACATAGATGTTGAACTTTCTAGATTGGTCTTTAATATACTTATCTTTTCTATTTTAATCCATTTTTTAATTTGCTCTATTTTGTATAATTTCTCAAAATGACTTTCTATCTCTTTTAGCCAGATTTTTTTTTTGCTTTCATATTAAGAACTACTTTTTTTCTGAATGTTCTTTTTTTATATTTCTATATTTCTTCATATTTTCTATGAATGCATTTTTTTCTTACATCTCTGAGCATATTATTGGTTATTTTTTTACTTGTAATTTGTTATCTGCTCATTGCATACTTTGTTTGTTCCGAGTTTGTTGTTTTTGTCACTGTTTGTCTCTTCCATAAGAGTCTCTCTTCGAGTGTCTGATAATCTTTGATTATGTGTTTATATTTAAGAGATGAATGCTAAAAAGCTGTTTGGAAGCATAGTATATGTTTGTAGGACTCGCTGACCCTAAATTTTACTGCAGGATGATCTACCGGGAATGATTCTCTGGACAATCCTTTATGTGAGCATCTTTAGGCCTTTTTTTTTGAGAGATGGGAGACCTGGTTGCATTTTCCAAAGAAACTACTTCTAGCCTTGTGCCTAAAGGGTATATGTCTGGCAGCTTCTTAGGGTCTGCTAAGAAGTTACCAGCTTACTGTTTTCAGTTTCCATTTTTCCCCTTCATTTGGTCTCCAAAATAACTCAAAGTTAAGGCTTTAAAAACTGCCTTTGTTATCATTATAGTGACATTTCAGGAGAGAGCAGAACTAAATGCATGAGTTCAACTTGCTGATTTAAATAGCAATATGCTCATTTGTTTCCAAGTGAGACTTCTGTTACGAATTAACAACATTTCTATGCTCCTAAAAATTAGAATGAATAATCCCACTCAATCGGAAACATTAATCACTACTTGTCTTTTGATTTCTCCTTGAGGTCCCATAATAATAGCTCAGGTGTATATTAAAACACCTGTCTTTACGCTTATTGAATAGCCTGAGTTAGATGGGCACAAGCTGGGGGCGTGCTACAGCTGAGAACAATGAGGCAAACTCCTCTCATGTATTATTTTTCATCACCTCATTTCTGTCAGGTGTGGGAAGTTTGCTGGCCTTTTCACCACTGAAGTTCAGGAATATACAAAAAAGCCCAACAGAGGCCAGATTTAATGGGTAGATAACAAGTTTCTGAGAGAAAACTCACCATAAGCCACAACCAATAGTAATCCTTGCACATCACTGGCAAATCGTGGGTCAGACTGATACCTGACCAGAAAGCCCGTTGGCAGTTTTGCCTCGTGAGAAAATGATGGTGTGTGTCAGGTGTAATAGCAGCACTATTGCCTCATCCAGTATGTTAGAATGGGGTTTGAACTGATACAATGCAGGAAGAGGAATCTGTTTACTCTTTCTCAGGAGTGACAATGCTGAAGCTCATCATTCAAACACTGTGTCCAGTGATTTTAATTTTCACTAAGGATGTTGACACATAGTCCCATAACTATATAGAGAGCTAATAAGTTTGTTTTCTAATGTTTGCTTAGGTTAGCTTTCATAGGAAAAGTGAACAGGTAGGTAATCTATCTAGTAGAATGATTCAAACATAGATGTGATGTCAAACTGTCCTGGGTTTGAGACACGGCTCTTCCAATTGGTAACTGTATATGATCTTGGACAAGTAATATATCTTTTCTAAGATTTAATTTTTCATTGACACATTGGGAATCATGTTAATACCTATGTCATAAATATGTTGTTAAGAAAACACCAGTCACATGGTAAATGCTCAGTAAATTATTATTATCATTTTGCTATTGTTATCACTCAAGTATATTTGGTAAGGCGGAGATATACCATTCTATGAGGTACAGGGGTCTTTATTGTGCAGAATTTTCTGAATGTATTTTTCAGATATTCCTGAGAGCAAAAACTAACCAGTACCTCGAATCTGTATACAGAAGCTGAAGCTCTCCCCTCTTTTACGGCAAACACAATGCCCTAGAAAAATTCAGGTGAAGGCGGTGAAAAAGAACAGCCTGCTCCAGTCCCTCCCGTGTACCTGGCACCCAGATCTGGATTACACATTCCTAGTACTAAATGCACTTAGGAATCTGGGGGCCTCTCAAGTTAAGTGTGAGAAAATGCCCTGTCTAAACTGAGCCTGTGGATTTTTTTGGTAACGCCTCTATAATCCTAAAACATTTCAAACAGAACTGGGTTTTCAAACAAGCTAATACCATGCTTGTCAAAACAGTTCGGGAGAGTCTATAAAACAAACGTATGGGAAGAGATGTCTGTGGGAAGGGAGATAAAACAAAATAAGAAAATCTATGGAAAAATTAGAGATGAGAAACAGCAAACTTTTTCCTGGGCAGACATCTGTAATTTAGGCAAAGGCCTGATGACTGGAAGTGCTTCTGTACATCTAGCATGCACTACTCAAGGGCACACAAACTTTCTTCTGTAAAGAATCAGGGAGTAAATATTTTAGGCTTTGCAGGCCAAGAGTCAATCTTAAGAATATTGTGTAGGTACTTTTATAATAAAAGAGAAAACAAATTTCACAAATTTTTTTACTGACAAAACAAAAAATAATTGAGTATAATTTTTTTGTAGTACTAATAAAAAGAATAACATTCTACTGTGAAGGAGTAACATTTGGCTTTATTGAATACCTTAGTTATATAGTGCTACTATAACAGAAATGCTACAAGCGGATGGCTTTAACAAACAGAAATTCATTCTCTCATAGTTTAGGAGGCTAGTCAGGGCAGCAGATCCAGGAGAAGGCTTTCTCTCTCTATTAGCTCTGGGGGAAGGCCCTGGTCATCAATCTTCTCATGGTCTAGGAGCTTCTCAGAGCAGGGACCCCAGGTCCAAAGGACACAAATTCTGATCTCAGCTCTTCTTTCTTGGTATAAATCACCATATACAATGTGATTTTTATATCTCAAAAGAGATTGACTCAAGATACAACATAATCCTGTAGATTGAGTCCTAGCTCATTAACATAACTGCCTCTAATCCTGCCTCATTAATATCATAGAGGCAGGATTTACCACACATAGGATAATCACATCAGATCACAAAATGGTGGACAACCACACAATACTAGGAATTATGGCCTAGTCAAGTTGACACACATTTTTGGGGACACAAGTCAATCCACAACATTTGGGCTCAAAGTTGGTGTTCCCTGTCATCAGATCAGGGAGCCCTGGTGGCACAGTGCTTGAGAGCTATGGCTGATAACTGAAAGGTTGGTGGTTCAAATCCACCAGCCCCTCCTTGGAAACCCTATGGGGCAGTTCTACTCTCTCCTGTAGGATCACTATGAGTAGGAATCGGCTCGATGGCAACAGCTTTTGGTTTATCATCAAATCGGAGTCCCTGGGTGGCACAGACAGTTAAGTGTTCTGCTGATAACTGAAAGATTGGAGGTTCCAGGTGCCTCAGAAGAAAGATCTGGTGATCTACTTCTGAAAATCAACCACTGAAAACCTTATCGCGCACAGTTCTACTCTGACACACATGAGGTCACCATGAGTCGGAATAGCTTCGTACGGCAACTAGTTTTCTTTTGTTTGTTTTATTATCAAATTGATAGTAAATGTTCATCTGTAACAATCATTCTTAGCTTGCAGGTCACACAAAAACAGTCAGTTTGCTGACTCTGAGCTAACAAGAAAGAAACTACTTCTGGAAAATTCCCTTGAGTTAAATCAGAGAAGTAAAGTAATGCATTCTGGCCCCGAAGAAAGAATCTTATTTGCTCTGGAATCAGGAGCACAGAGGGCTCTAACACCTCCTCGATGAGATCTCCTCTGGTTAGTCCAGTGTATAGGGATGATGGTTCCTCCACTGAGCTCAAAGTTCACATTGCCTACTCCCATTAAGAACTTCCCATTAAGAACCTATGCTTAATCTTGTTCTCCCACTTCTATTAGCATTAAACATTTCTGGTCTCCTAAACTATCATAATCTTCCTGAGAGAAAAAGCAATGCCTTATAAATATGTGTAAATACATTGTTTATACTTCATAAAAATTAAAAACTTTTGTTCATCAAAAGACTTTACCAAAAAAGTGAAAAGACAAGCTAACGACTGGGAGAATATCTTTGGAAACCATGTATCTGACAAGAATCTAATACCCAAAATACATATAAAACTTCTACTACTTAACAAAAAGACCAATAATTGAATCAAAATGAGCAAAGGACTTGAGTAGACATTTCACCAAAAAGGACATTCAAATGGCCCACCAAACACATTAAAAAAAAACGCTCAACGTCATTGGCTGTCAAAGAGATGCAAATCAAAACCACAATGAGATACCATTTCACTCTCATTAGGATGGCTGAAATAAAAAAAAATTAAAAAAAAAAAAACAGGAAATAACAAATGTTGGAGAGGATATGGGGAAATTGGAAACTTATCCATTGCTAGTGGGAATGCAAAATGGTACAGCCATTGTGGAAAACAGTGTGGCGGTTCCTCAAAAAATGAAAAATAGAACTACTATATGATCCAGCAATTCCACTCCTAGGTATTTACTCAAAAGACTTCAAAGGAGAGACTCAAACAAAGACTTGTACATTGCAGCATTATTCGCAATAGCCAAAGACGGAAACAACTTAAATGCCCATGAACAGATGAATGGATAAACAAAATGTGATACTTACACACAATGGTATACTACTCAGTCAGTAGAGGAAATGAAGTTGATACATGCTACAATATGGCTGGAGCTTGAAGACATTATTCTGAGTGAAATAAGTCAGTCACAGAAGGACAAATATCGTATGACCTCACTTATATAAAAAGAAAAGAAAGGCATATGTATAGAGACCAAAGTTTATTAGCGGTTACCAGGGGCGGGAATGAGGGGGAAAGGGGGTTAGTGGTGATGGAAAAGTTGTATTTATTAAGGGTAGGGTTGCATAGCTGATTATTTTAATTGCTGTCAATAAGTTGTACACCTGAAAAATGTTGAACTGGCAAAAGGTGTATGATACATTTATTTACAACAATAATAACAACAACAAAAGTAGCCACTAAGGCCACTTACATACAACCAAAGACCTCCTAGTTTGGAGTTTAGGGACATGGTTTCATGGGACATCACAGTTAATTGGCCTAATAATGTGTTTAGTGCTTTTGTCCTACCTCCTAGTTCATTGCGAAGTGCCGGGGGTCCTGGGGTCTTCAAAGCTTGCAAGCGGCCATCCAGGGCACAACAATTGGTTGCTACTCACTTGAAGTAACAGAGGAAGAAGGAGAGTCAGGAATAGAAGGAGGATATGGAATGTGTGGCTAATTGCCTCCATGAACAACTGCCTCCTTTGCCATGAGAACAGAAGAACTGGATGGTGCCTGGCTACCATTTGTGGACATTTTGATCAAGGATTCTATAGAGGAATCCTGATCAAAGGGGGAAAATGCAGAACAGAATTTCAAATTATCATGGAATCCAGACTTTTTGGAGCCATGGAGGCTCAATGAACCCCTGAAATTATTGCCTTGAGGCAATCTTTAAACCTTAAATGAAAACTACCCCCTGAAGTCTTCTTAAAAGTCTTGAGCTTTATGCTCTTTTAAGAACTATCTATATGGAATCAAAGTCACAACAGTAACACCAAACATTAAGATAGGAACCTAAGGGAACAGTGAGTTTATGTTAATGAAGGAGGAACAACACAGAAAAGGAGGGTGAGAATTGTTGCACAACTTGAAGAATGTAACCAATGTCACTGAATTGTACGTGTAGAAACTTTAACTAGTATATGTTTTGCTGTGTATATTCTCAATTACAACAACGAAGTAAAATGTAAAATAAATAAATAGTTTATTAAATGGCCAGCTCTAGAGAGATTTCAGGGTTCTGGTCTGCTTCTGGGAGCTTCACACTCCTGGTGTTTTAGAGATGGCTAAGGTTTTTACTTTACAAAATAGGCATGCTGTGGTTATGTCTCAAGTTATTTTAATTTAAATTATATTTTAAAAAGGAAAAAAAAGTTCAAATATTTTCAAGTTAAATATACACATTTTAAAATAAAATTATTCAGAGCTCCATCTCTGTGAAATTTTTTTAAATAAATTTTAAGTTTTTTAATACTATTTATTTTTAGAGCAGTTTCAGCTTTACAGAAAAATTGCACAGAAAGTATAGAAAGATCCTACTTATCCATTTTCCCCCCATATAGAGTTTCTCCTATAGTTAGCATCTTTATTTAGTGTGGTAATTTGTTACAATTGGTGAACCAATATTGATGCATTATTATTAACTAAAGTCCATAGTTTACATTGGGGTTCACTCTTTGTGGTGTCCAATAGTATGGGTTTTGACAATTGCATAGTATCATGTGTCCACCATTACAGTATTATTGTCTTTGACTGGGTTCTCTAGTTGTAGAGACTGGAATGTCCCAAGTCCATGGGTCAGGCTGGAGGCTTCTCCCGATTTAGGTAGCTGCAGGGGCTGATGAACCCGAAATTAGCAGGTCAGAGAGCAGGGCTGTTACTCACAGGCTGCGAAGATCAACGCTTCCCAAGATTGGCAGGCAGACCACAGGTGAGCTGCTAGCTCAAGTCCCAAGAACCAGAAGTCAGACAAACAGGACCTAGCTGCAGGATCCAGAGTGAACAAAAGCCCTCGAGCCTTGCCAGCATGTCCACTTATATTCAATGCAGGCCAGACATCAAAGACTCTCTCTTTCAACTGATTGGCTACTCACAGCAGATCCCATCATGGGGGGGATCACATTATATTAAATCTCAGTATGGAAGTGATCCCAATATCATATGACTGCCAAACCACTGAGAATCATGGCCTAGCCAAGTTGACAGACAATCTTAACCATCACAATCATGCAGAATGGTTTCACTGCCCTTAAAATATCCTGTGCTTTAACTATTCACCCTCTACTCCTGAACCCTTAGCAACCACTGATCTTTTTACTGTCATATAGTTAGAATCATACAGAATGTAGTATCTGTTGACTGGCTTCTTTCATTTAACAATATGCATTTAAGGTTCCTTCACATCTTTTTGTAGCTTGATAGCTCATGTTATTACTGAATAATGCGAGGATAAGTCAAAAAGTATTGCTACTAGGGTTCCAGTTCATACATGCACAGGTTTATTCGAAACGTACCGTGTTTAAACATATCTCTGTGATCAATGAATGCTGCAGACAATTTCTCTTAGTAATACACTTGTCTTAGTCTAGTTAGGGTACCTTCAAAAAAAAAGGATAATTTTTTGTGCCAAGGAAAAAAATGATTTTGAAGTCAGGGCTCATATCAAATTTTTAACAAAAGTGAACTTCTTCCTAAATCATTGAAGCTTTGCAACAAGTTTATGGGAATACTGTCCCACATAAAACAACAGTTTTTAGATGGATCAAGCATTTTAAGGCCTAGAAGATCTCAAAGATGAGCCAAGAGAGGGAAGACCACTCAGAAAGTTACAACAACTGTTTTTTGGGATTCCAAAGGGATAATCATGACAGATTTTCTCGAAGGACAGAGGATGATCATGGGGGCTTATTATGAAGAAGTTTTAAGAAAATTGAAAACTGCATTGGTGAGAAAAAGGCCAGGAAATTTGCACTGAGGAATTTTTTTCATCATAATGCATCTGCCCATTCTTCAGGGGGAGCAAGTGCTGTCCTAAGAGAATTTCTCTACGAAACCTTACCCAAGCCACCCTACATCCTTGATCTTGCTCCTTCAGACGTTTTTTAATTCCCAAATCTCTAAGAACATTTAAAGGGAATACGATTTGAATCCCTTGAGGATTCCAAAACTACCACTTTGATGTGATATAAATCGAAAAGCAAAGAATTCTTTCAGGGAAGGGATAGAGGGATGGGAACATCACCTTCAGAAGTGTATAGACCTAGATGGAGGATGTGTCGAGAAACAATAGCTTTACATTTTGATATTTTTGTTTGATAAGTGTCTCCGTGATTTTATAGCAACGCTTTTTGACTTACTTTCCTACTTCATTGTACGGATGTATCACAGTGTGTTTAGCCATTCACCTATTGAAGAACATATTGGCTGCTTCCAATTTTTGGAAATTATGAATAAAGTTGCTGTAAACATTTATATGCAGGCTTTTGTGTAAGCATAAGTTTTCAAGTTATTAGTGTAAATACCTAGAAGTGTGACTGCCTGATTGTATAGTAAGCCTATGTTTAGCTCTGTGAGAAACTGCCAGACTGCCTTCCAAGCCACTGTACCATTTTGCATTCCAACCAGCAACGAATGAAAGTTCCTATTGCTCCGTTATCCTTGACAGCATTTGGTATTGTCAGTGTTTTGGATTTTAACCATTATAATAGGTGTGTCCACCACTCATCTGTCAGTTTGTGAAACTACGGTGGCTTGCATGTTGCTGTGATGCTGGAAGCTATGCTACCAGTATTACAAATATCAGTAGGGTCACCCATGGTGGACAGGTCTCAGGGGAGCTTCCAGACTCAGACTAGGAAGAAGGACCTGGTGATCTACTTCTAAAAAAATTGGCCAGTGAAAACCTTATGAATGGCAATGGAATATTGTCTGACATGCTGCTGGAAGATAGCCCCTCACATTGGAAGACACTCAAAATACGAGTAGGAAAGAGCTACCTCCTACAAGTAGAGTTGACCTTAATGACTCAAAATGAGAAGAAACAGCTGAAAACATTCATTAATAATTAGCCTGTGGGAGACTTCCAGCAAAATGGCGCTCTAGGCAGAAGCACCATGCTGTCCCTCCACAACACAGATAAGAAAAACTAAGCCGAACAGAGAAAACAACAATCCTGAAACCCTAAAACATCAAACGAAGAGATAAAGAACTCAGCCAAGCACCAAATGGAGTGAGAAAACTGACAGAGAACGGAGAGTGAGAAGAGATTCATGCAGAGGTCCCCTACCAGCTAATGCAGCGTGGATCCGCCATCTTGGACTCTTATCGGAGACCAGCAAACGGGATTTGAGAAGAAGCTTCACAGAGCTTCCAGCGGGAGACAAAACAACCAGTAATTTGTGATATATGCTTTCCTACCCCCCACCCTTCTTCACCCCCACTCGGTCTCCTCTGCTTCCCGCTGCCAAAATCTCTTGTCCCGGAAACACCAGCTGCCTGGATTCCACACACCCGAAGGGGCCGGCTCTCGGAGTGCCATTTGTTGGCTGCTGGTGTTGCTTTTTTCCGCTTCTTTTGATTTCTTCCTTACCTCTCACCACCTCCCCCTCCTTTCACTCAAATACCTGGCTCCGTGCGCCATCTTTGCTTCTTTCTGAGGGGCTGTAGAACTCCGCTTGAGTGTGGAGCTGCTTCCCGGTCTGGGCTGCCGTGCTAGTGGGATCCCAGGGCTTTTGTTCGTTTGTTTGTTTTGAATTGTTTGTTTGTTTTCTTTTCCTTTTCTAGAGTTGGGAGCCCTTTCTGGCCAGGCAGTGCTGTGTGGAAAGGAGACTACCCCCTCGGCTTGCACAGACATGCAGAGGGATCCCTGAGGGCATTTCTTTTATCGTTGTTGTTTTTTTTTTCCTGTTTTTTGGGGGGCTTTTCTTGTTCTTTTTTTTTTTTTAATTTGTTTTGTTTTGTTTTCCCTCTTTTTCCCTTTTTGTCTTTCTTCTCTACTCAGTTTCTCATCTCTCTGTATCTTCCTTCTCTTTCTGTTCCGTGAATACCTAGTGTTGTATACCTCTATGCCTTCTAGCCAGGGTGCACTGCAACACCTGACAGTGACTTCCCCAGACCTCATAGTTGCACCGGTGGGATCCCTGGGAACTTTGCAGTTCTTTAACCTTTCTGATTTTTATTTATTCATTCTTTCCTTTTCTTTTCTTCCTCTTCCCCTTTCTGTTTTTCTCCATTTCATAGTCTCTCATCTCTCCACTCCAACAGAAAGCTGTACTAGCATTCTTTTTTGTTTGTTCGTGTTTTGGACTCCTATTCCTCTCTCCTCTCCCCCATATCCATCTTAGCTCCACACATAACAATCTCCCTGCTACATCCTGCCTACCTGCACCGTGTGCTTAACATCACACCACCAAGCAGCACAGGCATGGCCTACTGGAACCTGCCCTGCACTGATTGCCGACCCACCCTGCTGGCTGTAGTGACTGCCTCAAACTACCCATCCCAGTGGCTCCTCTTCAGCTGGACCTGCCCTGCTGTACCATATCTGAGTGACTGACCCAGCCAATTGGAGAAGGAGGCAAAGGGTATTGTGCCCACGGACGAGCAAACAGCAAAGAACACACAGTCCGCCTGCTCAGACATAGTCACATTAAAAAAGAAAAAAAAGGATGAAACAAACAAATCTACAATCAATAAACGAGAAAAATAACTACTGAATGCCCCTAAGACAGCAGACAATATCAAAACGTTTACAAAAAGAGGTCAGGATGGTTCCAGTAGGCTTCCAAAATAAAACACCAGATGACTTTCCAGTCGAAGAAAATGCACTTGAACTACCTGATAGGGAATTCAAATCTCTAATACTCAGAATTCTCCAAGAGCTGAGGCAAAAAGCTGACAAACATGAGGAAAAAATAGACAAATTCATGGAAAACACAGACAAAAAATTGGAAAAATTCAGGAAAATAATGCAGGAACAAAATGCCAAAATAAATTCACAACTAGAA
>NW_004443954.1:2425521-2476287 GCF_000243295.1 Trichechus manatus latirostris
AAATGGTGTATCTTTGGCTATGCATATTTTCACCAAAAAAAAAAAAGGTTGAGAAGTTAGAGGGTTGACATGTTGTGGGGTTGTTAACCAGTGTCATAAAACAATATGTGTACTACTGTTTCATGAGAAACTATTTGGTCTGTAAGCCTTCACCTGAAGCACAATTAAAAAAATAATAATTAGAACATGGAATGTACGAAGTATGAATTTAGGAAAATTGGAAGTTATCAAAAATTAAATAGAACATTAAACATCAATATCTTAGGCATTAGTGAGCTGAAATGGACTGGTATTGACCATTTGATTCAGAAAATCATATGGTCTACTATGCCAGGAATGAAAAACTGAGGAGGAATTGTGTCACGTTCATCATCAAAAAGAACTTTTCAAGATCTATCCTGAAGTACAATGCTGTCAGTGATAGGATAATATCCCATACACCTACAAGGAAGACCAGGTAATATGACTATCATTCAAATTTAGGCACCAACCACTAATGCCAAAGTTGAAGAAATTAAAGACTTTTACCAACTTCTGCAGTGTGAAATTGATCAAACATGCAATCAAGATGCATTGATAATTACTGGTGACTGAAATGCAAAAGTTGGAAACAAAGAAGGATCGGTAGTTGGAAAATATGGCCTTGGTGATAGAAATGACATCAGAGACTGCATAATAGAATTTTGCAAGACTAATGACTTCTTAGTTGCGAATACTTTTTTACAATATAAATGGTGACTATACACGTGGATTTTGCCTGATGGAATACAGAGAAGTCAAATCAATTACATCTGTGGAGAGAAATGATAGAGAAGCTAGTATCGTCAGTCAGAACAAGGCCAGCAGCTGACTACTGAACAGACCATCAATTGCTCATAAGCAAGTTCAAGTTGAAGCTGAAGAAAATTAAAACAAGTCGACAAGAGCCAAAAAATACAACCTTGGATATATCCCATCTGAATTTAGAGACCATCTCAAGAATAGATTTGAGACATTGAACACTAATGACCAAAGACCAGACAAGTTGTGGGATGACATCAAGGACATCATACAGGAAGAAAGCAAAAGGTCATTAAAAAGACAGGCAAGAAAGAAAAGACCAAAATGGATGTCAGAGGAAATTCTGAAACTTGCTCTTGTATGTAGAGAAGCTAAAGTGAATGGAAAAAATGATGAAGTAGAAGAGCCGAACGTAAGATTTCAAAGGATGGCTCAAGAAGACAAAGTAAAGTACTTAAAATGAAATGTGCAAAGAACCTGGAGTTAGAAAACCAACAGGGAAGAACACACTTGGCATTTTTCAAGGTGAAAGAACTGAAGAAAAAATTCAAGCCTGAGCTGCAATATTGAAGGGTTCTATGGGTAAAATATTGAACAATGTAAGAAACATCAAAAGAAGATGGAAGGAATATACAGAGTCATTGTACCAAAAAGAATTGGTTGACATTCAGCCATTTCAGGAGGTAACATATGGTCAAGAACCAGTGGTACTGAAGAAAGAAGTTCCAGCTGCACTGAAGTCACTGGTGAAAAATAAGGCTCCAAGAATTGACGGAATACCAGTTGAGATGCTTCAACATCTCAACACTAGAAGCGCTCACTTACCTATGCCAAGAAATTTAGAACACATTTTGGCTACCACAGGTTGGCTACCTGGACAACCGACTGGTAGAGATCCATATTTGTGCTCATCCCAATGAAAGGTGATCCAACAGAATGTGGATATTATAGAATAATATCATTAATATCACATGCAAGTAAAATTTTGCTGAAGTAACAGGCATGCTGTGCCTGCTTTCTTACTTGCTCCATATTCCATATAAATTCTTATTTACCTCTTTATCCTTTACTTTTTCTGTATCATTTTAAGTGTTTCTTTTTCATACAATATATTGTTGGATCTTTTCTTGTAAGCCATATTGAAAATCTTTTTAATAGGTAAGCTATGTTCGTTTACATTTACTAGTATGATTGCTATCTATCAAAATATTTTATAATTATTTGTATTATATTTTAGTTTCTGTGCTTTCTTTCTCTAAAAGATGTGTATACAGAAGGTCCTCAATTTACGATGTATTCGAATTACGACAAAATGCAGTTATGACCGTCAGTGTATCTGGAACATTGCATCTTCCTGGGAGGAAGTTACGAGAAGATGCACTCAAAGGATATGGAAAAAATTGCTGAGTTGTTGAACACTCTCCAAGCATTTGATCAGGATAATATGATGGAAGAGATCAGTAGAAAATTTGTCCATATGGCAAGAACACTAATTTAGAACTTGATGTCACTTATGTGGAACATCTCATAGATCACAAAGGAAGGGAATTGACAGATCAGGAGTTAATGGATTTTGAAGGGAAAGAAATACTGAAGAAGAAAGAAATAATGAGGAAGAGGAAGGAGAGAAGTTGTCAAAAAATTTTACAGTGAAAAGATTAGTTGGAGTTTTTTTCTAAACTAAATCATGGGCTTCAGTTTCTTGAAAACATGGATCTACAAGCTGATCACTTTGCTAAAGTCAACAAGCAGATAGGAAGCAGTGAGATGTTACCTCGAAATACATGAAGAAAAAAAGAAAAGGACCATACAGACAACTCTCATGAATTTTACGACTAGAAACACCATCCTCATTCCCAGGGATAATTCAGATGACACAGAGCCTTCCACATGGACTTACTACTGCAACTGACAAAACGTCAACATCGTCCAACTCTTCTTCATCATTGGAGTAAATTTTTATAATTAGTGTATTTTTATGTATATATTAAAATATATTTGTAAATTTATATGTAACGTTTCCAACCCCCAAAGATGAAGATTGGATTTATAAAGATATTGATAATAAAAGGCAATAATAATGAAGACCTTCAATAAGATCTTTTGACATAGTGGTTGTAACAATGGGCTCAAGTACAGCAATTGTGAGGACGGCACAGGACTGGGCAGTGTTTCATTCTGTTGTGCATAGGGTTGCTATGTCAGAACCAACTTGACAGCACCTAACAACAACAGTAATAAAAACTAAAAAAAAAATAAAAATGATCTATTCAACTTACGTCAGAACCGACTTACAGTGGAGTCATTGGAACGGAGCCTCATTGTAAGTCAAGGACTATCTGTACTTTCTTTTATTTAAAAAAATTTGGGGTTTAGAAATGTTTGTGTTTTTATTTTGGTGGTTACTATTTTATTCATACCTTTCTAATGCCTTTAGTCCTCGGTTTTCTTATTTAACTTTTTATTATCTAGTTTGTCATCTTTCTCGCCATCTTTTAGTTCTCACACATTGTTCTATAATAATCAATAAACTTATTTTACATTGATTACTCATTTTCCCTTCACCTTCCATTTTTAGCTGCATCGTTTCTACTTTGACACAACTTACAACTTTATATCCTTTCACCATACTTGTTCAATCTGTATGCTGAATAAATAAAACCTGAGAGGCTGGACTGTAGGATGAAGAGACAGCACACATCAATATTGGAGGAGGACTTATTAACAACCTGTGATACGCTTGCTGAAAGTGAAGAGGATTTGAAGCACTTACTGATGATGATCAAAGATCAGTGGTGTCACTAGGTTTGGTGTCACCCAGTGCAGTAACTCATGGTGTCACCCACTTATGCTAATCACCACAATATTATAGCTAAAACACCAGAAAATTTGACAAAATCATCTATTATAAAAGCACTGGCAGCAATGAAAACAACAGTGTGTGCTTGTAGCACGTGCAGTTGAAACCATGTGATTCAAAGTGTCACTGTAATTGGGTAATGATGACAGCTCTGACCAGAGTTCATTAGAAGGTTCAAAAAATAAATTAGCATAGAGTTTTACCCTAGTAGGTCTAGTGATATATGTAATATGGGCTTATGAAAAATGTTTTTGTTGTTATAACTAACTACAGGTATATTTTTATAAAAAATAATTAATTTCTGCTGAAACACCACACAAAAATTTTATAGACAGTCATTGTGGTGTCACCCCCTCTGACAGTGTCACCCAGTGTGGTCTGCACCCCCCACACCACTGTCAAAGACTACAGCCTTCAATATGCATTACGCCTCAACATAAAGAAAACAAAAATCCTCACAACTGGACCAATAAGCAACACTATGATAAATGGAGAAAAGATGAAAACTGTTAAGGATTTCATTTTACTTGGATCCACAATCATGGATGCCCATGGAAGCAGCAGTCAAGCAATGAAAGGACGTATTGCTTTGGGCTAATCTGCTGCAAAAGACCAATTCCAAGTAATAAAAAGTAAAGATGTTACTTTGAGGACCAAGGTGCACCTGACTCAAGCCATGGTGTTTTCAGTCACCTCATATGCATGCAAAAGCTGGACAATGAATAAGGAAGACTGAAGAAGATTTGATGCATTTGAATTACAGTGTTGGTGAAGAATATTGACTATATCATGGACTTCCAGAAGAATGGACAAGTCTGTCTTGGAAGAAGTACAGCCAGAATGCTCCTTAGAAGTGAGGAGGCAAGACTTCATTTCATGTGCTTTGGCCGTGTTATAAGGAGGGATCAGTCCCTGGAGAAGAACATCATACTTGGTAAAGTAGAGGAGTCAATGAAAAAGAAGAAGATCCTCAATGGGGTGGATAGATACAGTGGCTGTGACAGTGGGCTCAAACATAGCAATAATTGTGAGGATGGTGCAGGACCAGGAAGTGTTTCATTCTGTTGTATATAGGGTTGCTATGAGTGGAAACCTACTCAATGGCATCTAACAACAACAACAACATAACTTTGTATATAAGTTGCCCTCACTAATCCACTATCATACAAGATGGATCCACTATATACTAGTAGATCTATTAGATCCACTATTGTATACAAAAAAATTTCAACATCAGTATTTTTGCTAAAATTAACTAACCAAACATTGGTTGAATGAATCTCAACCTCTATTAGATTCTTCAAGAAGGGCTCATAAATACTGAATTCCCTAAGTCTTGTATTTTCTGCTGCTTTGATACATGAACTATAAGTAGGCTAGAAAGAAAATCTTTGCTTCACAATTATGTTGATTATTTTGAAAATACTACTCCTAATTGTTACCTTGCTTTGTATCATGGTTTTCTTTTTAAACTCTACTGCCAAGATAGTCTTTTTTTTTTTTTTTTATCTCTAGTAAATGATTTGATCTTTTTTCTAAAGTCTTAGATAATTTTTCTTTATCTTTAAAATCTAATCATTTTACTGTCATTTTTCTAAGGGTTGATCATTCCAGATTATTTTTCCCCAGGTTCCCAGTGGATTCTTTCAACATATACATTTAGGCCTTCTTTTATTTATGGAAAGCTTTTTTTTTTTAATTGCAATTATGAATATTAGTTTTGCTGCAATGTGTTGTTTTAGGCTTCAGGGACTCCAATTATACAAATAATATTCCTTCTTTGCTGGTCTTCCATTTCCACTGTGTTCTTTCTGACCCGTTTCACTTCTTTCATTTTTGTTTTTAGGTTGTTCTCTTGCCTTTCCTCAATTATTATTACTAAACTTTCATTTAAGGTTATTTTCTTGTGGGCATCACATATCTGAGATAATATTTTCAATGTGTTCCATTTCTTTATTGCCTTCAATCCACCTTCTTTCATTTGTTCCCTTTTCTGTTTTTTTTTTTTTTTTTTCTATTTATATCTTAAGGTAGTTCTTCATATTCCTATATGCTTGCTTGAGTATATTTAACTCAGGTTGAAGTGTGGCCTTATACTTTTCTTCTGATACATGTATTTCTTCTTTTTTACATTTTACAATGATGGAGAGTTTAATCAGTGGAAATGTGCTGAATTTTGTTTTCTAATTTTCATAATAATTTTCTATATATTTATTGAATTTTTTGTTCATTATTGCAGATTTTCAGAGTTTTACAGAATTACTAGTTAATGACATCCTCTTTTGTCAATGGATAAAAGTAAATCAATATCCAGATTTTTAGGGGGTTTTATTGTTTCTTTTATGATGTTTAGGAAAGGAATTGTTTATCCCTGACTTTTGGTTTCTTTTATCTGGTAAGACCCTAATTTTTTTTCCTTTGCTACATTTTCCCTTCACCATACAATTGCTCCTTCTTTTTCCTTCTTTCCTACCCTAGAAATCATGCCTATCATAAACTGCCACTTCACATCACATATGCTTTTAAGTCCCTTTGCTATAATCATGCAGTGATCTAGTAGGACACCTTTTTGTTATTTTCACAGTCAAGATGGAATTACTCTTTTTTGACAGTGACTTGCATTCCCTTAGGCTTGTCATTAGCCCTCTGCTTCTCTTTTCCCTGTAGCTTTTCTTATTCTTTTGTCTTCAAGTCATGCTTAAGGTATGATTTTTGTATAGTTTTTGTTTTTTTCTTCTGTTGCTATTGTTGTTTTATATTGTTTTTCTTCTTATAGGTTTGAATTGTTTCTGGAGGATATATTGGAAGGTGCAGACTTAGTTGACTGTCATTGTCTTGCGCAGCCTGGTAGTTTCTTTTCCTTTAAGTTTTTATTTCCATTTGGCCCAAGTACCCTAACCCGTGTTATTTGGACTGAATTTTGTGCAATGAGTGAACAGGTTATTTTATTACTTACTATTGTTCTCCCCTAATAGTCAAATATACACATTATGATAGCTAGAATAAAATTTGCATTATTAATGCACTACGACCAATAAAGTGAAACTTGGAAAAAATAATACCTAGTCCTGAAGTTGGAACTTTCTATTCCATCAAACACAAGATAGATGTGCTGTGCAATCAGAGAGCATTTTATATTACCAAATTTTATCCCTGCTATACCTGTTATATAGTCACAAAACAGTTTAGTCTTAAGAATGTCAACCAAGTAGTTTTTACTAGTAATAAATTAAGTTTGAATACATTAAAAATTTAAATGAAACACCCTATATTACCCAAAATAAGGTAGGTGTGGGTCATTAGAGCATAAATTATTACCCATTTTGAAAATTGCTAGTTTCTTGTTTTCTGGCAAGAAAACAGTAAGCCATTTAGAGACTTGGCAAAGTCAAGTATATTTTAGCACAGTTTCAAGATAAAAACAACTTGTCGTGTCAATAGCTAAGGCAAAGAAGTTAATGAGATGTAGTTTAGTACCAATATATTCCATTTTGCCATGCAACTGAAAAGAAGTAGTTAGAGGTTGATTCTACATTTCACCTTAGTGAAAACTTATAATGATTATTGGAAATAATCTTTATCTAAATAATAAACAACCTTCTATTTTTAAAATTTCTTCTCAGTTACACCTCTTTTTTTTTCTAGTGTTCTAATCAAGAAGAGCAAACATTGTCTTTTCTTGCAAATGAATATAATACTCTAATGTTATTTGAAAATGACATGATTAATTGTTATTGCAAATATGCAAAGGTCTTTTACATGTATGGCCTCAAGGCCATTTCAGCCAACACCACAATCTCTTCCCTTTTTTTTCTTTCTCCACCTTGCCAAAGGGGTTACATTTACTTTATTTCTATATGCTGATTGCAAGCACTCTATCCTTGGAGATTTCTCTTTCTCAAAACTTGTAGTGAAATGGGGATACTGCCTCCCCTGTTTTTTCTCTTCTTTGCTGCCACTAAAATTACACAAGTAATGGATTTTAGTGATAATCACTATAAAGAAAAAACAAGATGAAAAAATTAAATATGAACAAGTTACCAAACTCAAAATTTCCTACTTGTTGGTTCCTGGAAAAGAATTATTTTTCCAAAATTGGAACTTAAAGCTGTACGTAATTTTGCCTGGCTCTTAGTTTTTATTCCTGAGATGAGGCTCATTAAGCAAATCAACACTTCTTGTATTTTTGCCTTTAGTAATACATTGTTTGAAATGTTCCTATAAAATACCCTACCTCCTAATCAGAAAATACTCAGAAGTCTGCATAATAAATTCTGTTTTATTCAAGTGGGCAATCTGCATATCTTTAGGCTTCAGACTAGCCCAAGGATTTTTCTCCTGAGTATCTTCCTAAAATGAGTCACTTCTCTAAAGGTTGAGTTTCAGTTTGTGTCTTTTGATTATTCATATTTTAATAACTTGAATCCTTTATTATTTAATAAGGATGGGGTCCAAACAGTAAGTTCCAGAATGTATCAAATGATGAGTTGTAGGTGCTTTTCCAACTTGTCATCTAACTACTCACCTCTGCTGCCCTCAGTAACCAAAATTTTGACGTATTTACTTCTCTCTCCAGGAGCGTATCTTTTCCACACCTAACAAATTAATATCTTTAAATATCCCAAACTCAGCCATTGGTAATAGGTTGCCATTTTTCCAATTTCTTAAATCATAAAATTGACTCCATTTCCTGTCCTTTTTTCTTTAATTTACAGGAACTAACAAGATTATGGTAGAATGACTTGCTTTTCCAATCCTAAAATTAGTACTTTTTTTTTTTAATAAAAGAGAGCTTTTGAAACAAAGGAACCTATTTTTGAAAATTGGTTTATTCTAACTTATTTTCTCTAATATCCTCAATAGGAAGGAAAAGAAAGGGATAGATACATGATTTTTCTTCAAGTAAATTATATTTAAGAGTGTTTTGGTCCACTTCAGCCTGAAATCATTAATTAGCATTGAACTGCCAGACACGAGAAGGCTATACATCTCTCCCCAGAATCTTTGCAGCTTTCAAGATATCAGTAGTAATTAATCCACTGGCCAGAGTAGCTAGAATGTTTTCTGAGGCTCCACCTCTGAAGACTGAGACACCTGGAGGAGAGTACGTAGCCTCAAGTTTCAACATTTTGTTAAACAGTTCCATGAATATGCTAACCTGGAAAGATGCACCTCCTTGCAGTGCAGCAGAAGGAAGAGCCTTCTTCTGCGCTGATATCTTGGTTACCATGGATGTTTCTATTATTCTCTTCCTCCAAACCTGGGACTGAAGCTAGAAATCTGCCTTGCATCCCATTGGGTGATCAGGGCCTGTTTCCTTTCTCATTCCATTTTCAAAGTCTCAACCCTAGAAAATGTTCACTTACTTTGTCTACCTCTTCTCAGATGGTATCTCTTTTCTGTGTCTCAAGCTTTGTCTTGGACTGGAGAGTTCTTTGAATTTTATGTGTCCATATAATCTAGTGAAATAATCAGAGCTAAAACAAATACTAAGACAAATACATAAGTGCAATGTGAAATCAAAGAAAAGTTGGCCTTGGGAGGAAATACATTTACAGAAGCTAGATGAGTATACTCTATTTTATTCTTATTTTAGTATGTGTGTTGCACAAGTCAGCATATAATTATGGAATGCTTCACAATTTTGCTTCTGACCTAGATGCATGAGCAACACTACAACTAAATCCACTTTGTCGTGAATGGTTACAGCAGACAAACATCAGATACTGATATTCATATGAATTTGCTAAATTAAAATTAACATTGGATTTTCTAATTACTCCATACATAATTTCCAAATAGCTTCTCTCATCTGCCTCTGAGATAGTTACGATTAACCAAATAATTCTGAGATCTTGCAAGGAAGTACTGAAGCTGACAAATGCTGTATGGAATTTCACAAGCTTCCCTTTCTAGCAGAGAAAGCTGAGTTTGCAGTACTGGAAGAATCAGGAAATAAAGACACCTGGTTACAATTTATCACCATTTTCTTTGGCTAGACCGACCTTCTTGTCTTGTGATCTTTTATTGCTCTTGACTTCCCTCATTAACTCTTTCCAATACATTACTGCATTATGTTTTCAAAGTTCAAATGGCGCAGTAGACCTGGGATTTAAAAATTCTGTGTAGTATATAGATCAGAAGCTTTGTTTTGCCATAGATCCCTGCATTAAGCATCAAAAGTTATGTTATGTGAGTTTAGATAAGTTTGCTCCCTATTCTCTCATACAATGTGTTATTGCTTTTGAAGGTTTTAGGGAGAAGCATGACAAGAATTGTTTTTGTTTATTGAAAATCCTGTGGCCCATTGCCCTTGCTTTTAAAAAAAAAATCATCAGTAAGGGAGACCTTTGCATCTATAATTGTCCTAGTTGGTTGACCAGAAATTCTGGACTCAAGCTACACCTACCCACAAAGTGTTTGAAGCTTTCTTTCCAAACCCAACATCCCCAGAGTTTCTGATGAAATGAATAGAATCATTCAAATGTATCTGTATGTATAATAATATTAAGAAAGAAACTTTTAATATTTGTCCATTTTCCCTCCTACAGTGTCACTTTTAGTAACTATGATTACAGTACTTCATAATTTCCTGAGGAAAATGCAGCCTCTTCTATGCTGAAGATGTTTAAATCTTAGCCTTAGACAAGAACTGAGATTGAGATCCACATATCTAACTATTCATTGGACTTCCACTGGTCTGTCCCACAACCACCTAAAACATATTTCAAAAGTTGAATTTACCATCTCTTCCCCACCTTTCTCACCCCCTCTCTTATCTCTCTTCTGTTGTTTTTGCATCTAAATGATTGTTACAACCAGGCATGCAATTGACCTAGACAAACACCTGGGTTTCATCTTGGACTATTCCATGTACCTCACACCCAAATTTACCTACTAATGAATCTTGTTGATTTTACCTTCCAAATATTTCTTGAATCTGTCCACTTCGCTCCCAAATACTAGTTTCTTTGAATGTACCACTATCATATTTCAGTATTTTGAGTTTTTTCAAGCTTTATACATTCTCTAATACATTATTCACATTAACTGTTTGCCGTTGAGTCAATTCCTACTCCTAGTGACCCTATAGGACAGAGTAAAACTGCCCCATAGGGTTTCCAAGGAACAGCTGGTGGATTATTCACATTAGAGTCATAATAATCTTCAAACAATGATCATATCACTGCCCTAATAAAATCCTACAAACAGTCCTTATTTCTTTTAGGATAAAGTCCAAATTATGTTGGTATTTTTCAAGGTCTTGCATGATTTAGTGCCTCATATTTCTGTTTATATTCAGAACATTGTCTGATATAGTGAAGGAAGATGAGCACCTCAGGTTGGAAGGCACTCAAAATATGACTGGGAAAGGGCTGCCTCTCAAAGTAGAGTCGATCTTAATGATGTGGATGGAGTCAAGCTTTCCGGTCCTTCATTGGCTGATGTAGCATGACTAAAAATGAGAAGAAAGAGCTGCAAACATTCATTAAAAATCGGAACATGGAATGTACAAAGTATGAATCAAAGAAAGTTGGAAGTCGTCAAAAACGAAACAGAACACATAAGATCAATATCCTAGGCATTAGTGAGCTGAAATGGACTGGTATTAGCCATTTTGAATCAGACAATCATATGGTCTACTATGCCAGGAATGAAAAATTGAAGAGGAATGGCATCACATTCGTTGTCAAAAAAAAACATTTCAAGATCTATCCTGAAGTACAATGCCATCAGTGATACGATAATATCAATATGACTACAAGGAAGACAGTTAGTATGACTATTATTCAAATTTATACACTAACCACTAGTGCCGAAGATGAGGAAATTGTAGACTTTTACCAACTTCTGCAGTCTGAAATTGATCAAACATGCAATCAAGATGCATTGGTAATTACTGGTGATTGAAATGTGAAAGTTGGAAATGAAGAAGTATCACTAGTTGGAAAATACAGCCTCGGTGATAGAAACAATGCTAGAGATCGCACGATTGCAAGACCAACGACTTCTTCATTGCAAATATCTTTTTTCAACAACACTAACAGCAACGCGAGGACCTCACTGGATGGTATACACAGGAATCAAATGAACTACATCTATGGAAAGAGACAATGGAAAAGCTCTATATCATCAGTCAGAACAATGCCAGTGGCAGACTACAGATCATCAATTGCTCATATTCAAGTTCAAGCTGAAACTGAAGAAAATAAAAAAACAAGTCCATGAGAGCCAAAATACAACTTTGAGTATATCCCACCTGAATTTGGAGATCATCTCAAGAACAGATTTGATGCACTGAACACTAACGATCAAAGACCAGACAAGTTGTGGGATGAAATCAAGGACATCATACAGGAAGAAAGCAAAAGGTTATTAAAAAGACAGGAGAGAAAGAAAAGACCAAAACGGATGTCAGAAGAGACTCTGGGACTTGCTCTTGAACGTCAGGTAGCTAAAGCAAATGGAAGAAAATGAAGAAGTGAAAGAGCTGAACAGAAGATTTCAAATGGCAGCTCAAGAAGACAAAGAAAAGTATTATAATGACATATGCAAATACCTGGAGTTAGAAAACCAAAAGGGTAGAAAGATGACAGCCAAGAAAAGCCTATGGGGCAGCTCTGTGCTGTCACATGGGGTCGCTATGAGTCCAAACAACTCAACAGCACCTGAAAACAACAATCTTATTAGTAGACATATGGCTCAGAAAATATCACATCCAATTGGGATACAAAAGACAGGGGAAATGGGGAGGGGGATGATGCTTCTTTTATTTATATCTTTTTGTACAGACCTGACTTTCAGAACCATGTTAATGTTTCATATAGTCAGAAAAAAATGTGTAAAATCCACAAAAACTCTAAAATAGAACATAAACAGAAATACATGAAATGAACTGTATTTCAAATGAATAACATTACAAATTGGAAAGGGACAGAGGAGATCAAAACTAAGTAACTTTTAACATAGTGATTAAGCATTTGACTGTCAATCAAAAGGTCAGCAGTTCAAATCCACCAGCTTTTTCCTTGGAAACCCTACAGGGCAGTTCTACTCTGTCCTATAGGGTCTCTACGAATCAGAATCAACTTGACAGCAACGAGTTTGGTTTTTGGTTTTAAGCTATATGCCCTGAAGCTAAAAACAAAATAACAGAAGAAAAATACCTCTTAAAAACTCTGTATAATTTGAATTCCAATTAAAAGGCTTCTTTTTGAAAGAAGCATGAGTAAGCAATTTTGAAATTACTTATATACATTTTAGGACTGAACACATAAGTAAAAACTTTGTGGAAATAGGAAACAGGTCTGTCACTCAGAAAAGGGTGAGGCAAATATGGAAAATAAGAAGAGGGAATGAGCCCTGTGGATTGGATTGGGATTGGCAAAATCAGTATGACAGCCATCTGTTTCTGTCCTCCGAGAAGGTATAGAAGCAATGACACTCCAGTAGCAATGAGTACACCTAATACCTGGGTTCTGATTTCTAAATACCACTGCCCTCTTGAAGGAATTGGGGCTTCTTGCAGAACTGGTTGATTCTAGAACTAGGGAAGGTGAAGTACAAGATAAACCTGGAATCATTTTTGAGCCAGAAAGTAATGTTCAAAGAATGATGGAGACATGTCAAAAGGACACAGAAGCCAAGTTGAAGGGACTCTTATTATTATTACAACTTGAGCATCAAAATAAATAATGAGAGTAAATGATGATAATTAATTGAATGAAATAAGAATCTATACATTCATACTGATATAAATAAATGAATACATAAACACAGAGAAGATAAAGTATTTTTCTTCAGCTAGATGGTTAACTAATAAATGTAAAAGTACAATGGAATTTGAAAATCACCATTTACCAACCATCATTATAGTAATTGATTCAAGCAAGAACACTAAAGGTGCTTAAAACTAGTTAGGGAAAGTTTTAAATATAATATGGTGCTTATATGACCTCGGCACAGCTTCTCACAAGATCCTTTATAATTACGAAATGGAAGACAGTAACTTTACAGTGGAGAAATCAGACAGAAACCACCCTAATCAAATGATCAAATTAACATTGTCAATAACGAAACTACCATATTTTTACACAAATAACACACACCTTCTGCATTTATTTGCCAGCTGCGCCCTCCTCCTGCGATGCACCCTTCCTCTCCACATGGTGCTGTAAAAAAAATAGCATAGTGTGCTGATGAAAATACCTCATGCAGGGAAGGCAAGGTGGGCAAACAAACATAAAATACGGTAATTGAAACAAATACTCCCAGATGTGATGTACTGAAAACTTAGCATCAAGTCTATGCTCTTCCTACCCAAAATTCATAACCTCTGTTTAATCATGAGAAAACACCAGGAAAACTCAAATTGAGTGATACGCTATTAAAAAAAAAAAAAAAAAAAAAACTGTCCCGTATTCTTCAAAACTGTCAGTACCATAAAAAATTTTTTAAAAAATTAGAAACTCTTCCAGACACAAAAAAAATTAAAGTGATATAACAACTGAATGCAACACAAGAGTTTTGGATTTTCTTTTGCTCAAAGGTCATTAATAGACATTAATAAAATTATACTAAAGTCTGTAAATTGGATAACAGTATTACACCAATATTAATTTTCTTTTTTATAATTGCACTGTGACTGTGTTCCTGGAAATATATATTAAAGTGTTTATGATAAAGGGTCATCATGCCTTCAAATTACTATTAAATGATTCGGAGAATAATTTTCTATCTATGTATTTATCTGACTGTCTAGAAAAAAAGATAAAGCAAAAAGAGTAAAATGTGAACTGTTGGGGGATCTGGGTGAAAGGTATTTAGGAATTCTATGTACAATACTTTCTAGTGAGATGGATACGTATATATGTATATGTATGTGTGTATGTGTGTGTGTGTGTGTGTGTGTGTGCAGAGAGAGAGTTCTGCCAAAATATTTATTTATAGACTTGGTGCAGACTACAACATAGGAAAACTCCCCTCTGAACTGAATGGTTGATTACATTTGATTACATTATGGAAAGTGAGTACATTGTATTACATTAGATTACATTACGGAGCAGCAACTAGTCTAGTGTTCGGCCAACCACTGGGAAACACAGCCTAGCCAAACTGACACATAAAATTAACCATCACACTCATCAAAGGTTATTTTTTTTCAGAACTGCACTCTTTTTCACTAATAATTCTCTATATTACTTCAAAATATATGCCCTTTCTCTATTATTTTCTTTTACCCTTGATTGTGTTTACAAGAAGCTGCCACCTAATAGTCTGCAATAGTGCAATAAAAAGGTAAACATTATTTATATTAAATAGAATAATGTTGTTGTTGTTGTTAGGTGCTGTTGAGTCAATTCCAACTCATACCGACCCTATGTACAACAGAACAAAATGCTGCTCAATCCTATGCCATCCTCACAATGTTTGCTATGTTTCAGCCCGTTGTTGCGGCCAATGAATGAATTCATCTCGTTGAGAGTCTTCCTCTTTTTCACTGACCCTCTACTCTACCATGCATGATGCCCTTCTCCAGGGACTGGTCCCTGCTAATAACATGTCCAAAGCATATGAGACTAAGTCTCGCCATCCTCCCTTCTAAGGAGCTTTCTGGCTGTAGTTTTTGGAAGACAGATTTGTTTGTTCTTCTGGCAGTCCATGGCATATTCAATATTCTTTGCCTACCCCATAATTCAAAGCTATCAATTCTTCTTTGGTCTTCCTTATTCATTGCCCATCTTTCACATGCATATGACCCACCGTGGCTTTGGTCAGGCACACTTTACCCCTCAAAGTGATGTCTTTGCTTTTCAACACTTTAAAGATGTCTTTTGCAGCAGATTTGCCCAGTGCAATACATGATTTGATTTCTTGACTGCTCCTTCCTTGGGTTTTGATTGTGGATCCAAGTAAAATGAAAGCCTTGACAACTTCATTATTTTCTCCATTTATCATGATGTTGCTTATTGGTCCAGCTGCGGGGATTTTTGTTTTCTTTATGTTGAGGTGTAATCCATAATGAAGGCTGTAGTCTTTGATCTTCATCAGGAAGTGCTTCAAGCCCTCTTCCCTTTCAGCAAGCATGGTTGTGCCATCTGCATATTGTAGGTTGTTAATGAGTCTTCCTCCACTCCTGATGCTGCCTTCTTCTCCATATAGTCTAGCCTCTCCGATTATTTGCTCAGCATATAGATTGAATAAGTATGGTGAAAGGATACAACCCCAACACATACCTTTCCTGATTTTAAACCACACAGTATCCCCTTGTCCTGTTTGAATGACTGCCTGTTGGTCTATGTACAGGTTCCTCATATGCACAATTAAGTGTTCTGGAATTCCTGTTCTTCGCATTGTTATCCATAATGTTATGATCCACACAGTCGAATGCCTTGCATAATCAAAAAACACAGGTAAGTATCTTTCTGGTATTCTCTGCTTTCAGCTAAGATCCATCTGACATCAGCAATGACATCCCTCTTTCCTCGTCCTCTTTTAATCTGGCTTGAATTTCTGGAAGTTCCCCATCAATGTACTGCTACAACTGTTTTTTAATTTTCTTCAGCAAACTTTACTTGCGTGTTGGATCGCTTTTCTTTGGAACAGGCGCAAATATGGATCTCTTCCAGTTGGTTGGCCAGGTAGCTGTGTTCCAAACTACTTGTCATAGTGAGCATCTCCAGTGCTGCATCCGTTTGTTGAAATATCCCGTTGGTATTCTGTCAATCCCTGTAGTGCCTTCAGTGCAGCTTGGACTTCTTCCTTCAGTACCATCAGTTCTTGATCATATGCTACCTCCTGAAATGGTTGAATGTCAATCCATTCTTTTTGGTATAGTGACTCTGTGTATTCCTTCCATCTTCTTTTGATGCTTCCTGAGTCGTTCAATTTTTTGTCCATGGAAACATTCAATATTGCAACTCAAGGCTTGAATCTTTTCTTCAGTTCTTTTAGCTTGAGAAATGCCTGACATGTTCTTACCTTTTGGTTTTCTAGTTCCAGGTCTTTGCACATATCGTTATAATACTTTACTTTGTCTTCTTGAGTCACCATTTGAAATCTTCTGTTCAGCTCTTTTACTTCATCATTCATTCTGTTCACTTTAGCTACTCTATGTTCAAGAGCAAGTTTCAGAGTCTCTTCTGATACCCGTTTTTGTCTTTTCTTTCTTTCCTGTCTTTTGCTTTCTTCCTGTATGATATCCTTGATGTCATCCCACAACTTGTCTGATCTTTGTTCATTAGTGTTCCATGTGTCAAACAGACATTACCAAATAATAAATTACTTAAATCCAAAATTTCAAAAAAGAATGAAAGTTTATTCAGTAGTAAAAGGAATGATGCTGTCATAAAAATTTTACAGGAATTTATATTTCAAGAAATATAATGTTTTTACTCACATTCACTATTATATAATGTTTGAACTACAAGAGACCCAAGTACCTACTTCATTTTACACATAAGGAAGCTGAAGTCTTGAGAGGCTGAATGTTCAAGGTTGTATAAATGAGGAATGGCAAAGCTGGAAATTAAACCCAGATTTCTTGACTGTAGAGATGTGGTGATTAGGATTTGGCTTTTCCCTGCTGTTGGCTAGGTTTGATTCCATGACAGGGAAATTCTTTCTTGAGAGGCAATGTGGTTTAGTGGTTTAGAGAACAGGACAGGAAGTAAGGAGACGTGTGTTCTAGAACTGGGCTGTTGTTACTGTGTAGCTTTGGGAAATCGCTTCCAGATCTGATTCCTAGTGTAATGATATTTTCCCAACTTTTATTTATTATAACAAAAAAGTTAAAAAAAATTAATATGAAAGAAAAAAAGTTAAAATTAAAATATCCATATATATCTCATAAATACAACTCAGACAACTGCTCCGTTTTTGAAAATCAATTTAAAATTGACTATTAAATTTACAGATATTCAAACAATGATGATAGGAATATAAATTAGCATGTACCTTCTGAAGGATGATATAACAATACACATTGAAACCTGTAGTGATTCATACACAATTTCTCCAACAATTCCACCATACAAATGCACTCTAAGAAAATAATAGAATCAGCACCAAAAGATATGGATACGAGGATATCCCATCTTAACTCTGTGTAAATAAAAAAATTGAAACAACCTTAAAGTCCAGTAATGTTACATTGAATATATATACTGTACCTATAGAATGGAATACAATAGAGTTACTCAAATAGAAAAACGTTTCCCAACCTCATATTTAAAAACTCAAGCTTCCTGGAAGGTATTCCAAGGAAAAAGGTAATTGAAATGTGCAAAATTGTATAAAGTTAGGTGTCATTATTTCTTAGATATGTTACTATTCTAAGATTCTTTGTGTTTCTCCACCTAGAAGGATGCAGGAGATATTGTATGGAAGAATTCCAATTTTAATTTGACCCTGGAACTTTATTTTGTAGGAAATTTATTAAGATCTCATGGAACAAATCTCAGAAGAATAATATATGATAAATGCTGTTGTAGAATATTTTAGAATTTTAACAAATAGCCAGGATGCATAGTTTATTAGAAATGTATATAAATTGTATATAAATGTATATAGATTGCATATAAAATTATATGTATACACCCATATGTGCTTCTAGTTTTATACATCTATATAAAATAAATTAAAAAAAACAGACCTGTTGGCATCTCACAGTGACTCATAGTGACTATATGGGACAGAGTAGAACTGCCCAGCAGGGTTTCCAAGGAATGGCTGGTGGATGTGAACTGCCAACCTTTTGGTTAGCAGCTGAGCTCTTAAGCCACTGTACCTGCAAGGCTCCATATAAAATAGAAGCATGTGTATATTTATACATAAGTACATATGTATATAAAAATAAATGTACGGCAAAAAAATAACAAGGTTGGGTGGAAAAATGACAAGTAAATTATATTTTCCCCATGTTTAATATTTAAATTTTTTACCATGAAAATAAATTACTCACTTTATTGGTGACACTTACTTTATGCTACCAAACGCTGGTATTTCTATTATTTTGCCCTCTGTCTCTCTTTCTCTTTTATTTTTAAGACTCTATCACTTAAAATCAACCACTAAATATTATTTTGAACCCAAACTAAAAAAGTCTTGTCAGGGTTTCTTACTTCCAGACGCCTTTCCCTCGGTTTCTTCAGTGGAATCCTGACATCTGGTCGACTTCATCTCCCCTCGCCCGCTTCCCCAAGCCTCGTCTCGCCTTTTTCACGTTTTGCTTTGTGTCCGCAACATGCTGCCAGAGACCGTTGCCAAAATCATCTCGCACATGCATTGTTTGGACTACAGCTCTTCCTTCTTCAAACCCTTCAAAGACTGTTTTTCTTTACCTGTGAATTTCAAATTATTCGTACACATTTTCAAGTACTCTTTATCCGCATATAGCGTTAATGCGTGGCATTGCTCATCTATCCCCCTCTACGTAGTTTTTTGTTGCTTTAACGTGTCAAAGTGCTTAAGATAATCATGTTCACGTTAATTTTACTTTAAAAAGCTTTTCTTTGTTGTCACTTTCCTTTGCTTTTCACTGAGACTTCTGCAAGTTTTACAAATTCCGTGAATGTTTGTATAAAGGAAGGAGGAAATAGCTCGAACATTTATTGAGTGCCTGTTATATACAGGGAAACCCTGGTGGCTAGTGGTTAAGAGCTGGCTGGTAACCAAAACGTTGGCAGTTGGAATCCGCCAGGTGCTCCTTGGAAACCCTGTGGGGCAGTTCTACTCTGTCCTGTAGGGTCGCTATGAGTCAGAATCGACTGGAGGGCAACAGGTTTGGTTTTTTTGTTGTTGTTATATACAGGGCATTGAACAAGTTGACTTGCTGCATACCATCTCTTTTCATTGGCAGTTAAATAATTCTCAGTCAAAATACAAAGATTTCATGACCTTGGAATTACGAATGTTCTGATAAATTCTATCTTCTATCATTTTCTTCCTTACTGCAAACTATTTGACTATCATTTCACTGCCAGTATAGCTGTATCTCACCCTGGTCCCTGACACACTGTGAAGGAGGAGGGAGCTGTCTCTCCCAGCTATTGTTTTCCCTTGCTACCTTCCAAATGATTCCATTGACGTTCCTTGTTGTTTGCTTTGTTTTGTTTTGATCGCTAACATCTGTAGAGAGAGAGAAGTAATTGAGTTTTTTTTTCCCACATGATTACATTTCTCTGACCAACCTTGATGGAGGGTTGTAATCTTGTTATTTTATTAAGGGAAGTTAACACAAATGAAACAACAGAGCAGCCTACTGTCCACCACCAATATCAAATCACAAAATAACAGATACTTTAATACCAAAAAAGAAAGAAAGAAAAAGAAAAGGCTTAACCCTTAAATAGAAGACTGCTCTTTCCCTAAAGAAATTGGCCAACATATACTGACATAGCTAAAACATAAAGAGTAAGGAAAAACTTGTGCTACACACACATAACTACAAATCTGGTGGATTAGCAATTCCCCGTAAGCACAGGGCCCGGTGGAGAAGCAGATTCTATGCTGAGCGGCTGGTGGATGGGGATGTGCTCCATTGGCCACAATGCCGAAAAAGTTCTCAAAGTGGGTTTGGGGAACATAAGGGAAAGCGCTCTAGTGTGTTAAAGTTCAATCAGTTTCGAACCAGACAAAGTTTGGGGGGAAAACTCCAAATCTCCATTTACAGACTAGTAAAAAGGTTACGTGTTTTGAACATTTCAAAATTACAAGCTATTTTTTGGTGACTTCTGAAAAATAATTCAAGTTTTTCGTCAATTATTAAGTAGGTTCTAGATGTAGCATAGAATAATATTAAAGAGAAGGATCATGATCGTGTCTATTTGAGCCAGATCACCAAAGAAACCTAGGACCTACCTCTGATGTCATCGTGAAATCAGTACCCTCACGCATGAATTGAGATCAAGACATCTTACATAAGGGGCTTGAAAGTTCTTTTATCTTAAATACGTACCAAAAAATAAAATAAATAACCAAACTAATTGCTGTGTAGTTGATTCTGACTCATAGCGACCCTATAAGACAGAGGAGAACTGCCCCACAGTGTTTCCAAGGCTGTAAGTGTTTGCCAGAGGCCGACTGCTCCATTTCTCCCTAGCAGAGCTGTTGGTGGGCTTGAACTAACGACTTTCCGGGCGCAGCAGAGCACTTAACCACTGCACCACTAGTGCCCCTCAGTAAATATGTAGTGCTATGTAAATACGTAAAAATGACCTCTGTGTATTGGCTCCAGGTTGTTTATTTCATAGCAAGCTGAGGCTCCTTAGCCAGAAAAAAAGCCCCTGACTCCAAACTCAAATTCAAACATACCTAATTGATTCAGAAAATAGCCCAAGTAAGCAGATTTTTAGCCACTTAGAGCCTGCCTGCCTTACATGCCCGACAAAACTGCGTCCAACATCTGCTAGCCATAGATAAGATAAAGCCCTGTAGTCACAAGGACCCTAGGATGCTGCTGTCCTTCAGAGCTCTCTGATCCGGAGTCTTCCCACCTTGCTTCAGCAGGACCTCACCTAAAGTGCACAGGAGCTTCCCTCTCTTCCCTTCTCCTCTTCCCCAGGAACTTTCATGCCCTCTTCCCCTTCTGGCGGCTTGCCTCTGACAGACCTCTTGCTGTGGGAACCCCGCCCCTGCATGAGACCATCAGTGCATCAGCACCAACAAATAGCTTGTTGTGCAGCTTTGTCTCACGGTCAAATCTCTTTTCTAGATCAGTCCCGAATTCCCTCAAACTCCCTACACACAGAGGCTAGAGGAACAGATTCAAATTCTGTTGCTACATAAAGATTTCCTGATATGAAATACATCTGAGAAACCATTTTGTTTCTGGAAACCAGATTTCTGGGGTCCATGGAGTTGGGGTGACCCACTCAGGTTATTTGCCCTCAGGTGTCCCTTTGAACTTTGAGCCTTTAAGAAATTGGTTTTCCTGGAATCACCATTAAGTCAAACAATAGTCTAGTAAACAGCTTAGTGGAGACCATTTTGCCTTGGTCACTGAGTTCTTTTGGAGAATTATCTGTATGCAGTCAGTTTCAAGAAACAGGAACTCCAGGGTCTAACTAGAAGCTGTGTTTTAGAATATATGGCATATCTTTAACGACTTTGTTTTCACAGCTGACTGACCCTGAGACCCTGACTTTATCTCCTGAGATACCAACATGGCAGGAATTTACAATAACCTTCAGAAGACTGCCCTGCCCAGACTGTACCTACATAATCTGTTTTCACTATCCATTCTTTAAAACATTTTCCCAATACTTTTGGTTTGACACTGCCTGATTTGAATCATACCTACTCACAATAAATATATTCTGTTACATGAATTTCTGATGTTTCTCTGCTCATTTAAGTTTTTAACACACCAAACAATTGTTAAAAGGGATGATTATCTTTACCTGAACAACTTCTTTCTAAATTCATTCCTTGGGTTTTCTCATGGTTATAGTTGAGAAATTCTGAAATGAAGAAAAGAGCAAAGAATAATATAACGAGAAACCATTTACCCTCTGTGGTGGTTAATTTTATATGTCAACTTGGGTAGGCTATGATTCTCAGTGGTTTGGCAATGCTTGACTGGTTGCTGTTCCATAACGTAATGTAATGTAATGTAATGCAGTGTAATATAATGTAATCACGTTCCGTGATGTGATCTGAGATGATCAGCAAATCAGTTGAAAGGTGAGTTTCCTTAAGGGTATGGCCTGCCTCTAGAATATAAATGGATATCTGGCAGAGCTCAAGCTCTGTCTCCTCCCTGAACTCTTCTTGTCACCTGACTTCCAGATCTTGAGACGTAAGCCTACAGAAGTCTCCAGCCTGCCACTTCACCTAAAGATTTGGGATTTGCCAGCCCCTGCAATTCCTTGAGCCAGCAGAGGTCTCCAGCCTGCTGCCTGACCTACAGATTTGGGATTTGCCAGCCCCCACAATTATGTGAGCCATTTCTTTGAAGTAAATCTTTCTATACATATGTATGTCTCATTGGTTTGCTCCTCTGGAAAACCCAACTAAGACACTCAGCAAACAGAATTAAATAGCGCAATTTGGTCATTCTTGTTTTATATATCTTTACACAACAAATATTGTACAGAAAAATTTGACATCCTGCCCTCATCTCTAGTCCTTTTCCTCTTCCCTGGAGAGAAACTTTGTCTTGAATTTAGTATATATACTTGCAATCCGTTTTAACATTTTTATATAACTATGTATATATATTATTGAAGACCAGTAACTAAAACCAGTTGCCATGAAGTAGATTCTGACTCATGGTGACCCCGTGTATGTCAAAGTAGAACTGGGCTCCATAGGGTTTTCGATAGCTGAGTTGTTTGGAAGTAGATAGCCATACCTTTCCTTAGAGGCACCTCTGGTGGACTCCAACCATCAATTTTTCAGCTGTCGAACACATTAATCATTTATACCACCCTAGGATTCCATTCTCTAAGAGTATATAGTGTTTTTGTATGTTTTATTGTAAAATGGTACCATAAATTTTTGTATGACCTTATAGTATTATAACTTTTTATCACTATGTTATTGAGATTTATTGTTTAATACATTGTTTTGTTTGTTCATATTAACTGCTATGTTTTATGCCATCCTATAATTATAACCCATTGCCTTCGAGTCAATTCCAACTAATAGCGACCCTATAATACAGAGTAGAACTGCTCCCTAGAGTTTCCAAGGAGCGCCTGGTGGGCTTGAACTGCTGACACTTTGGTTAGCAGCCGTAGCACTTAACCACTATGCCAGCAGGTTTTCCTCCTATAATTATACCACATTTTATTTCTCCATCCCTTATTGATGGGCATTTAGTTTGTCTCCATTCTTTTTTTTGTTTTGTTTTTACTAGTGATGCTGCAAGAAAGATTTTTGTACATGTCTTTGTAGGCACGTGTCTGAGAATTTTACAAGGAATATAAATTCTGGGCTGCAAAACATGTTCATTTTCAATTGCACCAAATGGTGGCAAACTGAATTTATCCTTGATTGTTTTGTAAAATAAAAATTCTCAAAGCCAAATTGTATTTTTATTGATTCCCTACAATTTTTAGACATACTTTCCTTATTTTGCTTTAACATCACAGGAAAAAAATCTTCATTCTAATATATTTGGGTATATGATAAAATGCTTCTTAGCATCATAGCTTTGCATAATGGTTTAATTTGCCAATTTGATAATTTTTCCTTGCAAAACAATTCAGTTGTATGACTGAAGTTTGTTTTCAACGTCCTGGGGAAGTGTTTAGTCATAAAAATTAAAGACATTTTCTTTTAGAAAAAGTATCTCCAAATTTACCAGCACAAATTGGCAAAGCCAGGAGCATTTCTGTAAAAGTTTGGGAAAACAATCTAATTAAAATTACTAAAATTAGACAAATCTAATCCCTTAGTCAAGAGTTTTCAAATATATTTTTAAGGATTTTAATAGGACAGAATGCATAATTACAGAAAAAAAATCGTCTGTTAGATTTGAAAGAGAATTTTTCAAAATGGTTCCTATTTGAAGATACATATTTCTCCAGTATTTCTATGAGTTTCCTTTTCATCAATTCAAGTAAAGACTCTTTCTATTTTATTCCACTTTTTCCATCTGTTTGATGTAGAACCTGGGGAAAAACTAGCAAGTTGGATTTACCAGTCTTTTGTTGGATTCTTAAAATAAGACATAAGCTATTCTACAACAGGTGATTTGGTGAGCTTAATTTATTTAATAAAAGATGTTGGAGGCATTTTTAGGTCATTGGGAAACTCAGCTGTCAATCAGGATTTATGTCTACTTTTCTTTTCTTCTTCCTTATGGAATTATTTCCAAACTGTGATATATGTAAATTATTATCTAAGATTTTGCATAATAACCTTTTCTCCAAACATTATTTTTTTTATTATGTTGTACTTAGTTATCATTTGTTGAAAGTCTGAAATGTCCAGTGTGTATGGAAACACTAAATCCTTATGGATGTACAATCTACATCCTGTGAAACAAGTAACTCTTCACTAGTTTATACTTTTTCAAATAAATCATTGGAGCAACAACTTGGTTAGTGAAATGATCTTGAATAAAGAAAAATTTAACTAACTGATCCCAATCCAAGTTAAATCCAACCAGAAATCTAACCTGGAGGGCTGTTTATAAACCTAACTTTTTATATTTATATGGTACTTTAGAGCTTACAGAGATCTTTCACACGTATTACTCTTTTGTGAGAAATGATCCCCTTTTTTTTAATTGTATTTTAGGTTTACAGAACAAATAGTTTCTCATTAAAGAGTCAGTACACATATTGTTTTATGACATTGGTTAACAACCCCACGACATGTCAACACTCTCCCTTCTCAACCTTAGAGGACCTCTTTTTTTTTTTTTTTTGGTGATAATATATGTCATGGTTTGAATTATGTCCCCCAAAAAATGTGTCTATCCATTTGGCCGGGCCATGATTCCTGGTATTGTGTGGTTTTCCTATATGTTGTAAATCCTGCCTCTATGATGTTAATGAGGGAGGATGGGTAGCAGATGTGTTAGTAAGGCAGGACTCAGTCTACAAGATTGGATTGTATCCTGAGGCAATGTCTTGAGATAGAAAAGACAGAAGTGAGCAGACAGACAGGGGGACCTCATACCATCAAGAAAGCAGTGCCGTGAGCAGAGCGCATCCTTTGGACCGGGGTCCCTGCACCAAGAAGCTCCTAGTCCGGGGGAACACTGATGAGAAGGCCGACAGAGAGAGAAAGCCTTCCCCTGGAGCTGACACCCTGAATTTGGACTTTTAGCCTACTTTGACTGTGAGGAAATAAACTTCTCTTCTTTAAAACCATCCACTTGTGGGATTTCTGTTATAGCAGCGCTAGATGACTAAGACAATATACATAGCCAAAGTTATACCATTTCAAAAGTTTCTACATGTACAATTCAGTGACATGGATTACATTCTTCCCATAGTGCTGCTATTCTCACTATCCTTTTCCAAATTATTCCATCACCATTATCTTCAACTCACTGTCCCCTAGGCTTCCCATCAAACCTTTTCAGTTGCTGTTGTCAATTTGATCTCCCATAGATAATTGTTGTTATTTTTTTGTAGCTTAGTTGAAGGTTTACAGAACAAATAGTTTCTCGTTAAACAGTTAGTACACATATTGCCCTATGACGATGGTTAACAACCCCACATCATGTCAACACTGTCCCTTCTCAACCTTGGGTTCCCTATCACCAGCTTTCCTGTCCCCTCCTGTGAATGATCCCCATTTTAAGGCTAAAGAAAATCAACCTGAATTCAGTCAAAGTGTTGGGAAAATGAAGAAAATGTGTAGTACCCGGCTAATGGAACCTGATTACAAGAGAACTAAGTGAATGAGATTTTCTATCATTTTTCAAAGATGTTGCACAAGCAGAAATTGAGACTGCCAAATATCTAACCAAGATTTCAAGGCAAATTATTCTGCCTCTTTTATTTAAAAGAAAAAATTTTAAGATAAAACATTTAAAACAGCATGTCTTTGCTAATGCTTATTCCACGATAAAACATTCATATTTAACAGTAAGTTATTTCATTTCTATGACAGTAATTCTATAATTGATCTCAAAGAAGAAACTGAAAATTCCTTTCTTTCATTGACGGGAACAAAAATAAAACAAATTTGACAGTATCCCATAAATAAATACTCCTATGTCGTTATTTGGAAACCCTGGTGGCTCAGTGTTTAAGAGCTACGGCTGTTAACCAAACGGGGTCAGCAGTTTGAATCCACCAGGCGTTCCTTGGAAACCCTGTGGGGAAGTTCTACTCTATCCTGTAGGGTCGCTATGAATTGGAATCGACTAGACAACAATGAGGTTTTGTTTTCTTTTTTTTTTAATGTTGTTATTTAGCTACTGTCCAGTTGACCCTGACTCACTGCAACCTTACGTACAACAGAATGAAATATTGCCGGCGTGCTGGATTTCATCATTGAGGTTTTCATGCCAATCCATCTCACCAAGGGTCCTTATGGGCCCTCCACTTCACCAATCGTGATGTATTCTTCTAGGGATTCATGTCTCTTGATGATGCATCCAAAGCAAGAGAGTCAGACAGTGTCCTATTGTATTCATAAAATTGTCATTGGCTAATTTTCATAAGTATCACCTGGGCTTTCTTCCTAAGCTGTCTTAGAAAGCTCCACTGAAACCTGTCCACCATGGGTGACTGTGCTGGTATTTGAAATACCAGAGATAGCTTCCAGCATCATAGCAACACTCAAGCCGCTACAGTAAAACCAACTAACAGATGAACAGTGGCACTGGATACTCCTCTAGTCTTACAATTTTCTTCTCTATCAAGTGAGATAAGAAAGTCTCAAATCAAACTTGAGGAATTTCAAGCGCCGTCTCAACAGCCAAAATGCGTACATTAATTATAAATGTAAGCAGATTGCGATGTATGACTTTGAATTTTGAGTAAACACAGGAATTTTGCATTGATATCACCTTGATAAGCTTTAAAGTTAACAATACAGGCTTTGAAAACTACTCATTTACTTCATTTTTTTTTCTTAATTTTAAGTGTAGGTAGCTTTTCTAAATATACAGTCTATAAAAACAGAGTGAATAAATTAACTGTCATATCCCTCCCTCCAACCTGGCTTCACTTTGCAGAGTTAAAGCAGGAAAGTGGATTTAAGAATGTGCGTGTGTGCCTGCATGTGTGTATGTATGCACGCGCGCGTGCACATTTGAGGTAGATGCGCTGCTTCCCTCCCAGCTCCCATTATGAAGGAGAGGAAATGCCTTCTTACTGTACAAAGATCCTGGTTGGTTACCAGCCAATCTACTGTGTGCTCTCAGACAAGGGGTGTATTTGAGGTCTAGAGGTAGACGTTCTCTGGTGAGGGTAAAGTGGTTTGTTATATAAAGAAAAATATAGTTGACTTGACTATTTGTATTCCATTTTGCAGTATGTGGATTTTGTGTTGCAACTTGGCTACAGAATTTGGGCGGGTGAACTTCTTAATAGCTGAGCTTTCCAGAGATGAGAAAGAGCTTTCTCCTGATTGAATGAACTTGCTGTCAACACTAGTGTTCAAGGAGAGTCTGATTATCTGTTGGGGATGTTGTTGAATGGGTGCCTGTTTAAACTGGGAAGTCGGACTGTATTATTTTGTAAGACATTTCTAATGTTGACATGGTAAGATTCTATCATTTTGGAAAAGGGAGAGATCGATTTCAGCTTAGTAGCTGAAGAAAGTGTCAAAGGGGGAGTAGCCTTTGAAAGATGAAGGATGGGTAGAATTTTCGCGTGTGGTGGCATAGGCTGAGGGTCGTTTAGTCAGAGACACAGCCTGAACAGGGTACGACAGTGATGGTCACCCTGACATGTGAGTTTCTCAAAGTAAAACAACTGCTTTGCAGCAAATTTGAGATAAGGAACCAAATCTCCGACTCCCAACCAAGTGCTCATTATATATACCAGCAGAGCGAGAGAGAAATTCTTGGGATTCATGCAATTTTAGGCACGTTATCTATCCCTTTTAAAATATTGAAAAATTCAGAATATAAAGTGTCAGGGGTGAGAGGGTTTTCTGAGGAAGAAATAACGGTATAAGTACAATATAAGGGAAAATGTGATTTTTATGTTGATGTATATTAAAAAAGCAATTAAATAGCAGAGGATATATCTCTAAACTCGAGTATCTGACCAAATGATAAAGACAAGTTTATGTTCACTAGTTCCATTTAGAGGTATAAATCCCTTATGAAAATATTACTGCACTCAAGATCCTCATTATGTCTACAAAATACCTTTATAAAGTTGCTTAAGATAATTTGAAGCAACCATTTGCCTGAAGGTTAAAGGTAAGTAGCTTAACCAAATTATAATTTAAGTTTGTAACAAATTGTAACAAAATAAAATCAAAGGTTTGGACACACATACACACACACACACACAAACATGCACAGAGGCATTTACCAAAAATCTAAGGTTTCACCCCCTGGACTAGTCTGGTGTTAATGTACTTTACCTCCTTCTAACTGTGGTCTAGCTGGGGCCCACTTGCCTAAAGTAAACCACCCCTTTTTAACCAAAATTGAGCAAAACATTCATTCAATTTCATGGTGTTTCAACATGTACCTTTTAGAAATGATGAAGTAAGGGAAACTAACCCCAGATCAACTACTGAAGCCCACAAAAGTAGGCTTGTTTGCGTATTTTGGCTTTATATGGGTAGCATGCTCCAGAGAGCTGCAGAACAAAAGGAACATGAACTTTTAGGTTGAATGAGCTACAAGACTGTGGCTGATGTTTTCTTGTACAGCCCATTCAGAACTAATCTGGTAGCTCAAGTTTTGCTGATGGGTCGATTATAGATCAGCACTTCATGGATATCTGAGTGGACAAAGAGGTTGAGAAATATTGAATCCGGAAACTTTTAGGAGTTCAAGGCTAAGTGAAGTGTGCCATGTAGAGAAATGCCTCTGGTGTAGGTTTGGACTCTTGATATTTAATTAGTGCTGTTGAGAATTCCCTCCTCCATTGCATGACCCACCTTTATGATATAAAAGTGGGAGACTTTATAAAATAAACATTGATAGTTTGTTTAGTGTGGGATTTCAGTTTGTGAGGGCTAACGAAGAGCCAAACAAGCCTGAAGTAGTGGATTGTGGCAGCCATGAACAGGAAAAAATCTCTGTTGAGTGATTGACAGGTCAGCTTCTGAGGGAGAAAAACACTCCAGCTTCTTTCAAGACGCACAGATAATAATGCACTCCCAAATATTCAAGCACATCCTGTTATTTAAAATTTTAAATATAAATTGAGTGAAAGAGTCACAAAACTAAATTTAAAAATACAACTCAAATCAAGGTAATGAAATAGAATACTTTAATTTTAAAAATCACAGATCTACATTATCAAAAGTTATATTTCCTGCTCGAAAAATTTCAAGGCTCTGTGTTATACAGACCAAGATAAAAATCTTTTGACACAGGCAAGTTCTGAGTGCCTGGATTATGCAAATTGTTCTTTAATGTATGCATGTCTGAGTACAGCACATTTGACTTTTAACAGTTGCTATAACCTGATGAATGAAAAGTTAAAGAGAGCGTCTTATTTGATGTTAGCCAATAAAAAAGAGGAAAAATTGGATGAAGCCTACCTTTTTTTAGGTAATGTGATTTTCATGCTATATAAACAAGAATAAGTGGCATGTTTACATGTGTCCAGATGCGAAATAACTGTACTTCTGCCCATGCATGTGAGCCTAATTTACAGCACTATCATTTGAAAAACCCAAGCACTCAGAATGATTTAATTATTAGAAACGTGAGAAAGTATTTGCAAACAGAAAGTGTTTAAACTTACCCTGTGATTTCTCTATTCAGTCAAGATTCTATATTCTATATCGTTGCTTAAACAACAAATACTTGTATAGCACTGTCATGGATTGAATTGCGTCCCCCCAAAATATATGTCAACTTGGTTAGGCCATGATTCTCAGTACTGTGTGGTTGTCCTCTATTTTGTGATTGTAATTTTATGTTAAAGAGGATTAGGGTGAGATGGTAGCACCCTTTCCCAGGTCACATCCCTGATCCAATGTAAAGGGAATTTCCCTGGGGTGTGGCCTGCCCCACCTTTTATCTCTCAAGAGATCAAAAGGAAAAGGAAACAAGCAGAGAGGGAGGACCTCATACTTCCAAGAAAGCAGTGCTGGAAGCAGAGTGCATCCTTTGGACTTGGGGTCCCGGTGCGGAGAAGCTCCTAGTCTGGCGGAACTTTGATGAGAAGGCTGACAGAGAAAGCCTTCCCCCAGAGCTGACACTCTGAATTTGGACTTGTGGCCTACTTTACTGTGAAGAAATAAATTTCTCTTTGTTAAAGACATCCACTTGTGGTATTTCTGTTATAGCAACAGTGGATGACTAAGACAAGCACTTACTATGTGTAGACCCTATTCTAAGCATTTTACTAAATATTAATTCATTAATCACTATAAGATCCCTATGAGGTAGGTGCTATTACTGTCACTGTTTTGCAAATGAGCAAATTAGGTGGAGGTTAAGTAACTTGTCCGAGGTTACCTAGCTAGTAAAGGGCAGAGGCAGGATCTGAACTCAGGCAATCTGACTCTGGAGTCCAAATGCTTAATCCACACTCTATGCTACACGTGGATCTATTTAAGAGAAGAATGTGTGGGATTGCAAATTGAACAAAGAGAAAACTTCATCAAATTTGAAACACAAATATTTAACAAAGTTGTCTGTGTTTAATTGAGAACATGTCCATCATCCAGTTTAAATTTTCATTGCTGATGGAATTGTCACTGAGATGATCAGTGATATAATTTAAAACTATTTCAATTATTTTGGGGGCAAATGGAGGCATCTTTGTCAAAGATTCACTCAACATTTTAAGACGGTCATTTCAATTTTGTAATAGATACTTAACTGCTGCCGTGACACGGTAACATTATTTCAGACCTTGGAGAGGCAGATTAAAGCTGTTTAGTTATTAAATGGGGGCGTTGGTGGGTCAGTGGTGGACTTCTTACCTTCCATCTGGGAGATGCATGTTGGATTCCCAGCCAATGTACCTCAGATGCAACCACCGCCATCTATCAGTAGAGGATTCCGTGTTGCTAAGATGACAGACTGGTCTCAGTAGAGCTTCCAGTATAAGACAGACTAGGAAGAAAAGCCTGGAGATTTACTTCCAAGAATCAGTCACTGAAAACCCTATGAACCCGATCCACAACTGATAAACAGAGATGAGCAGAACCAGGCAGTATTTCATTTCATTGTGCACAGCATCGCCAGGAGTCCGTGGCCAACTCAGTGACAGCGAACAACAACAATTTATTCAATAATCAGTAAAAGTAATCTGTTATATTTGACAGATAATTCGCAAATGGAGTGTATTTCTCAATAAACATAGTTAATTCTGGCTCAGCTGCTACAGTTGTAGTAAGATTTCACTTTAAGGGAGCATTATCATGAGAATATATAAACATTCACACTCGTTATTGCTCTCTTGACCACTGCTATGTTAAGAATCTTCTCAGAGCAGATACATCTGAGCCCTGCCTGGCATTTCGGTAAGGGTGGTGCGAGCGTACTATAGAAATGCACTCACAAATCTGGAAAGGCCTAGATATAAAAACAAATAAATGGCAAAGATGACTATATTACTACAAACCTTTTAACTGATGCTACTTTTTCTTTGAAATCAGGAGGTCCAAATACATTTTAGAAAAACAGAAGAAGAAAAAAATCTTATTTAAGGACAGCATAAATATGAGTTAATCTGATTGCCCAAGAAAATACCTTTTCTAAATATCAATGTCTTTGGATCTTTTTCTGAATTATAATTTAGTGCATTTTTACAGTAGTTTTTCTTAACAATTTAAAATAATTTAAAAGGTATAAAAATAGCACAGTTTGATTCTGTTGTTTATAAAGAAACAGTGAAGAACTTGAACCTGGGAAAATATTGTCTAGAAAAAATCACTAAAAGAGCACTTCCAATTTTAAATGCCTATAGTTTTCCAAGAAAGATCTGGTGGACATCCTGAAGGCAGATTACATTACAAGGCAAATATCTGGACATGATCTTTTTAAATCATTGATTACTCAAACATGTATAACCTTTCTTTTGAAATAATAAAAAATATTTTTTCTTGGAGCTTGTCTACAAGGAACACTAAGTCACAGTTAGAAGCATTTTTATGATCTGATATTAGAAATTGTATGAACAATTCAAGATTGTGCTAGAGAAGTTTTTAAGTGACAGTATGCATGTTGGAGCTAAAAAAGATAACTAACATTCCTACTCTAAAACCTCACTCGTTTCGTGGAAACCGGGACAACTTGTCTCCACACCTTGCATACAATTACAACCCTTTGTAAATAAAGATTTAATTAGATATAGAGAGTATCAGTTTTTACTTATTTGGTATATAAATTGAGAAAATTTGACTTGATGTGCCACGATGTCTAGTAAAGACCATATGTCTCAGTATTTATGGATGGAAGCTGATGGTAATAAAATGCCCGGAGCTTCTAAGGACAAGATAGGTTACAAAATCTATCAGGACGAAAGACAAACCAACAGCGGGATCTTCTAGAAAAAAAAAATGTATAAATTCCCTACATTCGTTGGTATGCTACCTGGGTATTAGATTGATTAAATTATTTTGTCTCTCTTCTTATTTTGTTTATACTTCATTATCATCTCTTTAAACAGACATAATTTGGAGGTTTACTTCACTCTTTATCATTACAACTGGTAGGAATAGTTTCTGGAATCTTGACAGAATCTGGCAAGTCTTCTGAATTCAAGTCCTATATTTTGACACCTCAAAACAAATCCAACATAGACAATTTTACTTTTACTATACACAGTTACATTAAAGAATTTGTATTTAAGCATATCATATTATGTAAAATAGAAATTTAAAGCAAGCAAATAAGCAAGAAAAATAATTTTTTAGGCCATTTGAGCTTCCACTAATTACATTCACTATTCCCTCCCTAAGGTCACATTTCATTTCACATGTGAAGGTTGTCATTTTTCTCACTTATACCAAGCTCTGCATGGATATCTGTGGACATTAGGATAGTCTGGAAAGTTGGTTACATTAGCTGCCAAATTCTTTGAACTAGACAAAATTCATATTGTAACTAATATATTTAGGTGTTGGCTCTTGGTTTCAAGACAGGTGAGAAAATTCTCTTTCCTTGGCTTATTAAGTGATACAGGGGAAATTGTAATTATAGAACAGAATAAAAGAAACTTTTAGTTTTTATCACTGCATATTTCCTGATCAGAAAAAAAAAAAAAAAAAAGCTTGTGTCTAAAGAGTAGGGTCACCTTCTCATCATGACTGTTTCCCTCCAATAGTTTTCAAACATCTGTGAAAAAAACAGCAAATTTTTGTTTAGATATGTTTAAAATATTCAGCATGAGAAAACAAACAAACTGCTGTTTGGTATTGTTAAAGAGTTACTATATAAGCATTCACATGCAAAAGTTAAAAGAGTTTGAGAGAGGAAAAATTTCACAGCATAAACACCTAAATAATAATTAATATTTGGGAGGCACCTTGCATTGCAAATATTCTGTAACTGGGGACAGGATTTTTTTTTTTATTTTTTATTTTTATTTTGAGTCATTGGTAGAAACTGAAGAGTTTTAGGCCTATGTCTAACAGAGAAATCCTACTCCATCCTCTGCAAAAACTATTGTTGCTGGGTGCTGTCATCTCAGAGTAGAACTGCCCCTTATGGTGTTCTTGGCTGTAATCTTTACAAAAGCAGATCCCCAGACTGTTATCCCAAGGAGCCGCTGGGTGGATTCGAACTGCCAGCTTTTCAGTTAGCATCCGAGCACTTAACTGTTGCTACCAGGGCTCCTTGGAGGGAAAAAAAAAAATGGGAACTACAATGTTTTAAAAAAATTTGTCATGACTGAAGCAGAGCAAATCAGGTCAAAGACTCGGGCTACCAGGATTTCAGGCTTGAGTCTTTCATACAGCTTTCCTGTACAAGAGACATAATGGATCTCCACCCAATGTCTGAATCCTAACAAAGGCAAAGTTGCCACTTAGTTTTGGGGAAACACCAGAGGGAGATGAAGAAGCAGTTAACAACAATATTACATTTCATTAGAACAAATTTTGTTGAGTTTCTAATTATTTGTAGTTATGAAATTTAATCGAGTCTAATTGTGTTTCCTTTTGAAAGACCCCTGAGGCAATACCTGTTGAAGGATACCTTGGGCAACCTGGATTAATGGGTTTTGTGAGATAAACATATATTCCAGTTACTACTTCTTCCATGAAATATCCTTTGTTTAAAAAATGTATAAATTTTAAATTAAGTGACACACTAGTGAAAGCATATAAGGAGTAGGATTTAAAGAAATATGTTTCAAGGACTTCCAAACAACATGGTGCTATAGTCAGAAGCACCATGCTGTCCCTCCACAGCAAAGATCTGAAAAACTAAGTCAAACAGAGTCACACGTCAATCCTGAAACCCTAAGCATCAAATGAAGAGTTAAAGAGCTCAGCCAAGCACTGAATGGAATAAGAAACTGACAGAGAACAGAGAGGGAGGAAAGGTCCCCCATCAGCTACCGCCGCACAGATCTGCCATCTTGGACTCCTATCAGAGATCAGCCAACAGGGAGTACGAGAAAGCAGCTTCATGGAGCTTCCAGCAGGAGACAGAACAACGGGTAGCCAGGGATATACGCTTTCCCACCCCTCACCCTTCTTCGCCCCCACTCAGCCTCCTCTGCTTCCTGTAGCCACAGTATATTGGCCAGGAAGCACCAGCTTCACCCCGGTGTCATTTGGATTCCAGCCACCCACAGTGGCCGGCTCCCTGAGTGCCATTTGTTGGCTGCTGGTGTGGCTTTTTTCTGCTTCATTAGATTTCTTCCTTACCTCTCACCACCTCCCCCTCCTTTCTCTCAAATACCTGGCTCCATGGTGCCATCTTTGCTTCTTCCTGAAAGGCTGCGAGACACCGTTTGACTGTGAAACTGCTTCCCGGCCTGTGCCACCACACTGGTGGGACCCCCTGGGCTTTTTTGTTTGTTCTGTTTTGATTTGTTTGTTTTCTTTTTCTTTTCTCGGCTTGGGAGCCCTTTCTAGCCGAGCAGTACCACATGGCTTGGGAGCTACTCCCTTTCTCTGCACAGACACACAGCAACATCCCTGGAGGCATTTTTCTTTTTTTGTTTTTGTTTTTGTTTTTTGTTTCGTTGTTTTCTTTTCTTCTCTTTCTTATTCCTTTTGTCTTTCTACATTTCCAGTTTCTCGATTTATTCATTTTTTTCTTTTACCCTTTTTTTTCACTTTTGTTTTTCTGCATGTCTGTCTCTCATCTCTCCTCTCCAATAGAAAGCTTCTTTAGCACTCTTTTTTGTTTTTGGCTCCTGTTTCTCTCTCCTCTCTCTCCTCTTTCCCATACACATCTTAGCTCCACACATCACAATCTCCCCCTTCCTTCCTGTCTATCTGCACTGCACACTGGACATCACACTCCCAAGCAGCACAGGCACGGCCTACCAGAACCTGCCCTGCACTGATTCCCAGTCCACCCTGTCGACCCTAGTACATGTGACAAACAACCAATCCCAGTAACTCCCCTTCAGCTGGACCTGCCCTACTGTACCATACATGAGTGACTGACCTGCCCATTGGAGAAGAAGGTGAAAAGTATTGTGCCCATAGACGAGCAAACAACAAAGAACGCACAGCCTGCCTGCTCAGACATAACCAAATAAAACAAAAAGGCAGGATGAAACAAACAAATCTACAATCAACAGATAAGGAAAATAACAATGAATGCCCCAAACACAGCAGACAATATCAAAACATATACAGAAACATGACAGGATGGTTCCAGTAAGGCGTCCAAAATAAAACACCAGATGACTTACCAGTGGAAGAAAAGGCACTAGAACTACTTGATAGAGAATTCAAATCTCTAGTATTCAGAATTATCCAAGAGTTGAAGCAAAAAGCAGAATTCATACCAGGTATGCAAGGATGATTCCACATTAGAAAATCAATCAATGTAATCCACCACATAAATAAAAGGAAAGCAAAGAATCACATGATCATCTCAATTGATGCAGAAAAGACATTCGACAAAGTCCAATACCCATTCGTGATAAAAACTCTCAATAAAATAGATACAGAAGGGAAATTTCTCAACATAATAAATGGCATCTATGCAAAACCAATGGCCAACATTATTCTCAATGGAGAGAGGCTGAAAACATTCCCCTTGAGAACAGGAACAAGACAAGGATGCCCTTTACCTCCACTTCTATTTAACACTGTTGGAAGTCTAGCTGGAGCAATAAGGCAAGAAAAAGAAATAAAGTTCTTCCAAATTGGTAATGAAGAAGTTAAACTCTCCCTGTTTGCAGATGATATGATACTATACATAGAAAACCCTAAAGACTCCATAAAAAAACTACTGGAACTGACAGAAAGATTCAGCAGAGTAGCAGAATATGAGATAAACATACAAAAATTGGTTGGATTCCTATACACCAATAAAGAGAACCATGAAAAGGAAATCAGGAAAACAATACCATTTATAATAGTCCCCCACCCAAAATAAAATACTTAGGAATAAATCTAACCAGGGATGTAAAAGACCTATACAAAGAAAACTACAAAACACTACTGCAAGAAACCCAAAGGGATCTACATAAATGGAAAAACATACCATGCTCATGGATAGGCAGACTCAACATAGTGAAAATGACAATTCTACCCAAAGCAATTTACAAATACAATGCAATCCCGATCCAAATACCAACAAAATTCTTCAAAGAGATGGAAAAACTAATCATTAACTCTATATGGAAAGGGAAGAAGCCCCGGATAAGTAAAGCTCTGTTGAAGAAGAATAATGTAGGAGGACTCACACTACCTGACTTCAGAACCTACTATCCAGCTACAGTAGTCAAAACAGCCTGGTACTGGTACAACTACGGATACATTGACCAATGAAACAGAATTGAGAACCCGGATGTAAATCCTTCCACCTACGGTCACCTGATCTTCAACAAGGGCCCAAAGTCCATCAAAGGGGGTAAAGATAGTCATTTTAACAAATGGTGCTGGCAAAACTGGATGTCCATCTGCAAAAAAATGAAACAGAACCCATACCTCACACCATATACTAAAATGAATTCAAAATGGATCAAAGACCTAAATATAAAGCCAAAAACTATGAAGTTCATAGAAGAAAAAATACGATCAACACTAGAGGCCCTAATGCACAGCATTAATAGGATACAAACCATAACCATCAACACACAAACTCCAGAAGATAAGTCAGATAACTTGGATCTTCGAAAAATTAAACACTTATGCTCATCAAAAGACTTCACCAAAAGAGTAAAAAGAGAACCTACAGACTGGGAAAAAATTTTTGTACATTACAAGTCAGACAAAGGTCTAACCTCTAAAATCTACAGGAAAATCCACTACCTCTACAACAAAAAGACAAATAATCTAATTAAAAAATGGGCAAAGGAAATGAAGAGACACTTCACCAAAGAAGACATCCAAACAGCCAACAGACACATGAGGAAATGCTCGTGATCACTAGCCATTAGAGAAATGCAAATTAAAACCACAATGAGATACCATTTCATCCTGGCATTACTGGCACGAATCAAAAAAACTGGAAATAACAAATGTTGGAGAGGCTGCGAGGAGATCGGAACTCTTATGGCACTGCTGATAGGAATGCAAAATGATACAACCATTTTGGAAAATGATATGGCACTTCCTTAGAAAGCTAGATATAGAAATACAATAGGATCCAGCAATCCTACCCCTAGGAATAGATCCTAGAGAAATAAGAGCCATCACATGTATAGACATATGCACACCTATATTCACTGCAGCACTGATCACGATAGCAAAAAGATGGAAACAACTCAGATGCCCATCAACAGATGAATGGATAAACAAACTATGGTACATACACACTATGGAGTATTATGCAACAATAAAGGACAATGATGAATCTGTGAAGCATCTCATAACATGGATGAAACTGGAGGACATTATGCTGAGTGAAATAAGTCAATCACGAAAGGATAAATATTGTATGAGACCTCTACTGTAAAAATTCATGCAAAAGTTTGCACACAAAAAGGAAAAATCTTTGTTGGTTACGAGGGATGGGAGGGGTGGGGGGAAACTAAATAGACAATAGATAAGTGGTAACTTTGGTGAAGGATAAGACAGCACACAATACTGGGGAAACCAGCACAACTTGTACAAGGAAAGGTCATGGAAGCTCCATAGACACATCCGAACTCCCTGAGGGACTGAATTGCTGGGCGGATGGCTCTGGGGCCCATGGTCTCGGGGAACATTTAGCTTAATTGGTGTAACACAGTTCTACATTCTATCTTGGTGAGTAGCGTCTGGGGTCTTAAAAGCCTGTGAGCAGCCATCTAAGGTACTCCACTGGTCTCATCCCTTTAGGAGCAAGGGAGAATGAAGAGAACAGGATACAAGGAAAAGATTATTCCGAAGAACTAATGAACCACAGCTACCAAGGCCTCCACCAGACTGAGGCCAGTACAGCTAGACGGTGCCCTGCTACCACCACTGAGTGCTCTGACGGGGATCACAACAGAAGGTCCTGGACAGAGCTGGAGAAGGATGTAGAACAAAATTCTAACTCACACAAAAAAGACCAGATTTACTGGCCTGACAGAGTAGAGAAACCCTGAGAGTATGGGTCCCCAACACACTTTTAGCTGAGTGATGAAGTCACTCTTGAGGTACACCGTTCAGCCAGGGATTGGAGAGCCCCATAAAACAAAATGGGACTGAGGCACAGCAGTCCAGGGTAAAGGACTAGAAGGCAGGATGGGACAGGAAAGCTGGTGATAGGGAACCTAAAGTTGAGAAGGGACAGTGTTGACATGTTGTGGGGTTGTTAACCTTTGTCATAGGACAATATCTGCACTAACTGTTTAATGAGAAACTATTTGCTCTGTAAGCCTTCATCTAAGGTACAAAAAAGAAAAAAAAAAAAGAAGAAGAATTATCTATGTAAGATCAAATTGACAACAGCAATTGAAAAGTTTTGATAGGAAGCCTGGGGGCAGTGAGTTGAAAATAATGATGATAGAATAATTTGGAAAAGGATAGTGAGAACAGCAGAACAACTGGAAGAATGTAATCGATGTCACTGAAGTGTACATGTAGAAAATTTTGAAATGGTGTATCTTTGGCTGTGTATATTTTCACCAAAAGAAAAAGGTCCTCCAAGGTTAAGAAGGGAGAGGGTTGACATGTCGTGGGGTTATTAACCAATGTCATAAAACAATATGTGTAATGAGTAACTATTTGTTCTGTAAACCTTCTTCTAAAGTACAATAAAAAAAATTTAAAGAAAAAGAAATATGTTTCATAGATACATACCATGTAGCTTCCTGTCAGAATGATCTTTAAAGTTTCTTCAACCCTATCTATACATTCTATAATTCTACAATCATCATTGTTAAATATATATAGCGCAATAATTATTAAGAAATTATATTGTCTGAGTACACTTTAAAGACAAACTCACATAATGCCAATACTGGGTTCGGTCTCGTTCACTTGGTTATACACATTTACTGGGAGGTAAAAAAGAAAAGTGGGGAGGGGACCAATATTTACATTCTCTTTCTACATTGAGGAAACCCTGGTAGCATAGTGGTTATGTGCAACAGCTGCTAACCAAAAGGTTGGCAGTTGGAATCCACCAGGCGCATCTTAGAAACTCTATGGGGCAGTTCTGCTCTGTCCTATAGGGTCGCTATGAGTCGGAATCGACTTGACAGCAATGGGTTTGGTTTTGTTTTTTTCTCTACATCAAAACTGAAGCGGTTTCTAGTTGATAGAACATTATATAAGGATTTCTTTATAGCAATGCTTGTTTTCATTTTTTTGCTCTCTTTGGTCAACTTTACAAAAGTTTAACTAAATACTATTTCCTGTTCCAGACAAGGGATATGATTTAAAAAAAAAAAAAAGTCTTCTCTGATATTTAGTCATTGTTGAGCTGAGGGAAGTTAAAATAGATTTGAAAATGTTATCTGTGATTAAATAAAAATCAAGTTTTGGTCTTTAATACCTACTGACTCTAAGAAACTCCTTTGACACCCAGATGTTTATGTAATTAATTACATTTGAGGAATCTAAACAAGGAATCCAGTGCTAAAAGAAAGCTACTGATGGAATAGATCCGTTGTCTGTGGCGTTTCCTTCCGAGTGGAAGCACTCAGCAGTAATACTGGGTATATCTTCTATGTTTTCTTCTACTTTTTTTCTTTTCTTTTCAAAATTAAATTATGGGATATTTCTAAAATCCATGTATTTATTTCTAAATTATAAATTTAAGCATGATTTGTGGACAACTCATGGATTCTGTGCTGAGCAATAGGTTCAAATCTCATTTCTCTTTAACTTCTACATAGCTTCTTCAGTTATTAATAAAAGCAAAAAACGCAACCCAAGTATTTAACTGAAGTACAATGAATTTGAGTATTTAATTTATTTTCTATTGTTTTTTATAAACTCAGTTAAATCATAGAGCTTGGAACTATAGATCTCTGTCCTTTGCTTAGTTTACGTATCTTTGCTTTACTCATAAATATGAAAATAAAGCATCATACACTGCTTTTATGGCATCCAGAGTATGAGATGTAAAAGTAACTTGTAATCAGAGTTTCATATATTCCAACATGATTAAACAAAAAATTCTTAAAGGAATTAGTGAAGTCTTGAAGTAAAGATAAAGTAGGCCATGCTTCTTCTTGTTGCTGTCATTAGGTGCTGTCGAGTCAGTTCTCACTCTTAACTGGCCCTACATACAACAGAACGAAACACTGCCTGGTTCTGCACCATCCTCACAATTGTTGCTATGTTTGAGGATGTTGCAGCCACTGAGTCAATCCATCTCGTTGAGGGTCTTCCTCTTTTTTGCTGACCCTCTCCTTCAGCAAGCATGTTGTCCTTCTCCAGGGACTGGTCCCTCCTGATAACATGTCCAAAGTACAAGAGACGAACTATCATATCCTCGCTTCTAAGGAACATTCTGGCTGTACTTCTTCCAAGACAGATTTATTCGTTCTTCTGGCAGTCCATGGTATATTCAGTATTCTTCGGCAGCACCATAATTCAAAGGCATCAGTTTTTCTTCAGTCTTCCTTATTCATTGTCCAGCTTTCACATGTGTATGAGGCAATTGAAAATATCATGCCTTGGATCGGGCACACCTTAGTCCTCAAAGTGACATCTTTGGTTTTTAACGCTTTAAAGAGTCCTTTTGCAGCTGATTTGACCAAGCAATATGTTGTTTGATTTCTTGACTGCTGCATCCATAGGCGTTGATTGTAGATGCAAGAAAAATGAAATCCTTGACAACTTCAATCTTTTCTCCATTTATCATGATGTTGCTTACTGGTCCAGTTGTGAGAATTTTTGTTTTCATTAGGTTGAGGTGAAATCCGTACTGAAGGCTGTGGTCTTTGATCTTCATCAGTAACTGCTTCACGTCCTCTTGGCTTTCAGCAAGAAAGGTTGTGTCATCTGCTTATCACAGGTTTTTAATGAGTCATCCTCCAATCCAGATGCCCCGTTCTTCTTCATGTAGTCCAGCTTCTCGGATTATTTGCTCAGCATACAGAATGAATAAATATAGTGAAAGGATACAACCCTGATGCACACCTTCCCTGATTTTAAACCATACAGCATCCCCTTGTTCTGTTCGAATGACTGCCTCTTTTTTTATGTCCAGGTTCCTCATGAGCACAATTAAGTGTTCTGGAATTCCCATTCTTGGCAATGTTATCCATAATTTGTTATGATCCACACAGTTGAATGCCTTTGCAGAGTCAATAAAAGACAAGTAAACATCTTTGTGGTATTCCCTTCTTTCAGTCAAGGGCCATCTAACAACAGCAATGAATCCAGTCTGAATTTCTGGCAGTTCCCTGTCAATGTACCGTTGCAATCATTTTTGAATTATCGTCAGCAAAATTGTACTTGTGTGTGATATTAATGATATTGTTTGATAATTTCTGCATTCTGTTGAATTTGAATTGTGTCCCCCGAAAGTAAGTGTTGTAATTCCTAAACCCTAGATCTGTGGTTAAAATCCCATTTGAGATTAGATTTTCTTTGTTATGTTTATGAGACAATATTAATGTAGAGTGTGTCTTTAAGTCAATCTCTTTTGAGCTATAAAAGAGATTAAACAAGCAAGAAAGAAAGCAGAGACGGAGGAAGGTATGCCAAGCCACATGTAGATCTCCAAGGAACCAGGAAACAGAAGCTGAAGAGACAAAGACCTTCCCCCAGCGCGGAAAGAAAGAGAAAGCCTTCCCCTAGAGTTGGTGCCTCAAATTCGGAGTTCTAGCCCCCTAAACTGTGATAAAATAAATTTGTTTGTTAAAGCCATCCATTTGTGGTATTTCTGTTATAGTGGCACTAGATTACTAAGACAATGTCATTTTTATTTTCATTCATTCATTCAGCAAATATCTGTTAAGTTTTCATATGCCAGAAACTATGCCAAGCATTGGCAAATGTAATTTAGTGTATTAGATTTTGTGATTCTCTTAAGGTAGAATTAGTCAAGACAAACTTTTTTTTAAAAGTAGAAATGTCATTTATTGTGATACACACAAGAGTCACTGTTGAGTGTCTAATCATCCCCATACAGCCGTATTATTTACAGGCATATCATTCTTCTTCCATTCTTTTACCTTAGAGGACTCTTATTTGTAATTTCCTTTTTATTTATCTGATTAGAAATTCATTATTATAACATGTTGGGGCTATTAATCATTTTTATATAGACTTTGAGTTAATAATCAATTGCTTAAGAAATGATTCTCTTGCTTTACTGTACACACAATCACCACAAATACACTTAATCTTGTTCAGTGGACATGAACAAAATTATGATGCAATAAACCTTTATTGATGCATTTCCCACTCTCCGCACTTCCCTTTGTTCATTCAGCCCTCCCAGGAGACGGATACAATCATATGACTCTGGTTAGTGTTACACCCAGACGTCTTCTCTGGACAGACCCCGTAACTGACTTCCTTCACATTTTCATCAAAATTTACCTCCTCTGATATCATTGATCAACTTCTCTGTAATCCTTAAAGGTTATAACTAAGGTAATAACTTCTTAACCTAACAAGCTAACCTAGTGCAGCATTTCAGTAGGATGTGCTCATTGTAGAAGGCAAAGCTCTATGCTTCTAACGCTTTAAAATTGATCACATCCATTTGTTAGTGGTTTCTTGAGATATCTCTTTTACTTTGGATCAATAAATACTACTTTTTAACTTTTTATTATGAAATTTTTCAAACATACAAAAAAGTAAAAAGAATAATACAATGAACTCTCATGCAGTAATTATACTACAATAACTACCAATATTTTGCTAGTTTTATGTCATCTATGACTCCCATTCCATTTTTGGAGCATTTTATGATAAAATCCAGATGTCTCATATTTTCCCTATCAATATTTCAAAATGTAGCTCTAAATAATAAGTACATTTTAACATAACAACATCATTATCACCCTTAACAAATTAAAAATAATGCCTTAATATCATCCCCAGTTGTCTAAAAAAAAATGTCATTTTATACTTGGCAAGACACGTGGCCGTTAGAAACTAAGTAAATGATGGAGCAGGCATGCACCACTGATACAAGGTATGCAAAATAATAGAAAACATGACAATTAAGTCTCATTTTCTAGTAGAGTACGTTATGGATTGATCGTGTCCCCCCAAAATATGTGTTGGAATCTTAACCCCTGTAATTGTAGATGTAATCCCATTTGGGAATAGAGTTTTCTTTGCTGTGTTAATGAGGCTGTGTCAGTGTAGGGTGGGTTCTAAACCTAATCACTTCTGAGTTATAAAAAAAAGCAGGGTAAACTGAAGCAAGCAAGCACAAACAGGCTACAGTAGATGCCACGTGAGGATCACTACAGAAACAAGGAATGCTGGGGCTACGGAGAAGGAGATAAGGCTCTTCTCTCGGAGTCAACAGAGAGAGAGAGTTCCCCTATAGCCTGTGTCTTAAATTCAGACTTCTAGCCTCTTGAACTGTGAGAAAATAAATTTTTGTTCTTTAAAGGCACACACTTGTGCTATTTCTGTTACAGCAGCACTAGGAAACTAAGACAGAGTGTGATGGTTAAGATTGTGTGTCCACTTGGTTGGGCCATGATTCTCAGTGTTTATATATGTTCATCCCCATGATGGGATCTGCTGTGAGTAGCCAATCAGTTGAAAGGGAGTTTCCTTGGGCCCATGGCTTGCATCTGAATATAAGTGGACGTTCTGGCTTTTGCCTGCTCTGGATCCTGCAGTTGGCTCCTGTTTGTCTGACCTCTGGTTCTTGGAACTTGAGCTAGCAGCTTACTTGCCAGTCTTGAGATTAGTGGATCTTCACAGCCTGTGAGCAAGAGCCCTGCTCTCCGACCTATAGATCTTGGATTCTGCAGCGCTAGCAGCTATGTGAATCAGGAGAAGCCTTGCCGTCTTGCCTGTTGATCTTGGGATTCATCAATCTTTACAGCTTGTTAGCAAGAGCCCTTCTCTCCAACCTGCCAATCCTGGGTTTGCCAGCCCCTGCAGCTACGTGAATCAGGAGAAGCCTCTATCCGGATTCATGGACTTGGGATGTTCCAGTCTCTACAATCTTGTGAGCCGTTTCCTTGAAATAAATCGCTCTATATATTAATACACTTTACTGGTTTTGCTTCTCTAGAGAACCCAGCCTAAGACACAGAGTATAATCAGATGCTTATTCTGATGTCTTAATAGTGTTTCTTTTTTCATCAGATGAACTGTTGTATCCCTGGTATATTTCTATCAGTTTTGCCTGAGATTTTGTTTTGTGTATCATAATAAAACACCATCGACATCTGGTGACGGTTGAGTAAATTGCAGGCAAAATTCTATTAAAAGTAAAAAGGAACTAATGCTAGTGAATAATAATAACAATACTACTACTAATAATAGCTAATACATTTTGGGTGCTTACAATATGCTAATTAATGTACTCTGCTGTTTACATTATTTTCTTGTATAATACAGAAATTCTATGAATGAGATGCTAGTACATATATTTTACAGATGTAATCAAAGATAGTGTGCAAGCAAGATCATACTGCTGGTGAGTGTGAGAGATATTATGACAGGTATGGTCATCACAAGATGACATTTTGCTGGATTGTGTGCTACCTAATTTCCATAGTACTTCAGTGAAGCCAGCCATCAAAGATGTATATCTATATTTCTTCAAACTAAAGCATAGGAATATCCACCGATTAAAGATAATGAAATATGAGATTGGTTTACTTGTGATCATATAACTTAAACCATCTCAAATGTCTATGTCATACAGTTGCAATTATTAACGGAAGCTAATATAAACAACAATTTCATCTGGTTATCTGAAATATGTTTTACTTATGATGGCACATTTATTTTTTTTTAGTATTCAGTTAAGTAATAGAAGAAGTATTGGTATTTCTTTCACTCTAGACCAATGTTTCTCAGCCTTAGCACTACTGACATTTTGGGCCAGATAATTCTTTTCTGCAGGAAAGCTATATTTTAAAGTGTAGGATGTTTAGCAGCATCCCTGGCCTCTGACCACTAGATGTCAGTAGCAGCCCCCAACTGGTGACATACCCCAAACCCAAAAAAACTCGTTGCCATCGAGTAGATTCCAACTCATAGCAACCCCATATGACATAGTAGCACTGCCCCATGGGGTATCCAAGGAACGACTGGTGGATTCGAACTGCCAACCTTTTGGTTAGCAGCCGATGTCTTAACCACTGTTCCACCAGGGCACCGATGTATCCCCATACGTGGCCGTAGAGTTCGCTGTATGAGCACACTGCTGTGGCCACAATTTACTGAAGACTTAAAGAATCTCAGTTACTATCCTCTCCTAAAGTAAGAAAGAGGGAAGGAAAGAAAGAAGGAGGGAAGGAGGGAGGGAGGGATGGAAGGAAAAGAGAAAAGAAAATGAAAGGATGGAAGGGCAGGGGAAGACTTTGGCCTGGAGTGATGTTAACTGATTCTGTGGACGATATAGGTCCAGAGAATATGGTCCCCAAACACCCCTGCCCAGGATCAGAGGGATGAAACTCGTGTGGTGGTCCTTGAGGAAAACCTTCTGCTAAAAGTTTTTTACCTCCTTATTTTTATATAAACTCATCCCAAAATTATGCAGAAAATCCTGAACACTTTTGTAGACAGTATGGGAGAGTAGTTGTGGATTAGATCAAGTCCCTACTCTCAATGCACTTACAGTTTAATGGGAGTGAAGCATTACTTTAGTCAAAGGTTAAAAATTATTTCTCAGCAGAAATTAATTTCAAAATTATGTCATTTATGCTCCGGTAGAAACTTTTCTGCAAGAATCTTGTCCCAAGATTATTTTCTAGTTGCAAAGGCTAATCAATGCATGAGCAGCTAATCACTAAGAGCAGCATAGTTTTTTATACAATTGTGTGGTCTTCCTTAATTATGTTGTTTTTTGAGAACTAATAGCTGACTCTAGGTGGGACATTTTAATGAACTGACAACAACAGCAACAAAAAAATTAATTCCTCACCACCTCTATACAATGCCATCATCTTTCTTTCTTTATTGCCAAGGGGTAGAAGGAAGGTAGTAGAACAAAAGGATTGAAGAATGAGCAAACGTAATCTAGACAACAAAAAATGGATAGCAATATGGCATAGTGAGGGGAAAAACTCAACTGAAATTTCAAAGATAATTTTAGTATAATTTCTAATGAGTTGTGTGACTGTGAGTAAAGGTCTATAAACATTTTTTTCCTTTTAAATAAAAATACAAACAAACTCTCTGAGTCTCTTTCCTCCTATATAAAAGGATTATATACACTTGGTATCACTCATGGAAGTTATAAAGGTCAAGTGAACTGGTATGTTTGGAGTTAGATTATTTGTAAAGATCAAATAAAACATATATATTATATAAATCCTTTCAGCTTGCCATTAAAATTCCCTTAAACTTACAAAAAGACAAAAATTGTCCATTGTCAGAAACCCTGAGAGTATGGCCCCTGGACACCCTTTTAACTCAGTACTGAAGTCATTCCTAAGATTCATCCTTCAGCCAAAGATTAGACAGGCCCATAAAACAAAACCAGACTAAAGGGGCACACCAGCCCAGGGGCAAGGACGAGAAGGCAGGAGGGGACAGGAAAGCTGGTAATGGAACCCAAGGTCGAGAAGGGGAGAGTGTCGACACGTCGTGGGCTTGGCAACCAATGTCACAAAACAATACGCGTGCTACTTGTTTAATGAGAAACTAATTTGCTCTGTAAACCTTCATCTAAAGTACAGTTTTAAAAAAGTGAAATAAAAACAACTAAGGAAAAAAAAATCCGTTGTCAACAACCTGGGCAGAATTTCCACAATCTGCCTGGTCAGTCCATTTCATGTTTTCCAAATTGTTTTAACAATCCTTACTAAACACAAGATTCTTTTTTTGCCACTCCCTTTGCAAGCATAATTACTTGTATTGTATGTGACATTGCTTCAGCAACGTCAACAAGAGCCCCAGAATTCAGTAAGTACTTTTAGTGGGAGGAAGTCTTTTGATTTTCTTTAACTAAAGTGACTCATAGTTCTTTTGTATATATATCCTCTACCTTTTCTTCTTCTGTGTTGATAATAAAACAAGTGGAATGCATTACACGGAGAACTAATTTGGCAGACATATGTCATTTTGCCTGCAAGTAAGCTGACTCAGTGCTGACCTATCAAAAGTCTATAACCTGATGAGATATATCACAAAGTACCAGACATCTATGCATAAACTCAAATTTATTAAGTTTAACACAGTTTCCTCAAGCAGCACAAGAATTACTCACCACGTAGCAACCAAAGGAACAAAAGGGTTTATATGTGTCAAGTTGAGCTTACAGAAGCCTCATGATTATTTATGGGTGACAAATGTATGATATTTGAAATTTTATGCATAGTTACTTTTGGAGGGGGATAAAGATACATCCAAGTCTACCAAAAAATGCTTTCTAAACATCAAACACTAAAATAACAGACTAGGTATAGGTGAATTTTATAAAAGCTTTTAAATGCACAAAGGAGAGTTGACTATCAAAAGGAAAACAGTGGAGTATCCTTTTAGAAAATTGGATCTTCATCTGTCAAGCAAAAACTCACCTCATTTCAACTGCTTTGTATGTTCATGTTCTGGTTTATTGGGTTTTCTTCAAGAGAAGCCCTAGTTTACTTTGCAGTGTGGCAAAACTTTCTATTAGTATTTGCAAACTCAATGCTGCCTTGTCTTGTGAAACATGTTATTAACTGGTAATCCACACAACATCCCTTGTTAAATAGGTCATTATTATTATCTGCACTTTCCAGCTGAAGAAACACACTGGGAGAGGTCATGTTGTGAGTCAGGGCCAGGATTAGCAATGAAAAGCACCCAGTTGTCAGTGCTTTCCTTGGTCAATCTGGCCTCGTTAAATACGACGTGAGATGGGTTGCCTGGATAGCCACAAAACACGGGGGCCTGCCCAGAGCTTGTATAACCAAACTCCTAATAAAGGCAGCCTGTGTATTCCTTGCTCCTGTGCTTCATACAAGATACTCTCCATCTGTGTCGGTGAGGCCCTCACTAATAATCTTGACCCAGATCCTGAATGTTGCCCTTACTATTATTCCTCACCTCATGTCACCAGCACTGCTGGTATGAAACCCTAGGAGTTTACCTGTGGTTTTCTCTACTCTGAGTCCATTTCTAAGGCGAGAAAGGCAAATAATGCTGAAGAGATTTTTCAACCTGGGGTGATATTTATGGAGGGGCTGAAATTTGTATTAATTCTTTTGAAATAACTAGACTGAATTTATAGGCTTTGTCTATGTCTGATCTAAATATTGGAGAAAAATGAATGCACATGTTATAAAACTATCTGAAATTCTAGACAGCAGCCAAGGCATAGGCAATAGATACAGTATAGTATTTTCAAGGAAATTTTTATAAACAATGAAGGCAAGAATTTTAAAACTAATTCAACTTCTAGTTGCTTAGAAATCTTTTCATTATGGTAAGGATTTCAACCTTACGAAGAAGTGTGACCAAAGGAATAGAGATAATGCAGGAAATGGTGGAAAGTACTCTTAAGATCATCTAGTAGCAAAAGAAAAAAAAACTGGGCTTTGTTAGAGTTATGTTGCTTCCGTATTTTTGAGATATGAAACACTTGGTTTACTAATAATCTTTATCAAAAAGTATTTTCATTTTAATTAATATAATATCCCAGTAGGAAATAAAAACCTTTGATCAGAGTAAAAAATGGAAGTTTATCTATTGCTAAAATACCCTGCTGATATCTTTTTTTTTCTTTTTGCTTTGTATAATGAAATATGGTCCCAGTTAGTTTTTCTTTAATTAAGACGAAATGGAAGAATATTACCCAGGTGGAAAAATAACAATAAAAATATACCAAAGCTGATAGAAAATAAATGAAAGTTTAAGTTATCCTGATATCTACAAAAGCAATTGAATATATTAAAAACCTTCACACTAATAAAACTCTGGCCCAGATGGCTTTGCTGTGGAATTTTTCCAAAGATTTTTGGAGAAATAACACTAATTCTATACAGACATTTTGAAAGAAGAAAAAAGGAAGGGACAATTGCCTACTCAGCTTATAAGTTTAACAGAACCTTTACTCTAAAACTTTAAAAGGACATCATGAGGAAGGAAAACAACAGATAAATTTCTTTCAAGAACATAGCTGAAAATTCCTAAGCAAAACATTAGCAAATGAAATCATAAAACAAACAATACATCAGAAATAAGTAGGGTTTATTCTAGGTCTGTAAGGGAGGGTTAACGTTCAGGAAAAATCAATCTAGTTCATTGCATTGACAGAAGAAAGGAGAAAAACTATATGAGGATCTCAGTAGATGCAGAAAATCTCTTTGACAGAATTCAATATTCTTCAATGATAATTTTTTTTTCACAAACTAGGAATAGAAGAGAGTCTAATTCCTGTGATAAAGAGTATCTCCAAAAGCCTACAGCAAACACCATATTTAATAACGAATATCAAAAACCTCCCTCCAAGACTAGGAACAAGGTGAGGGTATCTGATATCATCACTTCCGTTCAACCTTGGACTAGATATCCTATCCTATGCAATATCACTATAAAAGGAAATAAAAATTACAAGATGTGAAAAGGAATAAATAAATGAACATTGTTTGCAAATGACATGATTGTGTACATAAAAACCAAAAAGAATCTATACATAAAGAATTAGCATTAATAAGTATATTTATAATGGTTGTTTAATGTACAATTAGAAATGAAAAAAATTAAAGAAACCATTAAATTTTGCACCAAACACATCAAATTTCTAGTATAAATCTAATAAAAACGTGCAAAATCTTTGCACATGTCCACAAAGTATCAAGAAGGCAATGGGATGACATATATAAAATCCTGAAAGAAAAAAATTGCCAGCCAAGAATAATATATCC
>NW_004443954.1:2479194-2542311 GCF_000243295.1 Trichechus manatus latirostris
TTGTCTTAGGGCAACATGTGTAGTAATTGTTAAATGAGAAACTATTTTGTTCTGTAAGCCTTCATCTTAAGTGAGAATAACAGCACAATTGGAAGAGCATAGTCAATGTCACTGAACTGTGCATGTAGACATTTTTGAAATGGTGTATCTTTGGCTATGTGTATTTTCACCAAACAAAAAAAGAGGTTGAGAAGTTAGAGGGTTGACATGTCGGGGGGTTGTTAACCAATGTTATAAAACAACATGTGTACTTCTGTTTCATGAGAAAAGTATTTGTTCTGTAAGCCTCCACCTGAAATACAATAAAAAATAAAAAAGAAAATCATAATGTGACACCACTATATACCCATCAGAAATGCTTAGGGCGGTTCGGGGACTGCCAGTAAGAGCATAAATGGGTACAAGATTTTTGGAAAGCTGTTTGACAGTATCTCCTACATACAAATCCAAATATCTTATTGCCTAGCAATTACACTTCTGGATATTTAAACATGTACATATGTGCACTGAAAGATATGTACAAAGAGTTGACAGAATCATTATTTGTTATCATGAACAACTGGAAACACCTCAAATATCCATCAACAGTTGAATGGATAAAATTTTAAAATACTAACGTAATAGAATATTGCGTAGTAATGAAAATAAGTAATTTATTTCCACCAGCAAAAAGATGAATAAATCTCACCAACATACTACTGAGCTGACGAAGCTGGATAAAAAATACATGCTATGTGATTTATATAAATTTCCCAACAAGCAAAATCAGTCTGTGTGTTGAATGTCATAATAGTTGGTTTCTTTGAGGTTGGAGGAGGGGTAATGAGTAGAAGGGCACAAGGGAAGTTTCTGGATTATCGGTAATGTTCTATATCCTGATCTGGGTTGTGGTTACAAGGGTAGGATTAATATATGAAGGTAAATGAGCTGAATGGTTAAGATTTTATATACATATAGATTTATTTGTTATGTATTTCATGTCAATAGAAAAACAAAAAGCAGAGATCACGTCAAGGACAAAAGAAATAAGCATTTTTCTCTTTTTCATGATTGTATGAAAATGACTCTAAATTCAAGTAGCAAATCCTGTCTGAATAGATTGAGTTGAAGCTAAGAGGAAGAAACTGTTTAATCTTTCAATCAAACCTCAACAGTTTCTACTATTTTCCAACAGATATTTCCTTATTGAATAGCCACTGTGCATAGATTCCAGTTATATTCAGACAAGATACAAATTATTTTCCATAGGTATATATTGCCTTTCTTCAATCCAGGCAACTACTTCACAAATCAATGTCCAAGTCATAAAGGAGATCAACTCAGCCAACATATCACTGCTACAACGAAAATAAATCCAAATACACATTTCTCCTGCCAGGAACCAAATTCAAAATAGTCAGTTTATCTGTAGAGAAGCCTACATGTTTTATTTACTTCTTGGGTCAAAACACCAAAGGGACCCCTTCATGCCAGCTGGTTGCAGCAAAATCCAAACACAGAAGTAAACAGCAAATTATAAAGCCTCCAATTCTACTTTCCACTTTAACACCCTGCCCTGTTATCAAAGGTCGTACTGTTCCTCATTCTAGAACTCTCCCTCTGTATTGAAAACCTGGCATTTTAATGTCAAGCACTCTATGCCCAATGACAATTAAAAATTATGAGTTTTCTAAATCCACTCCTTAGATGCAGTCGTAGACAATCTTTAGCTTTACATTCTGTGACCCTTGTCTAGGAGGCATTGGTGGTTCTTTGGTAAAATTATGCAGGAGACTGGTTTGATTCCTGGCCCATGCACAGCCACAATCCTTCTGTTAATGAAGGCTTCTGTGTTGCTATGATGCTGAACAGGTTTCAGTGGAGCTTCCAGTCTAAGACAAACTAGGAAGAAAGGCTTGGTGATCTACTTCCAAAAATCAGCCAGTGACAACCCAATGGATCACAACTTTCTGATCTGCAACCAATCATAGGGATGGTACAGGACCAGACTGTGTTTTGTTTCATTGTGCATGGGGTCTTCATGAGTACTGGCCAACTTGCTGCCAGTTAACAACAACGACAATGACTGTCCTGATCTAAATTTTTCTATTATGGTCATTCTGATCATTATTAATAATTTCCTGGCTAATCAATGCCTCTGTGGCTCCTCCCTAGACAATTCCACACCTATGCACATGGAGCCATAGCCATTCTGTTTTAGTCCCTGGTCCACCACACTCCCCTAACAAATTTAGGATGAGAGACAACCTGGTCCTGTGATGCGTTATCAATACCTACGCTGCCCCGAGCACCCAAGGACTCAAGTCATGGGCCCCATAATAACTTTGTTATCTTGGATCAAAAAAGTTCTATTTGTTCCTAAAGAAAATCACATTCATTCGTTCATTTATTTTGTGTGTTGGAATTACAGCATAAGAAGTTTCTCTTTTCCTTCAGTTTAGCATTTCATATTGTAGAGGCATAAACACAATGCACAGTAGGACCTGCTCTAAGCCGAATATTGCCTGAGTGTATCAAAAGCAAGTCAATAAATATAATCAGATATTTCAGTAGTAACTGAGAGAATTGCAGATAAATCACATCCTGAATGAACTGTATAGGTGAGGGTACAGAGACTAAAAGAGATCCGTGACTTGCTCAAAGTCACGCAAGTACTTAATTGGCATTCGGTCACTTGCCTGGATTTTATCAGCGTGATATAGAGGTACATAGAGAGAGAAATGCAGTGATTTTCTAACTCCTGGAAAACGGGGTTGTACTTTCTTGATAAGAGGATGTCCAAGATATTTTAGAAATGGTAAAAGAATATTGAATATACGATGGACTGTCAGAAGAATGAACCAGTCTTAAAAAATAAAACCAGAATGCTCCTTAGAAGCAAGGATGGTGAGACTTCAGCTTGCTTGCTTTGGACACGTCATCAGGAAAGCCCAATTGCTAGAGAAAGAGATCATGTTTGGTAAAGTGGAAGTCAGCAAAAATGAGGGAAACCCTCAATAAGATAGATTGACAAAACAGCCTCAACAATCGACCCCAACATATCAAAGATCATGGAGGAGGCACAGGACCGGGCAGTGTTTCGTTCCATTGTACATAAGGTCTTCATGAGTTGGAGCCTACTCAGCAGCAACTAACAACAAAACCAAAAAATCAAACCCATCGCAGTCCAGTTGGTTCCGACTCATAGCGACCATATATATCGGACTCAGTAGAGCTGGCCCACAAGGTTTTCAAGACTGCACATAAAATATATGTAAAATTCTAACTCATTCAAACTCATTATAATTTTAGGTAAAAAAATAAGTATAATATTTTTATTCCCAAATTACATTGGATTGTCTTGGCCAACCAACATTGGAGACCTTGTCCTAAGTCATGGAATAGGACACTAATTAAGAACTTCTCACACTAGTGTTGTTTTCTTAGGTAGGATCCTGACTGGATGTGGTTAGTCTTCTCACCTAGCTGTAATTGTAATTCTTGCACTTCCCTCTCAGGTGCCTTTGCTTAATGTGTTTGTTGGATAGTTACATATCAGGCATATGAGATTCACAATAAGAAGGGGCTGACGGTGGTAATCTTGTGTTTTTGCTTGCTTTTAGATTTTCAGGATGTTTTAAAGTCTTGTGTGCCCTGCTAAATGGATTTATGGATTGTATTGACTCAGTTTACCAAACCAACTCACTATATTTATAAGTGACTTAAAGAAATGCTGGCTGGGATAGTAGTGGTAATAAAAAGCAGAAGACCATGAAAAATGGCACAGCTTAAGCTTCTACTGTTCTTTGTAAAGACTTTTCACTATAGATGATGAATATTTAAAAACAAGAGTGTTATCAAGTTATCTGTCATATCTATTTCTTTTTTTTATTTTTTATTTTTGTCTAACATTTTGTATAAAGTATAAGTCTGCTGAAGGCAAAGATTTCTGTCTAGTTTGTAGAATGTGATAGATATGGTATACCAGCTCACACTTCATCTGTTCCAACTTTCTACTGGGTGTCTTCCTGTGTACAAAAGCTGGAAAGCTAAAAATATCTTTTCCAGAATATCTTCCAGGTAAGTTTCGAGATGTGATTTATGTTCCTGAATCATATGCATGCATCTATTTGAGTTTATAATGATGTTAAATGGAAAAGAAGCAGAGGTATGTGAGGCATCCACTTTGCTGGTGTAGGTCTAGCAGATACGATGAGGTTCTGGAGCCTGTAGTTCTAGCAGCAGTTGCCCTATCCCTGAATTGCATCTAAGGTGCTGAGATACTGCACTCATCAGTTAGAAAAAGTCTTTCTGATTCCCCATCTTCTTTATTGTGGTAGAAATGGCAGTCAGTCACAGAACTTAAGCCATTCCAATGGATTGAAGGACCCAATTCCTTGTATTAAATACATTTCTGCTGAAAATACTGTGCTTTCTCTTACTCACAGTTCATCTCTGACTAATACGTAGGCACTCAATGTTTGTTGACTAAATGAATTAAAACAGTTCTAAACAAAATAAAACCAAACCCACTGCTGTCGAGTTGATTCCAACTCATTGAGACTGTAGACAACAGAGTGAAACTGCCCTGTAGGGTTTCCAAAGAGCACCTGGTGAATTCGAACTGCCGATCTTTTTGTTAGCAGCTGAGCTCTTAACCACTGCGCCATCAGGGTTCCAAATTTTAGTCTTAGAATCTGCTTCTTGAGGAAATCAACAAATGATCTTTCTTTGTAATACTATTTTCTTTTTTGATGTGTTTTACTCTTCCTTAGAACTGTTTGGAAACCCTGGTGGCGCAGTGGTTAAGAGCTACGGCTGCTAACCAAAAGATCGGCAGTCCAAATCTACCAGCTGCTGCTTGGAAATCCTATGGGGAAGTTCTGCTCTATTCTATAGGGTGGCTATGAGTCAGAATTGACTTGACAGCAATGAGTTTAGGTTTTTTTTGTTTGTTTGTTTGTTTGTTTTTTTTTTGGCTAAGTTCATTGGCAGGAGCTCTTGGGATAGAAACCTGGATTGGGTAACCAGAGAAGATGAACTGTGATGCAGTTACAACAAAGACATCAGCTGATCATACTTGAGGAACTCTGGAGCTGGGACGGTCCTTTATACCCTTACATCAACCAGTCATTGGATATGGACTGACACTTTCCCAAAGGTTTAGATCTTGGGCTGGGCTATGCTCTTCAGCTAAGGGCAAGACCCATAGAAGGGCTCAGCTGAGAGCTGTCAGCCACCAACACCCCAGAAGCTGGGGGAATGAGTGGTTCATTCCTAAAAAGAGGTAGGGGGATGCACTGTGGCATTATCCACCCCAGAAAAATAGTGTAAAGGAAAAACAGCTGTGTGACTTTGGACCAGAAAGCCTGAATTTAAGTTTCATTTCTTCCACTTATTAGCTGTGGGAATCTGGACAAGTCATTTATCTCTCTGAACTTGTTTCCTCATCTATACTAACATAATAATAATAACACACATCTTAAAAGTTTGTGCCCTATGTGCAGAAGATCATTACAATCTGTTTGAAGTTCATACTACGAAAATTCCAGTTATCATTATTTTACAGAAAGTTTGGCCCAAGAGGATACGGTCCGTTTTTAAGTTAGTGCTCTCCTTAGCTATACACATACTAAATATTGTCATGAGACAGAGAAAATTACAGAGAAAGCAAATCAAAGAAAAAATGGGAATTTGATTAAGGTACATTTCATTTATTCATTCATTCTTACATTTATTAAGTTATCAAATGGCATGCCTATTGTGACTACATTCTGTGAAAAGACTCAGATATCAATAGGACATTCATACCATGACAGAGTTTGAACGTGGATAGACATTGACCTCCCTTGACTTTAAAAAGAAAATAAGCTATCCAGCTCTCTTCTGCCAGTGTTACTATACATAGAAAGGCCTGGAAGAGTATTCCAAGTAAGAGTTATCAGGAGCTAGGTTCCCAAAATAAACCCCATACTGCACTAAATCTTTCCATCACTGTTATGTAGTATGTAATTTTCTTTCTTTCTTTCTTCTTTCTAAGACATTAAATTAAAACCATGCTGCCCTGTAAACTTCTCAACACACCATCTCCCGCAGCTCCACTGATATTTTAGGATTCAGGGCAGTAATCACGATCCTAAGATGTATGCGCCAAAGACAGCATGGCAATGTGGGGTGGGGGGTGGTTAATATTTAGTACCACTTACATAATTTTCTTTGCTTCTTGTGATAGCTCCTGCTGTGAGGAAAATTGATGGCGATAGAATAGTCACGTATTCTTTACTGTCCATAAAAGTCAAGAACCAACAATTTGGTTGTCTCCTCTTCACCAACTAGGGGGAAAACACCCTCAGGCTAAACCTTAACACACCTCTCTTAAAAGGTGATCAACCACTAATTTTGTAAATACTGTGTTAAATTCTCTTGTTGTTCAGGCTACTTTCTATACAAGCATTTTTTTTTTTAAGAAGTAAAATACACATGCAAAAGAGTGCACATATCAAGAATGTATAGCTCAAGTGAATTAAGTAAACAGTTTGAGACCTGTTATAACTCATTTGTACCTACTAGGTTCACATTTAGCTTCAGTTTCCTGAAATATCTCAAATTAAACAAGATCAAAAAGAAATAATAATGAAGTTCACAATATGTTGAAGATAACTCTTGGAGAGAACCTCGAGAGCTACCAAAAGATGAGATTGAATTTTTATTTATAGATGACCATATCCTAAAGTCATGGAAAACCAGCCAGATTATAGAAATGCATTTTTGAAAACATAGCACAGTCTACAGCCATACCACCCTGAATGCTCCCAATCTCGTCTGAAAACATAGCACAGTTGTACATGTAAATATTTTTGAACCATAAGTTTTATGGAAATAATTGTGTCAGATTCTTGACAACTCACCTAATAATATTTGTACTTAGAGGAGCTTGTACTGAATTGCTACTTTATCAGTAATCTATTGCTACAGAATAAACCACAAAACTTGGTGACTTAAAAGAATGACCATTTTATTTGTTTATGATTTGGGCTAGCCCCATCTTGGTGGTTCACTGGTTGCTCTTGCCTGTGATCGCTCACTTGCCTGTGGTTAGCTGGTGTGTGAGCTTCGGGCCTTATCTGGGAAGGCTCACGTCTGCTTCACATGGTCTTGTTACCTAGTGGACTAGCCCAGGCTTCTATGTGGCAGCAGTGTTCCCAGCAGCAAGATAGCCCAAGTAAGTCTCAATTCAGAAAGGTTTTTTACATATCTGTTATCATCACACTTGCTAATGTCCGTTGGTCAAAGCAAGTCACATAAACAAGCTCAGATAAATGTGAGAGGTATTCCTTGTGTACAGGAGTGATCCACTGGGAGCTGTTATTGTAACACACAAGCAGGGACAGATTACCCAAAAGCAAGGTGAGCATGTGCTCAGGGCATCAATAAAACAGGGCACCAGTTATCCAAAGCAAAGAACCATAGATGCCAAGCAGTGGAATGGAACTGGCAGGGCAGTAAGTGAAACCGATAGTAGCTCCACTGCGTGAGAATGTGCCAGCTGGAACTAAAGTTCAAGTAGGGTCATGAGGGTGCCCAAGTGCAAGACTGTTTAAGCTATGAGGCCCCCACCACTTCAATATCTACATCGGCATTGATGTCTGTATCCAATGGTCCACTCCCGTGTAACTGAAACTCCTTACCTCAGCAAGTCTGTTGGGAGTATACTTTTTCTTTCTAATACACAAGAGATGAGGGTGGGTTGTCAAGCCTAACTCCCGTTACATTCACCCGATATGCAACTGTATTCAACATGAGTGGTTACTGGTTTCCATATTTTTAAAAGTTCTGTACCCATTATAAAAAAGGATAGACTGGTAGATTTGGAAAAAAGGATAGACTCGTATTTTAGGAGTCTCCCTCTACAATTTTTTGGCAAGGTGGTCATTCAGGTGCTGATTGGATATTTCCATCAGTACAAATCTCCTTATTTTATGAAGTTAGTCACCCAGAGACCATAATGTATACCAAAATCTAACTCTTTTTAATTTCTTTTCATTTGTCTTAGTTCTGCTTATGGAATAACACAGTCTATTTCTTCTTCTACATAATAGCCCTACACATGTTGGAAGACCTTGTTTCCCCTTAATCTTCTCTTCTTTGGGTTAAATATCCTCTGTAGATTTAAGAATTTCTGGTATAACTTTGAGAAGATCCAGAAAGTTTTCCATACTCTGCCTGGATAAGTACTCCTTATAGAAAATAAATCAGCATTTTGAAAGTGTTGAAGTAGTAACATTTCTCTAAGAAAATACTCAATACTTCTTTATAAATGATGACTCATTTCCTAACAGTTATTGATAGTTTAAGACAGTGGTTATCCAAGTGTGAACCCCAGACCAGAAGCACCAGCAGCTTGTGGGAACTTTTAGAAAAGCAGAATGCAAATGCTTGGGCCCAAATCCAGACTTACTGAATCAGAATCTCTAGAGGCGGGGTCCAGCAATCTGTGCTGTATGGAACCTTCTAGGTGATTCTGCATACTAAAGTGGAGAAATATGGACTTAAGAAATGCGAGTAAGTCATGTGCACATATTGCTCTGATGTAGACATGCAAAAAGTGTTATTTAACTTACTAGTGATATATTTATCTACTAGGTAATAATAATCAATTCTTTATTTACTCAGTAATTAATTCATTTTTTTTGAAGACATATGTAAACATCAGATTGCTCTGCCTATGAAGTAATGATGTGATAATCACATCTTCTGGATTCAATGAGCAGTTTTAAGAGTGTGTAGGAGGTTTCCTGATGATCATTTTCCTTGCTTTAATTGTTCTGTAAATATAATGGCTGTGATGAGTAAGCAGAAAGACAAGCCAGCTGAAGGGAACACTGTGTTTTTTATAATCCCCTTTCCTGATGTCCATGTACTTGGCTTTCTTTTCCAATTGGAAATGGTCAAGTCCTCCATATCTTCTGAAAGCCAGAAACAACATTTACATGACTGACATAAATGACATGGGAAATTCCACCTCGTGTGTGACGAAACTTTCACTTGACAAACGCTATTATCGTCGTGAGTTTTCAAACAAGCTACATCATCTTGCAACATGAGTAAAGACAGCAGAGTCTTTCCTTCAATCCTGAAAGTGTGAACAGATTTTTTTAAAAAGAATAATGATTGATTTTGCATGATTATTTAAATAATGATTCCTTTTAAGTTCCCATGAACCTTTGAATATATGCCGCGTACCAGAAACCGATTCACGGCTTCAGTGACACCAAAGCAGTTTCTCCTCTTTCTCTGGAGTCAATAGATGTGACTACCTTTCAGAAAGATTTGGACACGTGTCAATGTATGGAGAATATTGGAAGAATGATGAGATAAACGGGATTGCAGCCCCAGGTAAATACACATGTAAGAAAGTAGTTTGACCTAAAAGAAAACTTGTAGACAAATATGAATTTATCTGAAAAAAGTTTACTTCCATTAATTTTGGGTTTCTGATGCTTGTGTTTTTCACATAATTGCTAGGTTAGTGTGAGTCATTACTAAACATTATAGAGAAGAGAAACTGTAAAAAACAACTTGGATTTCCAATGAGTGCAGTGGTAAGTAAAGAAACCACATGGTAACACATTTTAAAATATGTAGAAAGAGAGGCATAGTATAATGGACATACGCCTAGTTTTTGGATTCAGACTGCTCTGAGTTCACTTCTAAGTTCACCCAAGTGTACCAACATTAGAAAGTTTACTCAACATAACTAGATTCAATTACAAATTCAATTTTTAGTTGTACTACCTACCTCTGACTAATTGTTATCTTAGAACAGTGTCCTCATTTAAAAAATATTATTATTAAGATACCTACCTTACAGAGTTTGTGAAAAAAGTAAACGTGATGATCTAAGTACAGCAGAACAAGAGCCCTGTGGTGTGCAGCCCTCACTGCTATCCTCAACCCTAGACAATGCTATGAGAAGTGATCAGTATTAGCAACAAAAAGGTCCTCCATTTGGAAGACAAAATTTTCCCGCCATAATGAAGGGAGGAGGGGTAATTTTCCCTATCTCAGATACAAAAGGCACACACATGCCCACAAGCACAGTGACAGATGGTAGATAGTAAGAAGAGGTTCTTTTTTTCCTCCCCTCTAAGAGGAATAGAAATGAAAAGTAAGGAAGAAATACAATGACGTTCAGATACCCATCTGAACACTGAATAGCTTGAAAGGAAACCCTACTAGAACAATATAGAAATTCTAAGCCATTCTCTGGACTCTAAGTGTGTTCCTGATAAACTGAGATATGATTATTCTGTCTGATAACGTACTATATCTGCACATCCACCCAGATGTGGCATGGATGCATGTCAAGAAGCCACACCCAGCCTCGTGCTAGTCACAATGTAAATACTCAGTAATGGTAGTTGGTTGTATTACAGGTAACCTGCATAGATTCAGGATCTGGCCTGACAGAAAGAGAGAGCAAGTATTGCTCCCAAGCATGTTTCTTCAGGCACCAGGCTGTAGCCTAGATAGTTTCCAGATGAGAGTGAGGATGAGGAAAGTGGATGTAAAGATAGAAGTTGTTGTCAAGATTGCCCGTCAGCCCCTTACGAATAGGGCCAAACCACAGGTAACTTCTACCTTCTCCCCAAGGCGAAGCTAGGAGAATTGACCGCAGGGAGCATTGTAAAATGAAAACTTTCACACTTCAGAATTAATATGAATTATATTTTTGCCCTAACAACCGCAAAGCCTAGTTAACAGCTTGATTCTTGGTTTCTTTATCACTATCATAAGGATATGAGCAAAGCTTACGTAATAGGCTTGTGAGAAATGTTTCAGAAGCATTATATAAACTTATAAAATTGCATAGTGATATAAAATGTTAGTATTTAACTTCTCTGAGGACTAAATGAAGCAACAAATGTCAATATTCTAGTTGGTTCCTGATACATAGTGAGAACTTAAAGTATTATTTCACTTTCCCCTTTTCTCTCTATTCTCAGAAAAAGAAAATGATTATTTTCAGGGCAGGGAAGAGTGAGACACTAGAGTTCATATGTGCAATTTCACATTCTCCTTGCCCAAGTCTCAAAATCAAATATAGACTTTTTGGATACAGTGCTTCTCCCTTCTCTTATCTCCACTTCATTTTCAGCTAACCTTCCTCCAGCCAAAGAAGGTGTCAGGGCGGGGCAAATGCCAGCTCAATAAAGAACAACTGGAGCAGGAAGGGCGCGGACGGCAGCAATAAAACTATTCCAATTAGTAAATAAAATGACTTCCTCTCTTCTTTTCCCTGCATTTTAGACATTAGTGCTCGCATGATAGCTTGTAAAGTATGGGATCAGCTATTTACACCTTAAAGCAAAAAGTTTCCAGTACAAACATTTATTTCTAAAAATGACCAGGAATGGATAAGCAGAAAAAAACAAAACCAAACCCATTGCCATCGAGTCAATTCCAATTCATAGCAACCCTATAGGACAGAGTAGGACTGCCCCATATGGTTTCCATGGAGCCTCTGGTGGATTCGAACTGCTGACGTTTTGGTTAGCAGTTGTAGCTCTTAACCACTGTCCCACCAGGGTTTCTGAGAATGGATACGCAGAGATGGCTGAAATTCTTCTTTGTACCTTTGAAACAGCATCATCAGTTGTTCCATGGATTAAATAGGCTTTTATGGGTTATCTAAGGAACTCAGCCTATTCTGGCAATATTTCATCACCAACATCATACCTAACATTAGTTAATAATTTACTGTGTCCCAAGGACAGGGCCAGTGCTTTATAAATATTTCATTTTAAAAAGAAAACAATTCTATGAGGTAGGATCATCAAATCAGTTCTAACATCCAAGCCAGTTGTCTTAATCACCAAGGTTGACTGTCTGACATTTCTCTAGTGACTTGAAACTGCTCGGGAAATATGGGCATACCTCATTTTAGCCCCAGGAATCATTAGTCTGAAATGTACTTGTTTTATTCTTCTCACTTGGGTATACGCAATAGCATGGCTGCTGGAGATTATTGTATTTTTGAACTTTTTAACCTGAAGAAAATACTGTAGCTTGCCTTTGAAAAAGCTTTGCCCTGGAAAGCGTTTCAGGATCAGTTTTGTCTTTCATTACTTGTGCTTTGGTAGGGTGGCGGTGGTAGTGGTTTGAAATTCCTCTTAGAAGAAGGATAGCATCTGGGAAAGAGACTAGGAGAAAGGTAGAGATTAATGCTAAATCTTGAGGTTCAGAAATGATGCTCCCATCCCTGAGAATATTGCCATAAATGATGCCTTAGTTCCAAAGATTCCAAGCCCAAGAACCAGAAGAACGGCAGAGGTGAGCATCATGAGAATGGTACGGAGAGCTGACTCCAACTCTACAGGCTGGAAAATAATTCACATGGGATGGCTGTCCACTAAACAAGAATAAACAGTGTCTTATGTGTGACTTACAACCTAGTCCAGGAATTGCCCTGACATCCTGAGTATAAGAAGGAAAATCCTACCAGTGCTTCATTCAGGTCCCTGCATGCTTAACTATTTGGCCATTCTGTGGGATTACTTTCCTTTTGTACCCCAAATCACTCCAGGGCCCAGAGGACACCACTGGACTTCAATGAGGTATGGAGGAAGCCAATTCTGTGCCTGTACATTGGGACAGAACTGAGACAAGTAAGGCATCCTGAGCGGGGATGGGAGGGGAGTAGGCACCATGAGTCATCATGTAGTGGATATTGGTTGGTTTTGCCCTTTAACCTCTATCTCCTCTTATGCATTGACAGTAAACTGGTTTTGCTTTGGGGGTCTACTCATTTCCTGCCCAATCGCCAGAATAAATTAGGTGACAAGGGCTAAAAAAGACTCACAGTGACTTTTTTTAAGCCTCTAATATAAGCTTTGTCTAAAACTAGTCTTAATCCTGAGCTTTCCATTGCTTAAGCCAAAAATTTCACCTTTAAAGTCAATTTGAGTAGATTTTCCTGCTAACTGCCTCTAAAATAGATTCTGAACTGATATATATGGTATTTCTTTTTGGTTATTTAATGTCACAGTCTTGAACAGTCTATAATCAGGGGTGTGTTTTAGAACCTGAACTTTGAAAGGTTCCACTTTTTAAACACTGGAATTCCTCCAAACCCAATGCCACAGTAAACACATAAAATACAAGCATAGACAACAATTTTCTTTCAGATACTATTGGCCAGAGTCTATTCACCCCTTACTTTCCCTGCCATTACTTTGGGCTCTTGTCTCCCTCAACTCTCCGTATCTTTGATTTCTGTCTCCAATTTTGGCCTCCATAATTTGGTAACCTGTTGGTCCTCCTCCTTTTGGCTTACTGGCCTTAGCCCAGCTGTAAACTCTGAATGTGTGCCTGGAGAGTCTGGGAAGCAAACTCCCTTTGTCAGTATATGGTACAGCCAATCCCCATTCTCCACATGGCTTCCCCCCTCAACAACACTCTTACTTGGAGAAGAGGATTTCCGCACTGAGTCTCACAAGTCTGTCACTTTTTCTATGCAAAGAATAAATACTTAATTATTAACTGGGAAACACCATCTCACAATGCTCAGGAAACCTTAGAGATCTTTGTAGACACTTCTTATTTTAGCAGAGAGGAAATTAGATTTGTTATTGTACTGCTTATCTGAGATCACAGAATTAGTCATAGGTATCACAAATCATAACCGAAAGCGATTTTATTGCATTTAAATTGTTATTTATGATGGAAACAACCCAAGTGTCTGTTAACTGACAAATGGATACACAAAATGTGATATATCCATACAATTGAGTATTATTTGGCCATAAAAGTAAATGAAGTACTGATGTATGCCATAATGTGGATGAACTTTGAAAACATTATGTTAAGTCAAAGAAACCAGTCACAAAAGGTCACATATATATTATGTGATTCCATTTATATGAAATTTTCAGAAAAGAGAAATCTATAGAGACAGAAAGTAGATTAGTGGTTGCTCAAGGCTGAAGGGTAGGGAGGTGAATAACTGATTAAAAAACTGACTGAAATTGAAAACTTTTTCTGGTGATACTTTCTAGCACAATCAATACAATGTTATGACACAGAAATAAAATGATGGTCAGAACTGGCGTAAATCATCAAAGATTTCTGAGTAGTCTTATTATGGCCTTCTGACTTTTTCCCACTCCCTGCGGCTCGTTTTCTTTTCTGCCTAAATAAGGAGTTTACAACTAGAACTAACCAGGAAGTGTAGCTCAACCAATTACCACCTCCTAGAGTGTCTTCTCTTAATATCTACTCTCTATGCAATCAGAACTGATGACTTGCCAAAAATCTGATTTTTTTTCATATTTATTCACATTTCATTTAAATTTTTGGGCCATTTAAAGGAGCTTCTGTGGGAAATAATAGAGGAACTAGCTCATTAAAATATATATATATATATATATATATTTTCTAGCCATGTCTATGGAAAGTGAGGGGAAAGTCTGAAAATGTTTGCTATCCTCTCAAAGTGAATTTGAGAATTTAATTTATCAAATTTATGAGATTTGCATCTGAGCAATTCCTCCACCTGCTGGGTGAATCACATCCTATTCTCCTTTCTCAGAAGCTAAGGCTAATTCCTTCCCGTCTTTAACCTCTCTCTGCTTACCTGGTATTTCCAATCAGCATTTATGCTGCTCAACCTTCTCCTACCTTAAAACGTACACTCATTCAACAAAAATGCAAAGTACTCAAGTTCTCTTCCCCCGATTACTATCCCTTAACTGCTTCCTCTGCTTTATAGTCACGTTTCTTGATGTGTCTACTTTCCCTACCCCGTTTTCACCACCTCCTTACTTCTCTACACACTCCCCATAGTCTCTGCCCCATCACTCCACTGAAACCATCTTCTCAGTAAAGTCTGAATCGTGTCAGAGCGCTTAGACTACATATTACACATTTGGACACTCCTGCCTTCTTTATATATGTTCTTCTCTTGTCTTCTTTAACATCTTTTGTTGTTGAGTTGTTGAAATTTTCTGTATGTTTTAGAGATTAGACCTTTATATCACATATGTCATTGCCAAAGACTTCTTCCCAGTCTATAGGTTCTCTTTTCACTCTGTTGGTAAAAACTTTTGACGAGCAAAAGTATTTTAATTTTTAGGCGGTCCCACTTATCTAATTTATCTTCTGTCGTGTGTGCATTTTTAGTTTTGTTTAATAGCTGTTTATGCTGAAAATTAGGTCCCCTAGTTTTGCCCTATGTTGTCTTTCAGGAACCTTATAGCTTTAACTTTAACACTTAGGTCTTTGATCCATTTTGAGTTTGCTTTTGTGCATGGTGTGAGTTACGGATCCTAAATTCATTTTTCTCCATATGGATATTCAGTTTTGCCTGCACCATTTGTTAGAGACTGTTTTCTTTCCCACTGAATGGAGTTTGACCCGTTGTCAAAGATCAGCTGCCAGTAGATGGATGGGTTTACTTTTGAGTTCTCAATTCTATTCCATTCATCTATGTGTCTGTCATCGAACCAGTACCAGGCTGTTTTGATGACAGTGGCTGTACAGCAAGTTTTGAGATCTGGTAGTGTGAGGCCTCCTACTTTATTCTTCTTTTTCAATATTGCTTTAGCTATTCAGGGCCTCCTTCTTTCTCATACAAAGTTGGAGATTAGTTTTTTCTATTTCATTAAAGAATGTTGTTGGGATTTGGATCAGAATTGTGTTATATCTATAGATTGCTTTTGGTAGTATTGACATTTTCACAGTGTTAAGTCTTCCAATCTATGAGCATGGGATGTTTTTCCATTTATGTATATCTTTTAGTTTCCTGCAGTAGCGTTTTATAGTGTTGTATAAGTCTTTTGTATCCCTAGTTAGGAATATTCCTAGGTGTTTTATCCTTTTGAGGGTGATACTAAATGGGATTGCTTTCTTGATTTCCTTTTCAGAGTCCTCCTTGTTAGTATAGAGGAACCCAACTGATTTTCGTGTGTTGATCTTGTACCCTGCCCCTTTGCCGAATCCCTGTATTAGTTCCAGTTGCATTCTTTTGGAGTCTCTGAGATTTTCTATTTATAAGATCATGTAATTTGCAAATAAGGATAGTTTTACTTCTTCCTTTCCAAAATGCATATCCTTTATTTCCGTTTCTTGCCTTATTGCTTAAGCTACGACTTCCAGTAGATAAGAGTGGTGATTAAGGGCATCCTTGCCTCATTCCTTTCTCCAGGGAAATGCTCTCAGTCTTTCTCTGTTGAGAATAATGTTGACTCTTGGTTTTACATATATGTCCTTAATTATGTTGAGAAAGTTCCCTTCTATTCATATTTTGCTGAGAGTTTTTATGAGAAAATGTTGTTGGATATTATCAAATGCCTTTTCTGCATCAAGTGAGATGATCATGTGATTCTTTTCCTTTGTTTTATTTATGTGGTGAATTATGTTGATTGATTTTCTAATGCTGAAACATCGTTGCACCCCTGGTATGAATCCCACTTGATCATGATGTATTATTTTTTAAATATACTGTTGAATTGTATTGGCTAGAATTTTGTGGAGAATCTTTGCACCTATGTTCATGAGGGATATTGGTCTGTAACTTTGTTTTTCAGTGGTGTCTTTGCCTGGTTTTGGTATTAGAGTTATGCTGCTTCATAGAATTAATTAGAGTATTTCTTTTTTTCTATGTTCTGGAATAGTTTGAGTAGAATTGGTGTCAACTCATCTCTAAATGTTTGGTAAAATTCTCCAGTGAAGCCATCTGGGCTGAGGCTTTTTTGTTGTTGTTGTTGGGAGTTTTTTTATGATATCTTAAATGTCTTCTTTTGTTATTGGTCTGTTCAAATTTTCTACCTCTCTTTGTGTTAGTTTAGGTAGGCAGTGTGTTTCTAGAAATTTCTCCATGTCTTGTAAGTTTTCAAATTTGCTGCAGTACACTTTTTCAAAGTATTCTGTTATGATTCTTTCTATTTCAGTTGTTTCTGTTGTAATGTCACCCATCTCACTTCTTATTTTGGTTATTTGCATCTTCTCATTTTTTTTTCCGTTGTCAATTTGGCCAGTAGTTTGTCAATTTTATTGATCCCCTCAGAGAACCAACTGCTAGTCTTGTTGATTCTTTCTATTATTTTTCGGTTTTCTATTTCATTTATTTCTGCCAATCTTTATTATTTCCTTTCTTCTAGTAATTGTAGTCTTCTTTTGCTTCTCTTTTTCTATCTGTTCAAATTGTCGAGTTAGGCTATTGATTTTGATGCTTTCTTCTTTTTTGATGTGTGCATTTATTGCTATAAATTCTCTTCTGAGTATTACTTTTGCTATGTCCCAAAGGTTTTGGTATGCTGTGTTTTCATTCTTATTTGATTCTAAGAATTTTTTAATTTTATTTTTAATTTCTTCTATTACCCAATAATCTTTAAGTAAGATGTTATTCAGTTTCCATGTATTTATTTTCCTTGTTCTTTGTGTTATTGATTTCTAATTTTGTAGATTTATGATCAGAGAAGTTGCCTTGTATTATTTTGATGTTTTTTAATTTATTGAGGCTCGCCTCATGACCTAAAATGTAGTCTATTCTGGAGAATGATCCCTGTGCATTGGAAAAGAATGTGTACTTTGTCACTGTTGGGTGGTGGGTCTATGAGGTCGAGTTGGTTGATTGTGTTATTTAGATCTTCTGTATCTTTGTTGAGTTTCTTTCTAGTTGTTCGGTCTATCATCAAAAGTGATGTGTTAAAGTCTTCTACTATTATTGTAGAACTGTCTATTTCTCTTTTCAGTTCTATTAGAGTTTGTTTTATGTACTTTGGAACACTTGGTGTGTAAATATTTACTGTGGTTTTGTCCTCTAGGTAGAGTGACCTTTTAATCATTATATAATGCCCTTATTTGTCTCTTATAATGGATTTTGACTTAAAGTCTATTTTATCAGAGATTAGTATTGCCACTCCTGGTTTCTTCTGGTTACTGTCTGTTTGATTTTTTGTTGTTGTTGTTGTTTACTTTGATTTTTAACCTATTTATGTCTTTTTGTCCAAGGTATGTCTCTTGTAGTCAACATATTGATGGGTAATGCGTCATGTTTATTTTTTGTTTGGTTTGGTTTTTTATCCATTCTACCACTCTCTGTCTCTTAACTGTTGCATTTAAATCATTTACATTCATTGTGATTATTGATAGGTATCAATTTACTGCTGCGATTTTGTTATGCTTTTTTTTTGTAGTATAATGGTTTCTTTGTTCTGCTTAATTTCCTTTGTTGTTGTTGATTTTGTGTTTACTAAATCTTTTTTATTTTCTTTTTCTTTATTTTTGTGAGTAGATTTATTACTTTTTTTTGTAGTTACTCTGAAATTTACGTTTATCTTCCTATGTTTAAAACAGTCCGTTACATCCTGATATTGCCTTGACTTTCTATCAGTATAGAAGTTCTATAACTATACCATTTAATCCCTCTTTTTGTTCTGATGCTGTGATCTTTTACAGATTGATATCTCTGTTTTAAGTTTTACAACTTTTATTTTTGATAATTATTTCTTTGGATTTGTATCTGGGTGATGCTCTCATGTATCTTAATCTCAGGTTGTTGTCAGACGTCATTGGTTCTCTTTCTGAAGGACTCTTTAATATTTATTTGTAAGATTGGTCTGGTTTTTTACAAATTCCCTTAATTTCTGTTTATCTGGGAATGTCCTAGTTTCACTATCATATTTGAAAGAAAATTTTGCTGGATACAGGCAGTCCCTGGGTTATGAATGGCTGACTTACGTACAACTCGTACTTAAGAATTGACTACTATAAAGCCCTATTACATTAAAAATTTGAGTTAAATACAGTGGTTCATAATAACAAATGTACATGCTACTTTATGAAGCCATGAACTCATTGTGCAGTTTGGGAGTCTTTCTTAAGCATTTTATATGCATAGAAAGGTAAAATAAATACTATATACTAAGACAAACATTTGACTAACTGATGCTAAAAAAGAACCGTATGTACCTGTCCCTATTTACCTACTTACCTTCAAATTTGACTTAACAACAGACTTAGACGCGGATCTCATTTGTAACCTGGGAACTGCCTGTATATGATTCTTGGTCGGCAATTCTTTTCTTTCATGGTTTTATATATGTCATTTCATTGCCTTCTTGTTTTCATGGTTTCTGTGAAGAAATCAAAACTTAGTCTTATTGGTGCCCATTTGTAAGTGATATTTTGTTTTTCATGAGCTACTCTCAGAATTCTTTCTTTGTTTTTGTTTTGGAAAGTTTGTTTATGATATGTCTTGGTGACTTTATTTTGGGGTTTACCCTGTATGAAGTTCATTGAGCTTCTTGGATGTAAACCTTCTCATTTTTCATTACATTAGGGAAGTTTCTGCCAATAAATCTTCTAAAATTCTTTCTGTATTTTTTTTCTCCTCCTCTTCTGGAATTCCTATTATGTGTAAATGCATCTTGATAGTGTCGCACATGACTCTTAGGCTTTCTTAATTTTTCTTCCTTATATTTTTTTCTGATTGTTCCTTAAATAGATTAAATCAAGGGATTTGTCTTCAATTTCACTGATTCCTTCTTCCATTGATCAATTCTACTTCTATGTCTTTCCATTGAGTTATCTATTTCTGATATTTTATTGCTAATCTTCTGGATTTCTAGTTGTTTTGTATTATTTCTACTTGTCTATTTGTTTTGTCATTTTCTTCTTGTGTTGTTTTCCTGTATTCTTTCAGGCTTTTTTCTGTTTTCCTTTTTCTGTTTGAGGATCCTATACATAAGTTTTTTGGATTCCTTATCAGGTAGTTGTATTACCATTTCTTCCTCAGGAAGGTTTTCTGTCCCTTTACTTTGCTTACTTGTTTGAGCCATCTTATCCTGTGTCTTCATACGATTTGTTATTCTCTCCTGTCTCCAAGGCATTAAGGTGTTAGTTAATTAATTTATATATTTATTTATTATATGTAGGTTTGTTTTGTGCTGGGTTTTTTTGTTTTGTTTTGATGTATCAGGAGCCCTATTTCTTCTCTTTAGAATGTCTTTCTCCCTTTTCATTATTTTAATTGTTGTGTTTTGTGGTTCTGGTCTATGTGTGAATTTGGTGGTGTCTGTTTGCTGGGCGTGATTTCTTCTCATTAGTGTGCATGGTGGGTCACACACATGTGTGAGTCCTCTGTGGTTAGGCTCATATGTCTTCCCTTACCAGGTTGAGTGAGGATGGGAGAGCAAGTTCTTTCCCTGATGTTGGGTGACACGTGTTGAGTGGTCAGGGTCCTTCCACAGCCCTTGTGGGACCATTGGGTACTTTCGAGTTGGTGTTAGCAGTTAGTCCATTCTCTAGGGGTCAGGGTGGGACATCTGCATATGCGCCGTGAAGGAATTCTACCCAAATGGACAAGGTAGGCCCACTACACATGCAAGAATTGGCATCTCAGTAGGTGATGGGATATCCAGGGATTTCAGTGCAAGTGCAGACAGCCTGTAAGAACTATTTGGGTGTGGAATGTGTGATGTTATAGCCAGGCAGATGTTGGATGAGGGCATTAAGATATCCTGCTAATTGTCTTGTTGCAGTGTAGATGGCACCTGTCAGGATGTCACTGGTGTTGCTGATGAGGTGATGTGTCTGTCCAGCCAGTCTCCGAGAGTGGTACAGGAAGCGTTCTTGCTAGTCGCTGGGTTGGGGGCTGTCTGTGTGCACCGTCAATTGCCATGTGATCAAGGAGAAGGTGCGCTAGTCACCAGTCATCAGATGGGTAGCAGGGGAACTCACACCACTGGGGGCTGGGGGTTGGGGTGGTGTGGTTGGGGAGGGGTGTTTCATGTCTCCAGTTGCCAGTCTGGTGGCAGAAGTGTATACTGCTGATCACTGGGCAGGCAGGATTGTTCGGAGGTGGTTGGGGCATGCTTGAGCCTCTAGTCTCTGGTCTGATGACCAGGCTGTGGGCAAAGGGGGGCTCACTACTGGTCATTGAGAAGGTAGGGGAGCAAGGGGGAGCTTTTCCTCTCAGGGTCTGGTGAAGATCCTAAGGCAGTGTTTATATTCAGGACTTGACCCCAACCAAATATGAGGAGGGGCAGCTGTCCAGACTCCAGTTGGGTTGGGAATCTCTAGCCACCACTCCAAAAAGAAAAGAATTGTTATATAAAGAGGTGATCAGAGTGTATGCAGCCAAAATATAAGGAAAAATGTAGAAATATTATGCAATTCATAAAAATACTATGTTATTTTTCTGGATTTTGTAATATTTTGACTATTTGTCAACTTTGAAAAAATTTATTTTTATATGATCTTTTTTTTCTTATTCTAAATAAAGTATCCACTTTGGTATTTAATGTAACATTCATATTTTCACAACTTTTTTCTTATAGAGGTATAAATTTCAGGCTCTGCAAAGTCTGGTTTTGTCCGTGCTTAGCCTAAAGATAACCTCAGTAAATATTGGCTGAATGTTTTTAATGAATAAATGTTAATTGTTAATATCTTTGTATTAGGCATTTAGGGCTCTATTTCAGAATTTTGCATAGAAAAGAATAAACCAGAAACCAATAGCTACTGAAACAACTGGCTTTTTCCTTTTTCCAAATTCAGTACCGCACAATATGACTTTGCTTTCAAAAATTACTTATGATTTAGGTCAAAGCTGAAATAACTGCTTTAGAAGCTCTGAGAGGAAAAGAAAACACCCAAATGTTTTCCATTTATGTGGGTGGCAGAGGTGAGGCTAAAGTGTCTAGATTTTCCTTCGCTGGCCATTATCCAAGAACTAACTCTTGCTTTAAAAAAGAAAAAAAGGTAATATAATAGTTATGAGTTTGACAAAAATTTATCATGTTCTAATAAAACCTAAATAATTGTTCAAAAAGCTTATTAAATAAGCAAAAGGAACAGTCAGAAAGAAAGATTTTGTCTCAAGTTAGCAGTTCTGCCACCATTATCTACTATTTTTCTATCTCTAGGAAAAACATCTCCAGGGACTTCCTAAGCCCAGAAATAGACTTGCTCCCTGAGTCTCTACTCAGATCAGTTTTAAAATGTATTTCCATTCCTTGTCCCCAAACTTTGCTCTGAACTAGCTGATGGAACTTATTCCTGTCAATATTATTGTGTTTGCCTTATATTTGATCGTAAGATCTTGTTACTTCTTATTATGAAAGGAACATTAAATGGTCATTATGTAAGGAAGCAGAGTCTTATTCCAAGATACTCACCTGGTGGGGTAAGGAGATGATGGGGAAGACCTAGTCAAAAGGAATCCTAGACTTTGTCATGGTACAGTCATAACTCAGGGTATAGGAACTGTGGTACATAAATGGTTTGGAAACTCCGTACAAGGAAGAAGCATGTAAAATAGAAGTTTCAATTCTCTAGGAGAGACTGATTTGCCTTAATTAATTCAACTAGTCTGAGGTCAATTTAAGAAGAATTAGAGAAGTAATCTAGCTTCTCTGATAATTACCTTTTTTTTCCCTAAACATCTATCATTTTAGAGCATCAGATTCATGAAGTTATGGATCCTATTTACCCTATAGCTCCAGGCCCATGGGAAGTAATTAATAAATGCTTTAAATATATTTAATAAATGCTGGTTAAACAAGTGCTTATAGTGGCTTGTTCTGCTAATAAAAATTCTAATCATAGAGTTGCATTAACTTAATATGTTTCTGAGAAAGTGAGTGAAGTAACAAATCTGAAAGCATCTGGCCTGCATCATGATAGGTATATGTTGGGTGTTTCAGATTCTAAAAATGAGTACTCTAAATGTTTAAAAAGCCTTCACAACATAAACCTATTGATACCCTGAATATCAAGTGAAAATTAGAGTCAAAATACATTAAAGAGAAAACATGCTTTTGGTTCTCAACTATCAGAAATAGAACCAATTTTGCATATAACTACAGAGAATATTTTGATATAACTAGATCCTTCCTTCCTTGCTTCCTTCCTTACATCCTTGCTTCCTTCCTTCCTTCTTTTTCTACAGCATTGCCTGATATTGGCATCCTATACTTACCATTGGAGCCCTGGTGGCACAGTGGTTAAGAGCTCAGCTGCTAACCAAAAGGTCAGCAGTTCGAATCCAGCAACCTCTCCTTGGAAACCCTATGGGCCAGTTCTACTCTGTCATATAAGGTCACTATGAGTCAGAATCAATTCGATGACAACAGGTTAAAAGATTTATACATACCATTAACTGTCACAATCTCTATTGAAAAATAAGAGGGAAAAAAATAAGAACTGTAAGATATTAGCAATGAAGAAAGTCAAAATAAAACTCCATATTAAGAAGCTTTGAAGTAGAATTTCAATACTATGAATGAATAATAGAAACAAAGCTAATGAGTATTAGAGACAATATTTTGTTCCAATACCAATCCTCATCAACAGTTAAAATTGGTTGATAATTTAAAATTCGTCCAAAACTTGTTTAAAGCTTTCAGAATTTAGGGTTTAAAGAAAGCAATAAGGAAGATAAAAAGTATAAAACGACTTCTTTAAAAAATTATTTCATGCATATGAGAACTCTAAGTAAATAAACTCGTTGCCATGGAGTCAACTCTTGTCTTCTACAGAACAGAGTAGAACTGCCCCATGGCATTTCCAAGGAGCAGCTGGTGGATTCAAACTGCCAACTTTCTGGTTAGCAGCCAAGCTCTTCACCAGTGCACCACCAGGGCTTTTGTTTAATTCAGTGTTTAAGACTTTACTTTGAGGATGATAGCTTAACCATAATTAAAAGGACTAAGTGAAGAGTTTATGAAAAGCCATATATGGATGCACTTCTCTTTTTATTCACTTAAGAAATTTAGTTTGTACTATAATTTCTATTTTGACATTATGGAAAAGTAATGGACCCAAAAAATTCCTATATCCTACAGGTGAAAAATTTATACTGAATTATTTTTATCCTTCAATAAATTAGCAAAATACTTTGCAGTCAAGTTTGAGAGATGAAATTGTTTCCATAAATGAAGACAATCATCTCTAAACTTACAGTTAAGGCATTTTCATTGATAATTCAGAAGCTTAGAGATATCTGTTGGGACTTATATCCGGAAACCTAATCTGAAAGTTATGTGCTAACTTTCTAAAATTTTGAACTGGGGCTTTTTCATTAAAAGTTACAGGAGTTTATGCCTAAAATAATTCTCTGGAATAGAGTTTTGGAAACTAGATTTAGCTGCTAGGAAAAAAAGGGAAAAATGCTTTAACTTGCCAATTGAAATAGAAATAGTTATTAAAAAACAAAAAGCTGATGTTTGAAAATTCACTTTCCTAATTAAACATTCAAATATGCTTCAAACCAAGCCTCCGATTTCTGAATGGATTATAAAAATGAAATTTGCATTTTTTATTGCATATTCAGTCTTGTTTCTAGAAATAAATAGTTTGGCTAACTTTCTTATGGGCCTGAATAATTCCAAAGAAAATATTTTTACTTCAGCAGTTCTTTAGTTGTGCAAATTTTTCTAGCTTCTCTTTGAGATATGTTTCTTATGTCCTGGGGTTCATGAACAAACTTAAAAAAAAATAAAAGTACATCTATCAGCAGTGCAAATATTAGAGTCTATATCTTTTCATGATGTTAATAATTATTTACTCAACAATTGTTTTCAGGTGGGTCCAGTTGGTTTTGACTCATAGCAACCCTATGTAGAACACTGCCCAGTCCTGTGCCATATGCACAATCCTTGCTATGTTTGAGACCATTGTCACAGTCACTGTGTCAATTCATTTCATTTAGGGTCTTTCTCTTTTTCACTGACCCTTACTTTGCCAAGCATGATGTCCTTCTCCAGGGACTGGTCCCTCCTGATAACATGTCCAAAGTACATGAGATGAAGTGTCACCATCCTTGCTTCCAAGGAGCATTCTGGCTGTGCTTCTTCCAAGACAGACTTGTTCATTCTTCTGGCAGTCCATGGGATATCCAATATTCTTTGCCAACACCATAGTTCAAAGGTATCCATTCTTCTTTGGTCTTCCTTATTCATTGTCCAACTTTCGCATGCATATGAGGCAATTAAAAATACCATGGCTTGGATCAGGCGCACCTTAGTCTTCAAAGTGACATCTTTGCTTTTTAAACTTTAAAGAGGTCTTTTGCAGCAGATTTCCCCAATGCAATGTGTCTTTTGATTTCTTACTCAGGTATAAGCACATATTTTTTTGAGCTTAAGTTTTCCTTCATTGCTACATTTCAATCTACTCATCTCTACATGTAGTTAAAAAAATAGGTTTTTGAAAAAATTGTTGTGCTTTAGGTGAAAGTTTACAGCACAAATTAGTTTTTCATTTAAAAAATTAATACACAAATTGTTTTGTAGCATTGGTTGCAATCACCACATTGTGTCAGCACCCTTCCCCTTTTCCTTTCCACCCCAAGTTCCTTGTGCCCATTTGTCCAGTTTTCCTGCCCCTTCCTGCCTTCTCGTCTTGCTTTTTGGCAGATGGTGTCCGTTTGGTCTCATATACTTGATTGAACAGAGAAGCACATTCTTCATGTGTGTTATTGTTTGTTTTATAGGCCTGTCGAATCTTTGGCTGAAGGGTGAGAACTTGGCATTTGATGAGAATAATTCCATGTTCTGGAATGGAAAGCCTAGGTTAAACATTTTGTTTAAACCGAGTCCAGTATTTATTGTAACAGTGATATCAAAAGCTACCATTAATTTTCCGCTAGATTTCTGCAAACATTTTTGAAAATTTAATCTCCACAAAACAATAGAAAATGTGGTTGTGAGGGGATGAGAGACATAAATCAGTGGCTAGAAGATGTGAAGCTTGAAGGGTGTTTTTTCTTTAGGAAGTACTTGTTTTAAAGCAAACCACTTGCCATGGAGTTGATTCCAACTCATAGTGACCTGTGTGCGTCCGAGCAGAACTGTGCTCCGTAGGGTTTTCAATGGCTGATTTTTCAGAAGTAGATTACCAGGCTTTTCTTGTTAGTCTGTCTTAGTCTGGAAGCTCCACTGAAAGCTGTCCAGCAACATAACAACACGCAAGCCTCCACTGCGGACAGATGGTACATGAAATGCATTGGTTGGGAATCCACCCTGGGTCTCCCACATGGAAAGCAATAATTCTACTACTGAACCACCAAGAGGAGACCTACTTAAAAACAGTATAAATAGATCTGAATGGAATCCTAAACAACAACAAAAAAAGTTCAATTAACCAACAAGAAGGTAAGAAAAGAGAAACAGAGGAAAATGAAACAGAAAAACAAATAATAAAATAACAGATTTAAGCCCTAATGTATCAATAATTTCCTTAAATCAAAAATCACCCACACTATTTAAAAGACAGAAATTGACAGTTGATTAAAACATGCACACACACACACAACATGTTCCAGCAATATGCCGTGTGCAAGAAACTCATTTCAAATATAACAGCTTAAAAAAAAAGAAAACAACCCGTTGCCATCAAGTCAATTCTGACTCATAACCACCAGGTGCGCTAAAAGTAAAAGAATGGAAACTGATGGACCATGCAAACATCAATCAGAAAAAGCTGCGTGTCTGTATCTATACCCGATAAAGTAGACTTTATAGCAAAGAAAATTATTAGAGACAAAGAGGAATATTACATAATTATAAAGGGATTATTCTACCAATAAGACAAAGAAAAAGCTGTTTTATTACAAAAATAACTAAAACTTATCATGATGAACCATACTTTTAACTAAATGTGTAAAATATCATTGTAGAAAGGTATTTGAAAAATTATCACTCTCTTACAGTGTTAGCATAAGAGTGTGACCTTATAATAAGTCTAAATTAATTAGTTCTCTCGCATTCTATATGCAGTCTATCCATTGATAATATGTATCTTAAAACCTTCATTGATTTATACTGATTAATAATTTAAGAAAGTGGATCTCACAGTTTAGTGTACATCGGAATCATTTGGAGGGCTTATTAAAACCCAGATTGCTTGGCCCCAGCCCCAGAATTGCTAGTTAGTAGGTCTAGGATGGGTCCTGAGAATTTGCATCTCTTCTAAGTTCCTAACTGATTCTGATACGGATGGGCTGGGAATTACACTTTGAGAACCCTGCCATAGATGTCATGGATAGTATATTTCAAGTCCACCCAGAGAACCTCAGAAGAAAGGCTTGGTGATCTAATTCAAAAATTTAGCTACTGAAAATCCTATGGAGCACATTTCTACTGTGAGACACATGGGGTAGCCATGAGTAAGAATAAAGTCAATGGCGACTGGTAATAGCTCAGAAGATGTTGTCTGGTGTTGACAGATTAATAATGCTTACATTGGAAAGTTTTTCTATATCCCTATGTCAAATCTTTTTTTTTTTTTACATGATTCTGCCTAATAATGGACTATTTCACATATTATTCCAAGTATATTTTAAGCAACTACCGGACATAACCATACACATCACTATGCCAAACACAGCCTCGTTCACATTTGCTTGAAACAAGAATGTTACAACAAAACCAATCGTTAATGGAGATCTAGAATATAGTGTCCAAAGTGGAAATGAGAAGATTGACATGCCTAAGACAACAAGCAATGACAGTTGCTAACATACAATCAAGTAGCAAGCTAAACTAAGATCTGTAGTTCTGTAATTATTTCCAAAAGCTTGTTGTTATTAGCTGCTGTCCAGATGGCTGACTCATGGCAACCCCATGCACAACGAAACAAAAGCTGCCCAGTCCTGCACCACTCACACCATCACTTGCAGATCGGACCATTGTGATCTATAGGGTTTTCATCAACTGATGTTTAAAAGTAGATCCCCAGGCCTTTATTCCTAGTCTTTCCTACTTGAAAGCTCTACTGAAGCCTGTTCAGCATCATAGTAACACACGTCTCCACTGTCAGACAGGTTGTGGCTACACCTGAAATGCACTGGCTGGAAATCAGACTGTGTCTTCAACATGGATGGTGAGAATTGTACCACTGAACCACCAATGCCTATCCAAAATCTTGAATGGCTATGAACCAAACTACCACAATGGTATATCCAGCTTTCATCTGTCAATAGCCTAATCAACTATATTAAGAGTCACTAAGCACAAAGTCAGTGTTATCACCACGTATTTCTCAATTTACCTCTAGGACTCTCTGAAAATTATTTAAGCTGGGTTTTTCATGAGTGGACAACAATGAATGAGATTAGTATATGCAAGTCTAGTGTGTCAAAATGTCAAAAACATGCACACTGTTATGTTAAGAGTGATTTCAGATATTGAGCCATGGTGATGAGTCTCAATTTCTGAGAAGCACTAGAAGAGAACCAACTAAACCGAAACTGTTACCATCTAGCAGATTTCAACTCAGCGACCCTATAGGACTGAGTAGAACTGCCCCATAGGTTTTCCAAGGCTGTAAATCTAGTAAGCAGACTGCCATCTCTTTCTCCCATGAAGTGACTGGTGGTTTGAACCGCCAACTTTTCAGTTAGCAGCCAAGCACTTAAGCACTGCACCACCAATGTTCATATCAGGGCCAAAAAAAAACCCAAACCCCCTATGCGGTGGAGTCAATTCTGACTCATAGAGACCCTATAGAACTGCCTCATAGGGTTTGGAAGGAGCAGCTAATGGATTCGAACTGCTGGCGTTTTGGTTAGCAGTCGTAACTCTGAACTACTGTGCCACCAGGGCTCCGTCAGGGCTCTAGGCATGTTAAAATAAGAGATTGAGAAAATAAATAGAGATATAAATAGCTATCATCTATAAAAACAGCAACTATAGTCAAAATATTTATTGGAAGAAGTACAGCTAGAATGATCCTTAGAAGGGAGGATAGTGAGGTTTCATCTCACTTACTTTGAACATGTTATCAGGAGGAAACAATCCCTGGAGAAGGACATCAAAGCTTGGTAAAGTAGACGGTCAACGAAGAAGAGGAAGACCTTCAAAGAGCTGAACTGACACAGTGGCTGCAACAATGGGCTCAAGCATAACAATGGTTGTGAGGATGGCTCAGGACCAAGCAGTGTTTGGTTCTGTTGTACATGGGGTCACTATGAGCTGGAACTCACTGGACAGCACCTAACAACAACATAGCCAAAAGAGAAACACAACATATCTTTTATATGTATACATCTTTTTTAACAATAACTTTAATGCTGAATTTCCAGGTAATATCACACGTCTGAAAAATTGTCAAAGATATGAATTTTGAACAGAGAGAACTTTATATAGAATAACTGAAAATAATGACTTTGTTTTTAATTACAATCACTTTAGTTGGCTTTTTCTGGTTTTAAACTACTAGATTATTTTTAGCACATTCCCGCCAGTGTTCCTCATTTCTACTTGAATATTTTTATTTTGACATGCAATTTTCTTGTAGCTTATTGTTTTCATTTCTCATGCAGCAAAACTAACAATGATGTTTTTTTTTTTTAAAGTTGTGATAATTTTGTGGCCTACAGACAGGAAATATGTTAGTGGCCACCTGTCTGATTTTGGACCAATCAACTTGATTCCTGTATGTAGATAGGAAGTAAGAGGAAATTTGAAGTCATATTGAGATCCAATTTTGACCCATATGCCAGAGAATATCTATTTCTTGAAAGTAAATTTATTTGAATTTCTTTTTTATACAGGACTACAGCTCTACCATGTTAGGGTTATAATATAGTGTTTATACCACCTCTGATTTGTCTCTGTAGTTAATTAATATAATATTGTGAGTTTTCTGAAAGAGGGAATATCTCTAGTGTTGTATTCATTCCCAAGTTTAATTTTGTAAGTGCATTTATATTCTAGAACTTGAGATCTCTATACAAGAATTCAGCAGCATTTGATAGGGTATTAAAAAAGTGCAACAAATACTTTCCAGTACTTTTTATCCTGTGTTCGTATGGCTTAATGGTAAGTACTCAAGGGCTTGTTCTCAGGAGACCTGGATTCTAGGTACCTTTAATTAAGTCACCAAACATTTGAATGGCCTTGGTCAAACCATTCATTCAAAAAATAATTATTAAAATAATAATAAAAGCTATTATTTTTATTGAATGTCTGAGTGCTAGCCATTGAGAATACTACAATAAGATAAAATTTGTCCTCAGGTTGCTTACAGCCTGATAGGCAAAAAAAAAAAGAAAAAATTATAGTATAGTTGGCAAATACCAGATAAGCCTAGTTGTAGGATCTATTCCTATCTCAAAACTGATCCCTTATGAGTCTTGGTTATCTCACTGGAGTCTTCCTCCACGAACTGCCAAAACAATGGACAAACCTGTCTTGGAAGAAGTACAACCAGAATGCTCCTTAGAAGCAAGGATGGTGAGAACATACTTTGGATATGTTGTCAGGACGGATCAGTCCTTGAAGAAAGACATCATGCTTGGTAAAGTACAGGGTCAACGAAAAAGAGGAAGACCCTCAATAAGATGGATTGACACAGTGACTGCAACAATGGGCCAAGCATAACAACAATTGTGAGCATGGCGCAGGAGCGGGTGTGTTTCGTTCAGTGGTGCATAGGGTTGCTATGAGTTGGAACTGACTCGACGGCACCTAAAAACAACAACAAAGGAACTGACCTCTAACTTGACACCCCAAGACAAAGTGTATATTTACATTGAGCTGCCTGGAAACAGACTCTGAGATATACTGGGGAGTAACCCTGTGTAAATCAGTATCCTGTGGCCAAGGACAATACCCAGTCAGGGACACAACTCTGTCCTGTCAGCAGCCAAGGTACCTAGAACCTGGTGGACGGTGGTATCCGCCAAAGAGAAAATCTGGGAAAAGCACCAGTGTATCCTCTGTACTAGAGTGTGTGTATTAGAAGTAGTAAAAGAAAAAAGAGAAAGGAAGAGGATGCCAGGCAGAGAGAATAGAAATGCCCAGCAAGTAGAGAGAACATGTTTATTCAGGGTGGTGCTTCACTGTGGTGAGAACACAGGCCGAGGGAAGAGACGAGGTCTGAATTTAGAGCAGTGACCAGATCTTAAAGAATTGTACTTCATGGAAAGAACTTTAGAATTTATCCGGAGGGCTTTAAGTGGGAAAATAGAAAGTTTGAGGTAGGAGGGGAAATTACATATTCTACTTTGTCTTTATGGTTGACAATGGATTAAGGAAAGGCAAAGAGATAATGGTGTCCTAAACTAAAGACACTGATGGAGGGAATAGAAGAGTGTACAGACTTGAAAGGTAAGAGGGAGAAGTGATAGGCTTTGCGGACTGACTGGAAATCATTACAGGGACAGATTGGAAGTCACTCTGAAGGGCATCACTCCTGAACCATTCTGAATTATCCCTCAAGCTAATTTTTCACTTTTTGTTTCTATAACAGACTATTGAGATTAGGGCAAGAGATTAGAGAAGAGGGCATATTAAATTGCTCTGGACTTTATTTTCCACTTGAAGTCCATCAGTCTTTCTGAAGCAGAAAGATTAATTGAAATGAATGGCTCTTTCTCTCACCATAAGAAGGGGCCTGAAACCGAGCAGTTGTGCCAAGGACTTAGAGTGAGAGGGCCTGCTTGCTAGTCCTGGCTCAGACTCCAACCTGTTGAATGTTCTTGAGCAATTTCCTTAACCTCTCCACTGCTTGCATGTACTTGACATGAGACATATGGGAATCCTTACCTGAAATGCAATACATAAATGCCAGTATCCACGTCTTTTGAAGAGTATCGAACTTGGATATCAGCAAAAAGAAAGACACCCTTCTAAGAGATTAAAACCAAGGAGCAGAGAAAACAGGATATCAAGTTAGGTAATGAATTGTAAAGCTTATTCAATTTTTCAGTGTTATTAATGAGTTTATTGCCCCAAACCAGTGTAAATCAGTTCAAAACAAGAAGGCTTTATTTTCCAGTCATTTAAGGCATTCCGGCCTGTGTGGCCACCCAACAAGTTAACAAAATATGTTTTTGTACAGCACCGTGTATCCTACTTTTATGTTTATACAGTCATGTACAGTAAACTTGCTTAAAAATGATTTTCCCCCCAAAATGACAAGTTCTTGAAATTTATTCCTCTCTAAGTATATGGTCTTAACTACTCAGACATTTTTATACTTAAAAACCTATTTTAACAAAGGATAGAGAAAGAGCAGGACAAAATGATAATGGCCTACATGTGACAATTTAGAAGATTTTATTAAAAGTTATTTTTATGACATTAATGGTAAAGTCTAAGAAAGTTCTCCATGTTCTCGCATCCGATTTCTCATATAAATGTTAGAACCATAACTTATAGAGTTTTAAAGTTGATAATTTTTTTTTGTACCAAGGGAGAAAATACGAGTTCTCAAAAGAAGCTATACCCTATAAAACCAGCAATAACACATGCAAAGAACATACTTCTTAGTTCAAATATACAAGACCAAATGGACAACTCCTGCCCAAAGGCAAGACGAGAAGGCAGGAAGGGACAGGAAAACTGGATGAATGGACTGAGGGAACCCGAGGTGGAAATGGGGAGAGTGCTGTCACATTGTGAGGATTGCAACCAATGTCCCAGAATAACGTGTGTATAAATTTTTGAATGAGAAACTAACTTGAGCTGTAAACTTTCACCTAAAGAACAATAAAATTAAATAATAATACTAATAAAAAGAAGTGATAATTAATTAGAAAATATTAGAGTTGTGACAGAAAGCCTAAATCATGCATTTTCTATACTCTGATTCAGGTAAGAATTTAGAGTACCTTCCAGCTTTATAGTAATGTGATATGAAAAGAAAATTATTTGTATATTGCTTATAAATAATCTTGCAGATTAAGGGCAGCTAGTCAACTCCAGTAACCTCTGTTTCATATTGTCACAATAATAAAAAACCAAACCAAAACCCATTACTGTCAAGTCTATTCCAACTCATAGCAACCTTATAGGACAGAATAAAACTGTCCCATAGGGTTTCCAAAGAGTGGCTAGTGGATTCGAACTGTTGACCTTTTGCTTCGTGACAAAGCTCTTAACCACTGTGCCACCAGGGCTCCACAATAATAAAAATATAGCTATAAATGTGACATGATTAAAACCAAAGTAAGTTTTTTTGACTAACACAGTCGTGCTTATAGTAAATAAATAACAAGTGATCACATACCAAACAGAACAAATAATACTTTAATTTTCATTGAGTTTCCTGGATAGGTAGTATGGATCAGCACTTACAACTGTTAACTTATTTTCTCTCCCTAGTAAAGCTAAATATCCTAAATATGTATGTATATACATATATGCGTGTGTGTTTATATATGTGTAAGTTGTATGTGTATATATGTATATATAAGTGTGTGTGCTTGTGTGTATACTACACATATATTGAATATATCATGGACTGCCAGAAAAATGAACAGGTCTGTCTTGGAAGAAATATAGCCAGAGTGCTCCTTGGAATTGAGGACGGTGGGACTTCATCTCATGTACTTTGCACAAGTTATCAGGAGTGAACAGTCTCTGGAGAAGGCTATCATGCTTGGTAAGGTAGCAGGTCAACAAAAAAGAGGAAAATCCTCAACAAGATGGATCGACACAGTGGCTGCAACAATAGGCTCTAATATAGCAACGATCGTGAGGGTGGCATAGGTCCAGGCAGTGTTTCACTCTGTTGTCCGTGGGGTCGCTATGAGTTGAAATCAACTCGAGGGCACTTGACAACAACAACAACAACATACATATATGCTTATAATAACACTTTTTAATCACAGAATCGCGCCAGACTCCATAACTCGTAAAAAATCCAACAGATCCACAGAATTTATATTTATCAATCCTGAATATAGTTTGTACAGGGTAACTACAAAGTTTTTGTTTCGTTTTTAGTGGCGCTTTAACTTAAAATGCTGTACTTGATTTTTTTTTTTAATAGAGGCAAAGTTAATTTATTCATCTGAGCAGCTCAACAAAAGGGACTTTATAAATGTTGAAAGCAGAGCACCTAAAGCAAATAGAAGAAATGATGAAGTAAAAAAGCTGAACAGAAGACTTCAAAGGGTGGCTTAAGAAGACAAAGTTAAGTATTATAATGAAATGTGCAAAGGCCTGAGGTTAGAAAATCAAAAGGAAAGAACATACTCAGCATTTCTTGAACTGAAAGAATTGAAGAAAAAAATTCCAGCCTCGAGTTGCAAAACTGAAGGATTGTAAGGGGAAAATATTGAACAATACAGAAAGCATCAAAAGAAGATGGAAAGAATACACAGAATCACTGTACCAAAAAGAATTGCTCAATGTTCAGCCATTTTAGGAGGTAGCATATGATCAAGAACTGATGATACTGAAGGAAGAAGTCCAAGCTGCACTGAAGGCATTGACGAAAAACAGGTCTCCAGGAATTGACAGAATACTAATTGAAATGTTTCAACGAACAGATGCAGTGCTAGAGGTGCTCACTCATTTATGCCAAGAAATTTGGAAGACAACTACCCGTCCAGCCGACTGAAAGAGAACCATATTTGTGCCCATTCCAAAGAAAGGTTATCCAACAGAATGTGGAAGTTATCAAACAATATCATTAATATCACACACAAGTAAAATTTTGCTGAAGATAATTCAAAAATGGTGGTAGCAGTACATCGATAGGGAACTTCCAGAAATTCAAGCTGGATTCAGAAGAGGACATAGAACAAAGGATATCATTGCTGATGTTAGATGGATCTTGGCTGAAAGCAGAGAATATCAGAAAGCTGTTTACCAGTGTTTTATTGACTATGCAAAGGCATTCGACTGTGTGGATCAAAACAAACTATGGATAACATTGCAAAGAATGGGAATTCCAGAACACTTAACTGTGCTCATATGGAACCTGTACATAGACCAAGAGACAGTCATATGAACAGAACAAGGGGATACTGAGTGGTTTAAAATCAGGAAAGGTGTGAGTCAGGGTTGCATCCTATCACCATACTTATTCAATCTGTATGCTGAGCAAATAGTTCAAGAAGCTGGACTATATGAAGAAGAACATGGCATCAAGATTGGAGGAAGACTCATAAACACCATACAATATGCAGATAATGCAATCTTGCTTGCTGAAAGTGAAGAGGACTTGAAGCACTTACTGATGAAGATCAAAGACTACAGCTTTCAGTATGGATTACACCTCAACATAAAGAAAACAAAAATCCTCACAGCATAAGCAACATATGGACCAATGAGCAACATCATGATGAACTGAGAAAAGATTGAAGTTCTTAAGGATTTCGTTTTACTTGGATCCACAATCAATGCTCATGGAAGCAGCAGTAAGAAATCAAACATAATGCATTGGTCGAATCTACTGCAAAGGACTTCTTTAAAGTGTTGAAAAGCAAAGATGTCACTTTAGGACTAAGGTGCACCTGACCCAAATCATGATATTTTTAATTGCCTCATATGCATGCGAAAGCTAGACAATGAATAAGTAAGATCAAAGAAGAATTGATGATGTCTTTGAATTACGGTGTTGGTGAAGAATACTGATTATACCATGGCTTAAAATCCTCCAGAAGGGCGAACAAGTCTGTCTTGGAAGAAGTACAGACACAGTGCTCCTTGGAAGTGAGAATGGCAAGACTTCATCTCACTTTGGACATGTTATCAGGAGGGACTAGTCTCTGGAAAAGGACATCATGTTTGGTAAGGTAGAGGTCAGGAAAAAAGAGGAAGACCCTCAACAAGATGGATTGACATAGTGGCCACAACAATGGGCTCAAGCGTAGCAATGGTTGCGAGGGTGGTGCCGAACAAGGCAGAGTTTGGTTCTGTTGTACGTAAGGTTGCTATGAGTTGGAACCAACACAACAGCATCAAACAACAACAGTCATCCAAAATATAATTTAAAAGTTCTTGCCACAAAATATTATCATGCACATGCACACACATACACCTATACCCCGTATTTTGGAAACAACTTAAATCTCCTAAATAGAAAAATAATACTTACAGCTTTAAATTAGAAAGTGTGAACCCTTTAACATGATATTTATAAAGATTTTCCTATCATTGAAAAATGTTGTATGATATCATATTTGGCAACAGGCAGAAAGCAAAATTTTATAAGAGATAAGACATCAATTCTTATTTAAAGCAGCATAGAAAAAGACTAGATGGACATTCACCAACATGGTTATAGCTGTTTTTTTCTGGGTAATAATGAACAATTTCTTATTTATTCATTGCCTACCTTCCAAATATTCTGTAATGAACATTTGCAATTATTACAAATAAAATATCTGAATAATATCTTTGATAATCACAACCCAAATAGAACCACAAAGTTGGAAATGTTATTCCTTTTCATATTTGTCTTTGTTTTTCCATGAGGATATTGACAGGCAAAAGCTAAATTTGGATTCAGTTCTTGACATCAAGAATCATACTGTACTGGGACTCTGAATATGGTGCTCTAGGAAAATAACTCCAATATTAACTTGTAACATATCAATGTATTCATTTGTTTTCCATGTCTTCATATTGAATGCTCCTCGCATACTGTGTACTCTGCATATATTTTGTAATCAATCCTCACAACAATTCTACAAAGCACAAATTTCTCCCTTTCCATTTTTGCAGTAAAGAAACAAGACTCATTCATTCAACAAATACTTACTGAGTACTAGTATATGCAGAATGTTCCTAGGCATTCTGTTACAGCAATTAACCAAAAAGATGAAAATCTCTGTCCTCAAGTAAATCACATTCTCAAGGGAAGAGATGGACAGTAAATAAAATAAAATACACATAGTATGCCATGCTCTTTATTAAGCAATCTTCAGAGTCTTTTATTTACTCAGAACAACATTGGGAAGTGGAAACTGAGGCTCAGGGAGGCTAAGGAGTAGTGGTAGAAACCTCTACCTAATTTGAAAATCGACAATTCTTTCTCACTCCGATCTGTGAAATTTAGGCCATTTTTCAGTTCTCTTCCTTTGAAAAACTCACCTTGAAGTATCCACCCAATCCACAGTTGCTACAGGATTCATTGTTTTAATTAATGATTTTGGGATATTTGTGAGGCGAAACAGTTCATTTTATCTGTTCTTTCTCTGTGTATATACAAATAAATTATGTTTTTAAAGGTATAAAATTGAACTCAAGGCCTCAGCCAAGGGACAGACATGCCAACCTTTGGAAAGGTCGTTGTGCAATTAAATAAAACAGTTCTCTAATAGAGATGTAGAGCTGCAACCTAATGAGAACATTTATTTAAGCTTTTGGCATGAACTCAGGACTCACTGGACATCACTGTATTCAGTTTTTGCCTTTAGTACACACGCATAACTCAGAGTCCCTCTAGGAGAGATGATGAATTTGGTGTAAAATAAACAGTATAGAATTAGTTTCTCTGGATTCATTCCTGATTGTCACAGCTAACAAATTATTGATCTCAAGAATTGTTTATCAAAGGTGAAGTTGGCAGAAAAAAATAAAAATATGCCATCGTTCAATTTTCGTGATGTAAACAGCTAGATTTGCTCTCTCCTCACTAGGTAAGCTGGCAGTCTACAGCCTGAGCCAATCATAACAAGCAAAGCTGATCTCATGCCAAAATGTTGGAGTACGAAGCCGAGGCTATTACAAGGTTTCCATTCTATAATTTCTTATTAGGTCCTTCTACTCTTTCTTTCATGTAAACAAATGAATTTTTTTCACGTCTGAGGTATATTAAGTTCAGCGATTGAATAGTATGAGCACTCTGCTTAGATTGTATAACTGTTTATGTTCTTTATATAGAGAAGTTAAAAGTCATGAGTGCTCTTTGGAAATGCTCCGATTAAATTTTTCACCTAAAAATGTTTAAATGACAATATATACTATAATACTGGCCTTAGTGCTGTTGTTTTTGTTAGCTGCTGTCGAGTTGGCCCCTGACTGATGGTGACCCCAGGTGTGCAGAGCAGAACTGCTCCGTAGGGTTTTTTTGGCTGTGATCTGAAGGAGCTGCTTGCTGACTTTTTCTTCCGCAGAGCTACTCGGTGGTTTCAAACCGCCAGTCTTTGGGTTAGCAGCTGATTGCCAGCCACTTGCACTAGTCAGGCCCCCTACAATTTTGGCATCTCCTTTTCAAAATGTCACAAGAAAAAAAAATCTCCTTCCAAATTAACCAATGTAAGTATAGCCACATGTAAAGAAGAAGATTTTCATCACCAGTAAGTAGTTTTTATTAACTTTTAAACTTTCATAGAAGTTATTCTATAAGAAAATTATTCTAACTCAAAAATATCAAGAGAGGGTATTAGCTTCTTCATATTACGTTTCTTCTAGTAATTTTGTCTCAGGAGGTTTATTACTGATTATATCTCTGATCCTTGCTTTGTAGATGTCATCTCTTCTCCCAAACAAAATAATCCAGCTCAGGTGATCAGATTTACATACATCATTCTAACAGTAAACTGGAGCCCCTAGGTGGTGCAAATGGTTAATGCACTCACTGCTAACCAAAAGCTTGGCAGTTTGAGTTCACCCAGAGGCACCTGGGAAGAAAGGCTTGACAATTTACTTCTAAAATATCAGCCATTGAAAACCCTATGGAGCACAGTTCCACTCTGACACACATTCCGTTGCCAAGAGTCAGAACTGACTCAGCAACAACTGGTTGATTGGTTGGTTGAACAGTAAACTAATAAAATGACAGAATTTCAATTTCCTCATTTATAATATCCTGCAAATGATCAGGACATTTTTTTCTATGACCAAAGATGGCTCTTCTGAGTACCAATTACATGCCTAAGAAACAAAATGGGTAAGCCTAAGGGTGCTAGTTAAATATGGAATTAGAACACGAGATTACCTCTGTTAGAGTAAAGCCAAATGAACTTTGACCTACTGTAGAGTACAATATTTTAATTGTAAGAGTTCTTGTGTCTTCCAAGTAGTGTCCCATGTCTTCGTATTATGCTGAGCAAATGCTGACAATTCTTAATATCCAGTGTTTTTTATTAAGAATCAAAAGCTTGAAAATAAGTCAAATACTGCTTTCTCTACATTTATTACATCCATTACTTCCTTTCCAAAAATGAACTGGCAAAGAGTTGAAATTTTTTCACCATTTATTCCAGAAAGAAACAGGTTCTATGTGGTTAGTGATCTCAACTAAAATTTCAAAATTTGGTCCAAAGGCAAATGTTTAATTCCTAGTATCAGAAGAACTCCTAAACTCAGCCAAGAAAAATTGTATATTTCTTAATTTCACCCCTACGACCAGAAAATATTTATAACTTGATTCATTTCAATTCAGTTCAACAAATATTTATTGAGCAGCTACTACGTGCCAAACATTGTGCTTGCCACTGGAGGGTGAAAGCCCAAAGATGAATCTCTTATCCCTGCCATTAAAGAATGCCTGGTAGTGGGAACAAATTTCAGGTTAAAAACAGCTGCAGATTTCTCTACAGTATCTTATTGTTATAAGAAAAAATATGTCTTCTAGACTGTTTTTATTTTAAAATGCATGAGAGAACAAGTTTTAAAAATAAATGTTTCCAAATGCAATGATTAAGTGTGCATTTTATAAAAATGTTTATTTTTTTCCAAACTAAAATTAGAGAACAAATATAAAACATGAGTGAGAAAACATTCAGGGTATTTTTACTGTCACTCACACTTGAACATAAAATTTCAAAACTTTAATTTACACTAGAAATTGCATATAAATATGGAACAAATATTATGTGCATAATTTGACTAGGACTTTTATTACTATTCCATAAGTCAATCAGATAACTTTCGTACATTAAGAGTAAATAGAACAAGAAATTACTTTTCAGTGCAAATATTTAGGGGTGGTTATATGGATTGTTAAGAAACTGATGAAAGTCATAGACCTTTTTTTCCATGGGCTCCCTCAAGTCTGAAATAAACAATAGTAAATTTGATTATAGTAGAATTTTGCATAGAGAACTTCCGAACATTGTTTTATTCATTCTAAATAAGGATTTTCCAATTCTAAGAGACAACACATATGTAATGGACTATGGTAACTTTAAGGGGCCTGGGTGGCACAAGTGGTTTGCAATTGGCCACTAACCTAAAGGTTGGTGGTTTGAACTTACCCAGTGGTTCTGAGGAAGAAAGGCCTGGTGAACTGCTTCCATAAAGATTATAGCCAAGAAAATCCTATGGAGCAGTTCTACTCTGTATCGCATAGGGTTGCCATGCATTGGAGGTCAACTAGAAAGCAGCTAACAACAACAATGGGAGCTTTTGTTTTATCTTCTCAGGATATCTTATCATTCTTCTACTACAAACAATAAAGTCTTTCTTCTGCAAAACTCCTGCTTGGCTCCATGAGGTTGAAATGGAGCAGTCAATCACAGTACCATGCCCTCTACAACATTATAACTGTGGGAAAAGGCAGGTTACCTCGGCCTGGTCCACCAGGGTATGTGCAGTTCAGGAATGCCCATTGATCCCACCAGTGATCTCCCCAGAAAGTTTCTGTTGGAGACAGTAGGGAAAGCACTCTTTGTCTTGTGACCAATCTGCTGAAAAAAAGAAACCTGGAGCTTCTTATTGACATCTCACCCAGCTATAGAATAGTAAGAGGGAATTGGCCCAATCTACTAAGAAAGTCAAAGACGAGTAAATATGAAAGACGGGTAGAAACAGAGACTGAAAACATCATTTGAGCCTCTAGATTCAATGCTGGAATAACATAAGATTTAGAGTAAAAGCTCTGGGTTTCAATGTAATTTTAACACAACTCAGCAGACATCTACGTGCCAAGAACTGTTAAATGTTAGGAAGACCTGCAACTAACTTGGTTCCATGTGCCTAATGCCTGTACGCTTTCAAAGCAGGCACAGTTCCTTTCTGAGCTTCAAGCCAACACACAAACTTAAGTGGAGGGTCATAAGCCACTCCTTAAAAGATGACTGTAAACTCACACAGTTCCTATCTGAAACACTAACCATGCCTACAGTCATCCCTCCCCCAACAATGCATTTCAACAGGCTTCTGGATTTGAGGAAATTTCATGTTCTCCAAGGTGATGTCCAGTTTCCCACTCCCCACAGTCTACGGACAGATGTCTACACAGAGAACTTCATCACAATGCTAACAGATCATCCTTCCTATCATGACACAACTGTTTTATTGTTCTAATCTTATCTTACTGTCCTCCCCCTCAAAAGTATCCCCTGTTTGGTATCACTTATGGTTTGTATCCCCATGATATTTCCCCAGGAGCCCTAGAAACATTGACAGTCAAAACCAAACAAAATATAGGTCACTTAGAATGACTTTTGGAAAATACCCTGTGGGTGGGGGTGGGAACAAACACTATATAATAATTCCATTGATTGGCATAAGGCCCATAGGACGGCATCTGTGTGGAAGATACCAGCTGTGCCTCTTCACTTTACGTACTTAACCTGGGCAATAAGAAGCAGCAGAAGAGCGACAAAGTCCTTTTCACTCTTATGGAGGTCATTGTTCCATAGTTTTCTGACTTCCTAGGCCTCCACCCAAAATAATCCACTAGATATTTCAACTCTTCCTTCTGCTGTGAGTCCACAGAGACCCTACTCTTTATTCTGTATGCAGATAGCCTTTCCTAGAGATCAAACTGAAGGAACTTCTGCCGAACATCTATGATACTATGGCCTGCCAACTATCTGTCCCATTGGGACGGGCCTGGCCCAGAAAAGCAGTTAGAGGAATAGGACTCTTTTCTTGAGAATGATGCCAAGTGTATTAGAAGCATTCATCAATCTGAGGAAACCTGACCCCACTCAATTCGTGAAACAAGTTCTGTACTGCCAGTGTTCTTAGCAACTTCCCAACAATTCAGAGACACACCCCAGGCAACCTAAAAATGCAAGCCTGGATCTCATTATTAACATCCCAGAGGAACTCACTAGGGTCTAGCCTTAACTCGAGGCTGTCTCCTTGCCTCAGACCTAGCTTTCGTCTCTGTGCTTGTCCTCTTTTGGATCCCAGGGTCATTTATACTTTGCCTTGATCTCTTTGGCCTCTCTTGTGCTCCATACCACATAGGTCTGTCTCATTCTATTTCCACACCCAACCAAGGGAGAACCACTGAGCCACCTGTTTGCACAAAGTGGAAACCTGTAGGTGAAAAGAGTCTCCTTTCACATTTTCAAAAACAGCTTGAATGTAATTGAACTGAATGAGAATTTAAAGGACTACTTCTTGTAGTCAGTTAATATGATCAGTCCATATAACTTTGTTCAAAAAAAGGGCCCATAAAACAAATATATTTCAACGGGTTAGAAGAAGAATAGATAAAACGGGTCTGGAAAGTGCAAATGCTGCCAGGCAGTTTCCAGAGACGGCTGTCACATCACTCATTCCCTTCTCAATATCCAAAACTTAAAGTGGGAGCATTACATCACACGCACTGAGAAAATATCTATATCCCCCCAGCTACATGTGGAGCTGAGTTGACTAACATATTTAAATATAAAAATACTCCTACTATCCTATATCTTAAGGGTAAATAGTCTGCTTAGTCAACGTATACATGTATCTGAAACCACTCACACCGTACACAAATAGATAAACATGTATAGAAAAAAAGAATTGACTTTGGGTTCACTCAAAGTCGGGATTGTTTCTTTCTTGCATCTAAGTCTTGCACATGAATTAAATTGGAGATCAGCAGTCTTGGAGATGCATGTATAACCAGCAACCCATAAGTGAACGTGAATATGCCATTGAAGGGGAGGCAGAGAAAATGTTATTAGGTGTTCCAGGCAAATCAAGCCACTCACAAGCAGAGTCTCCGGCCATCATGGTGTTTTTATTGGCATGTCATAGCCACACGATGCTATTTTCCTAAGTTAATATATTTTTCTGAACAAAAGTTTGACCCAAGCAGTTGGCACAAGTTAGATCTGAAGTTTTACTTGGAGGGTGCTTTAGAGGAGGCACAGCTTTGGAGGTGTCTGTGTTAATAGCTGTCAGTTCTTAAACTGGTTATAACGCTACTAGTAAAGTGGCAGTAAGAATAACCTAGGGTGGGAAAAAAAGGAGAAAAAAATAAAACAGTGAAATCTCAAAAGATCTCCAGGAAAACTGACACTTGGTTTCATAAGCGATTCCATTACTATTGATGGTTAGCTCATTTTTCTAAAGAGAAAAATGTTCCAGATGGCCAGTGGTGAGAATAATCGCCAAAGTTAATCATATTAGAGAGCAAGAGTCAATAAGGTAGTTAGTGTAAGCGCTGTTAATAGTATAGGTCAGTCATAAGACAAGGTCACTATCAAAAACCTCAAAATCAGAATTGAAGAGAGAAGGCTAAAATGTATAAATATCTAACAAAGAATACCAGATGGGATGTAGTTTTAAGCTGTCTAGGAATGTTCTTTCTCAACATCTTTGTCTGGCTAATTCCTATTCGGCTTTCAAGATTCACTTTACACATCAGCTCCTTTGTGAAGCAAAAGAGCTACTCCTCCCTTGCCCCAATCTCCAGCTGCGCTCTGTGATGCTTCATTGCACCCTGTGCTGTGTCGAGTATAGCAGGTGTCACACCGTATCATCACTGTCCCCCAACTAGGCAGTGAATTATGAGAGACATGTCTTTTCATCTCATGTTTCCAGTACCAGGAATCACTGGCAATGAGGAGAAGCACAATAAATGTTAGGTAGATCAGTGGTGAAAGGTGTCAGTGGAGAAGCAGAATAATGAGTGTTAAAGAAGTAATGAAATAGTATGCTGATGGAAGTGGATTTTAAGTTGAGTTTTTAAGATGCAGAGGATTATAGCAGGAAGAATAGCAGAATTGCCTTTCCCTCCATACCATGTGATTCTAGGATGCCTTTCTTTACCCAAAGTCATGAAACCCAAGTTGTGTACAGAAATCAGTCAAGGCATTGGCACGTAACTCACCTACAGCCAATCTCTGAGAGTGAGAGACGGTCTTTCTTCCTTTTAGATCTCAAGCTGTAACCGGTCAGCTTAGTTTTCCCAGCCACTACCTTATCCTCCATGCGGGAAGAGCTTATGGGAAGCAGGAGAGAACACGGCCAATGAGAGAGAAAAGAGGCACCAAGAAATAGAGTAAAAGCAAGTGACAGACCTGAATGTGCCACAGTGGACTTCCAATGCATAGCCTGTTCTGTTTCAGTTAGAGTGAAATGTGTTTCTGTTACCTGGAAACAAAAAAGAGCTCATCTAATACAGTAAGCCTGCATTAAAACGTATAGTAAACAAAGAAAGCTCTTTCAGCTCAAATGTTCTATTTTTATATAGAATGAAAAAAACATTTGGTCACTGGTTACCCTGCCTTTCAATTTCATTAACAGTCCCATTATGTCTGGAGGTCTCTACCTTCTCATCTTTGTCAGACTTCAAGAAGTGAAGTTCTTCAACCTGCAGGCAAAGCTTGGCTCAGAACGTGAACCATAGTAGCCCAGTCTGCAGTACAAAAGGGCCTGCCTGCTCTCCAACAGGTGAGGTCTGGCTGCTGACTACCGCCTGGCAAGGTGGGTGTGTGGCTCCCTGGCCTGCATTTCCCTTCCAGTTTTGCAGTCCTCCAAACCCTTTTACCCCTACCCTTCCCCCATCTCGCTGAGGGTGTGTCCAGACTTTGGGCTGCTCTGCCCTCTGGGGTTGGGAGCCCGCCCTAACCTGTGATTTGTCAGGGCAGAGGGATGGGGAAAGGGAGCAAGGCTAATGACCTTCCTACTTCCCATCTTTCACTCTTCCTATCCTCCTCCCTCCCCTAGGCTGCAGCCTCCTGCTTTCCTTTCCCCTAAGTCACTGGCTTTGTCCTGCTTTAACCCAGAGACACTTGCCTGGAGGCAAGACTGTGTTAACTGTTTGACGATGATATCACCCCAGCTCAGCACTCTCAGTGCCCAAACAAAAACAGGACCAGTCAGCGGCTATCAATCTCAGCCCTGTTCAGACCTGGGTTTGCCATAGTCCCATGCATAGTACGATTTGGACTTTTTGCCACTTCTATGGGAGTCAGCCCTCCACCATGTGAGTCTCCTGCCAGGCTAGGAAAACAGATTATTTCTCCTATTTGTGTTGGCCTAGAGTTAAAGTCCCCACATGACCCAAGGCCAAGAACACACGGATTTTGAAAATACCCACAGCAAATAGAATGCCTAAAAATAAATTCTTTCTTTCATCAGTAAACAAGCTTTAACGTTGCTATTCGATATTTCACACAGATTATAGAAAAGGAGAGCCATTTAAATGTTCTGTTTTTCAAATAATAAAGTAATAATGGTTTTATGATAGAAAATGCAATATATATACATATAGAAGAGTCCAAAGGGGGGAAAAATACTACCTTCATCAAGATTGCAAGACAATTTATTACATCCAGTTCAGAGTATTTTTATATAAACAAATACACCTGTGTATATTACATTTGACTCTTAATAAATCATGCTATGTCTATGTAGGGATTTGTTAGTGCTCATATTGTATTCAGTCTCAGCAAACATCCAACAAACAAACAAAAAGTTGATGGGCACATGAAGTGTGTATTGCAGAGTGCAGAATAAGAAGACAGAAGAGCTGGGTTTTGTGCTCACTCTTTTTTCCATAATTTACTGTGCAAACTTGGAGAAGCTCTTTGCCCTCTCTGGACCTTTATTGTTGTTGCTAGGTCCCAGAGAGTCGGTTCCGACTTACAGCGACCCTACAGGACAGAATAAAACTGCCCCATCGGGTTTCCAAGGAGCCGCTGGTGGATTCGAACTGCCGACCTTTTGGTTAGCAGCCTGAGCTCTTAACCACTGTGCCACCAGGGTTTCCCCTGGAGCCTATAATATAAGGGAGCCGAACTTAATGGTTTCTAAGTTCTCCTGCATATCTAAAGAACTAAGAGGCCTGGGGTCGGCAACTTTCTGTTCAATGTTAAAATGCTAATGTAAACATTTTAGCTGAGGCCAAACAAAAATAAATATGGTTGTTGTTTCCACTGAGTTGATTCCTACTCACAGCAATCCCACAGGACAGAGGAGAACTGCCCCCTACGGTTTTCTAGGCTGTAATCTTTACAGGAGCAGATTGTCAGGTCTTTTCTCCCCTGTGGCAGCTGGTGAGTTCCAACTGCCGATCTTCCGGTTAGCAGCCGATGGCTTAACCAAGGCGTCACCAGGGCCAGAGCAACTTGCTAATAACAGACTGTGAGAAGTGAGTAGAAAGTAAATAGAATTATTGTGATTTAATAGCAAGCAGGAATTTTTTTTTCTCTTTTTCAATGGCATGCAGGGTGTCAAGAAGAGAGATAATACAGCAAACATAAATTATGCCATAATATGAGGAACTGTAAACGCTAGGCTGGAAAATTTGCATTCAATTTGATATACACCAGGTAGTCACTGAAGTTTGTTAACCATTGTATGGATGTAACTGGAATTGTGCTTAAGGAAGCTAAATCTACATTTCTTGTTCATATCTCCTCCTTTCATTGTAGAAACACTACATTGTCAGATTTGTTGTTGAGCATGAAGGTGAGCAAGAACGATCTCTCATTGTGGCTTTTTCCCTTGTCAGGAAGCACATCTGCACGATATTGATGTGGGTACCTGCGTGGGGGCGCCAGGTTCTATGCTGGTCTCTGTCTAAGAACTTTTATTTCTCAAATTACCTGCAGTGCCTTTGTTTATTTTAATGCCTTCACTACAAACATCCAAAAGCAGTGTTATAATGAGGAATCCAGTGTAATCCGCATTACCATTAAGCTTTGCTTTGTTGAATTTTCATTACCTCTGTCATACTAATTCGAGATCCTTGGGTGGCTCAAATGGTTTGCGCTCCCCTACCAACCTGAAGTTCAATGCTTCCAACCTGCAGAGCCGAGCCATGGAAGAAAGGCCTGGTGATCGGCTTCCATAAAGATTACAGCCAAGAAAACCCTATGGAGCAGTTCTGCTCTGTGACACATGGGGTTGCCATGAGTCAGAATGGACTCGACAGCAACGGGTTTGGTTTGGTTTTGGTATCTTACAAAGTGTTGCTGTTGTTAGGTGCCGTCAAGTTGTTTCTCACTCACAGTGACCGTATGTGACAGAGTAGAACTGCCATATAGGGATTTCTAGGTTGTAATCTTTATGGGAGCAGATCGCCAGGTCTTTTCTCCTGTGAAGCCTGTGCTTGGATTTGAACCAACAACCTTTCGGTTAACAGTCAAGCACTTAACCGTTTCGCGACCAGGGCTCCTTACCTATAAATTGCTCTCCTCCGTATTTTTAGAACCTAATCAGAATCTAATTCACCTGCCATAGTAGCCAAAGGACACATCATCCATCCACTCCCTCTAAGCTTCCAGGAAGGAGTTCCTGATTGAGTGTGTTTTCCCCAATTTTATATTCCCTGACACAATTATAAAAATATAAATTCTATACTATTTCTGCCAATTAATGAAGTGGTTTCCTTTTTGGTTTATTTTTCAACCCTTAGCTAATGATTTTTTCTTAACCCTTAGCTAACCAGTTCCCCCAGTTTAGGGAAATGCACATTTCTCTTTAGTTTCTTGGCTTGTTCTCTTTCCAATCGGTTTTTTATTTCTTTCTTTAAAAAATAAAGAAAGAAAAGTTTGTTTTCCCCTTGCCCTCTGGTCTTTCGGCAGCCCATATGAAGTCAGTCATATTACTCAATGTTATATGCTGTTTTAGCATTGAACATACCCTGCCTTACAGTGGTCATATTTCAAGAATGACGTGTTTGCGGGTAAAACGATTGGGGGAAGGGAAGGGTAGGAGAAGAGGGAAAGGCTGTAGGCCTATATTCATATAGGAATAGGGGTTTCTGATAGTAAAAATGAAAACCAGGTTAAATTGGAAAACCAGGGGTAAGAAAGACTTTCTGTTTTTAAATATGGAAACAGAAAGAAGTCATACTGAAAATAAAGTGGGGTTCCTGGAGAGTCTGTCTCCTGTGCTTTTGGTTGATGGAATTCAATGGAATCCTTTCATAGCCCGGGAAAGCTGGCCACAGGGGCAGCTGACGTTGGAAGCACAGCACAGAGCTTGTGTTTGGTGGAGTTGATTGACTGCTCCCCAAACAGAAGAAATAAACAGAGACTGGGTTTTTAATTTTAGGATCTATTTGCACCCTGTTAAATTAGAGAATCCAAGTGACGTCTGTCCGGGGCACTCCTGGCTGCACCAGTACTTTCTCTCCTGGCTTGACAAAAGGTGATTCAGTTCGAGAAGGCACATGTCACTCCCTTGCCCATCAGTACCAGTCACCAGGATGAAACACAAAAATCATGCTTTTGCCACGTCTGTGACAACGCCGCACACACGTTACCTCTGCCTGTCACTCAGTTTCCGTTTAGTTTTAGACAGTTTATACCAAGTTATGTACCGAAAGTCACTACCCATCAGGTGAGTGTGCTAAATTGTGGCTGCAGTTGAGGGTCCTACAACCTCCCCTCTCGAAATGAGACCAACTGAATTTTCATTTTAAATTTTATTTTTTAAATATTTATTGAACACTTTCCGTACGTATCGTATTCTTCCTATCTCGTTTCGATATTTTGTTAATTTATAGAAATTATCAAAATTTACTGTGTGTCTTCTCTCATTAGAAGGAAAGCTCAGAGAGAGTAGGGATCTTTTCTGTGTATCTAGGAAACTCTGTGGTGTAATGGTTAAGAGCTACAGCTGCTAACCAGAAGGTTGGCAGTTTGAATCCACCAGGTATCCATGGAAACCCTATGGGGCAGTTCTACTCTGTCCTATGGGGTTGTTATAAGTTGGAATCGACTTGATGGCATTGGGTTTTTTTTGTTTTTTTTTTTTTTTTGAGGGATTGTGATAGTACCTAAACCAAAAACAAACCTGTTGCTGTCAAGTTGAGTCCAACTCTTGGTGACCCCATGTGTAACAAAGTAGAGCTGCTGCATGAGGTTTTCTTCGTTGTAATCTTTACGGAAGTGGATCACCACGCCTTTCTTCCTCAGTGCTAGTAAGGTGAGGGAGGTTTCTAATCACTAACCTTGCAGTTAGCAGCTGAGCACAAACTGTTTGTGCCACCAGGGACCTAGGATAGTGCCCAGTACATAGTAATTACTCAATAAATGTTCTTCATAAAAGGGAAGAGTGGTGCAATCCTATGCAAGTTAGTATGCTTGATTTTAAAATGAATTTTTAGCAACAAGTTTTCTTTGAACTGTCTTGTGTCTTCCATAAAATAAATGAACTATTAATACAAAAAGATAACGTGTTATGTGAAGAGCAGCAGGAGACAATCAACTCTGGATTTTTTTTTTCTCAAAGTGACTAATTTGTAGTGACTTCATGTAGTTTTAAAAATTTAAAACATATGCAGATTATTTGAACACTGCCTTAAATATCTGGCTTAACTCTGAAAATAAATCTTAATCAGAAGACAGTCAATAATTCTTGGATTTTTTAGTTAAATGTTTCTATTAAAACAATGTTGAAACAGAATGACGTTGATATTTTATTATCATCTTCTTTTAATTAAGTGGTAATATAAAAATTAAAAGCAAATGTTAATAGACTGATTTATTGCGGCCTCAGAAAGGCCTCGTACAATTCAGTCACGAAACTTAATGAGGCTTCAAAATGATGATTCACAAGTCTCCCTCCTCCTCAAAACTGAGATGAGACAGTAAGATTTTGCAAAGAAATTATGCTCATGTTAGTGCTTTCATGTTGTTGAGTCAACTGTCCATTTAAAATCAAGTAACTTCTTCATAGACACAAATTCATAAATTTACAATACAGTATGTTTACTATAAGGAGGTTTGGTGATGCAGTGGTTTTAAAAATTAGGCTGCCAACTGAAAGGCTGGTGGTTCGAACCCACCCAAAGGCTTTGCAGGAGACCTAGCGACCTGCTCCCGAAAAGATTACCGTCTAAAAAACCCTATCGGGAAGTTCTCCTCTGCTACATGGGGTTGCTTTGAGTCAAAACTGACTCAACGGCACACAACAACAACATATTTAATACAAAAAACATATATAGATATACATTTACATATCTAAATCTGTATCTCTATATCTATCTCTATACCCTTACGGTAGGAACTCTGGTGGTACAGTTGTTAAGGATTTCATTGGCTCCACAATCAATGCACGTGGAAATAGCAGTCAAGAAATCAAAAGACGCGTTGCATTGGGCAAATCTGTTGCAAAAGACCTCTTTAAAGTGTTAAAAAGCCAAGATGTCACTTACAGGACTAGAGTATGCTTGACCCAAGCCGTGATATTTTCAATTGCCTTTTATGCATGTGAAAGCTGAACAATGAATGAGGAAGACCAAAGAAGAATTGATGCATTTGAATTACGGTGTTGGTGAAGAATATTGAATATACCATGGACTGCCAGAAGAACACACAAATCTGTGTTGGAACAAGTACAGCCAGAATATTCCTTAGAAGCAAGAATGGTGAGACTTCATCTCACGTAGTTTGGACATGTTATCAGGAGGTACCAGTCCCTGGAGAAGGACATCATGCTTGTTAAGCAGAGGGTCAGTGAAAAAGAGGAAAACCCTCAACGAGATGGATTGATACAGTGGGTGCAACAATGGGCTCAAACATTGCAATCATTGTGAGGATGGTGCAGGACTGGGCAGTGTTTCATTCTGTTATATGTAGGGTTGCTCTAAGTCAGAACCGACTCAATGGCACCAAACAAAATATATACACAGGTTGTTGTTGTTAGCTGCTGTCAAGTTGACTGACTCATGTACAACAGAAAATAAATGTTGCCCTGTCTTTGGCCATCTTCACAATCATTGGTATGCTCAAGTCCATTGATGTGACCACTGTGTACTTGAGTGCCTTCCAAACAAGGGTTCCGATCTTCCAGCACTATATTGGACAATATTCTCTTGCGGCTCATGGGGTTTTCATGGGCTAATTTTCAGAAGCAGATCACCAGTCTTTTCTTCATAGTCTGTCTTAGTCTGGAAACTCTGCTGAAATCTGTCCACCATGGGTGACCCTGCTGATATTTGAAATACTGGTGACATAGCTTCCAGCATCATAGCAACACGCAAGCCACCACGGTACGACAAACTGACAGACGGAATATAAAATATCCCAACAATTCTCTTCTGAAAGATGTGACATGTAAGATCAGGGTCTCAAGAAAAAAATCACAAAGACACTTTGAAGTCCTCTACCACTGCAGATTGCTTCCTTTGGTTTTCTCCAGCTGAAGTCCCCTCCTTCACCGTGGAGAGGAGCGCCTGGAGGGAAACCGTCACAGCCAGAAGCTGCATGATGGTGAAGCTCTTGGGGGACGTCAGTACGCCTTAGAAATGTACTCCCAGTTGTCTCCGTAAATCTGCTCTGTAACAATCCCACCTGCACCGGCAGTATTTGATGCGGTTGACGTTTCCCATTTCGCATGCAGGCGCTTTCGCTGGCGCTGCTCCAGCATCCGGGGCCACAGTGAACACCGCCCCGTGCGCCTGTATCTGAAAAGTTGCGGGTCCCCTTCCTCTGGATGCTTAATAACTCTTCCTTGTGTTTGAACTGAGTTCTTCCTTCATTATTACAGTCTACTCTATGTCATATTTCTCTTCCTTTTGTCTTTTCAAATTGGTAACCCAGCTGAGAATATAAATTCTAGTTGAGAATATAAATTGGAAAGAGCATATCATTAACACTTGTGTTGATAATTTCCTTACTCAGCCAGAGCAATTTAGAAGCAGGAACGAGACCTTCCAATATTTTCTTTAATTCGTTTTGCATATACACTTTATTTTTAAAAAATAAATATCAGGCAACGACATAGATTTCTAAGTTCTGGATCCAAATTAGTAGCCTTAGAAAAACAATGATCTCTCACATTTCAGTATCCTCGTCCGTAAAACAGAAATAATATTACATGTTCTATCTACCTCCCACAGAGTCCTTGTAAGGATAAAGTAAAATTAATTTACACCAGAGTGCTTTTAGAATTTTAAAATACTGTATAAGTAAAATATTGTTATATTCAGGCTAGACATTAAACAGCAAGCGGTGTTAACCCATCCACTGCCATTGAGTCAGTTCTGACTTATAGCGACCCCATAGGACTTCCCCATAGGGTTTCCATGGCTGTAATCTTTAAAGAAGTGGGCTGTCACATCTTTCTTCCACTGAGCGGCTGGTGAGTTTGAACCACCAACTTTTCAGTTAGCAACCAAGTGTTTGAACCACTGGGCCACCAGGTCTCCTGGGATAACCTTACGAGGCAAAAATTTCAGGCTAGAGGTAGAAATGAGCTTGAATTTAACTTAATTAAAATAAAATTGATTGAATGCCGTCATATATGAGACACTATACAGGCTCTTGAAATCTGGTGAGCAAAATAGAATCCACCAACTTCACGAAGCTTAGCTACTTGCTGAGAGATGTGTCAGAGGATGTGCATTTACAAAGTTTAAGGGTGGGCGGAGAGGAGCGAGATGCTGATTTTTAAATCCTAAATGCACTGTTCTCCTTCATGTTCCTGTGAGGTCTAGCCTAATTCATATCAAATGGAATATATAGGTTTACACTTCCACATACAAAGACTTGCTGGAGAAGGGGAAAAAATGAGTCTGAAATTTAAAACCTTTAAGTTCATTTTGAGGCATTGGTGGTTCAGTGGTAGAATTCTCACTTCTGTAAGGGAGACCGAGTTTGATTCTGGATAATTTTCACCTCATGTGCAGCCACCACCCATCCGTCAGTGGAGGCTTGCATGTTGCTATGATGCTGAACAGGTTTCAGTAGAGCTTCTACATGGAGTAGGAAGAAAAGCCTGGCAATTTACTTCCAAAAATCAGCCAGTGAAAACCCCATGGAGCACAACAATCCAATCCTCAATCAATCATAGGGATGATGAAGGACCAGGCAGCCCTTCGTTCCACTGTGCATTGGGTCACCATACATCGGGGGCTGAGTTGACAGCAAATAACAACAAATCCACTTGGTTTAACTAAATTCATGAGAATTTTTCTTTTTTGAGTCAAGGATTGTGTGGAAAGCTAAACTCTTAGCAATATAAAGTGAGAGGATTTGAGTTTCCTAGTAGAGGCTGAGAGTCGAGGGCCTGGAAAATGGATTAATGGGATAAAAAGGGATAAAGGGTATAAAGCATCATGGTTGGTGGCTGAAGCCTGTGAGGAAAAAGAACATTGTGATGTTCAAGTCATGGGGTACCTAAAGAACTGTTAAATAACAGGAATTTATAATCAATTTAAAATTATTTGTGTTGCTTGCATTTAAGTACCCTCCATTACCCTAGGCTAACAGAGAGTCTGCTGTACACAAATGCTTGGATTTCAGGAAACTCCAGTAAAGTGATTTATTCTGCATCTGTATTGGTGTGGAACAAAGACAACAGAACAATTCCAGCTGGTGGGACATGGGTGAAACAGAGTTCAGTAGGACCAGGACTTGGATCCAAATGACACCATAAAAAATAAAACCCCAGGAATTCACAGCAATCTAAGTGAAAACACCGAAACACCGCCCCGCACCCCACACCTACAGAAACAGGATGTACATCTGGAGGCTGAAGGCAAGTTTATTTAAATCTCATGTCCGTCTAAATGGATGACTTCAATCAATATTTTTTTTTTTGTATTCCAACGAGAAGAACTTCCTAAGCTAACAAGTGGAGGTACAGGAATGAAAAGCATCATGTAAATTGTGGAGCTCTACAGGTACCTTGCTGTGGTTGGACCATAAACTCTGAGACCAGCGTTAACGAGTGATGTGGCTCATTGAGGAGAAGAACCCAAGTCATTAAAAGCTTTGCCTGGATTTAGAAAGAACTTGGACAACAGAGAGCAATGGATTTTTACATAGGGAAGTGCCATTCAGATTTGTGACTTAGAAAAACCATTCTCAGAGTCCCTGGGTGATGCAAAGTGTTAAGGCTCTCGGCCGCTAACCAAAAGGTTGGAGGGTCCAATTCACAGAGAGGCACCTTGGAAAAGATACCTGGTGATCTACTTCTGCAAAAATTTTGCCATTAAAAACCCTATGGAGTGAAGTGCTACTCTAACACACATAGGGTCACCATGAGTCAGCATCAACTCAGCGGCAGCTGGTAAAATCACTTTCTATTGCAGATAACATGGTTATTAGGGGAACAGGTAAAAAGGCCGCTCATGAATCAGTTTAGTAACAGGATTAGCAACTCTCTGGTTATCTAATACCCAAACAGTTTCATTCAAAATTTTCTTCACAGGCTTAGCATCTCTGCCAGTGTAAAGTACTGAGGGGCAAGAAACCACTGCCTAGAAAAATGGAAAGTCGGATTCAAGTTAAAAAGACAAAACCACAGAAGCATGACTTTGGTATTTTCTTTCAACTAGTGAAAACATCAGAAATTGCTAATACCCACAGTTTTCCAGGAAGAAGGGATTGCTTTTCATGGGGCTCTCCTGCCAACATTTTCTTTCCCCCGACTTTTTTAAAGAGAGATTTTGGGGCATCCCATACTCTATAAATTCAGTACTTGAATAATCATTTGTTTTAATTTTCTAAGTTTTATAAAGGAAGTTAATTTTCTTTGTAATGAAATGTTGCAGGTTGGCCATTGAGAGAGCCAGAGAGTTAGATGCAGGGGAAAAAATGTAATTCTGTGTACTCCAAAGATAGAAAGAAAGACTTTTAAACAATGATAAAATGAACAAAAAGAAGATACGTCATGAGCGTATAAGTGTATTGTGAATACGATGAAACAGAGTATCTGCTAAGACTTACTTTTAAAATTCCCTACACAAAAGAGCACTTTTTAATCATGTTCGAAAAAATAAGAGAAACGAGAAATGCTCACTAGTTAAAAAAATAACAAACATTATTTCCAACACAATTTTCTTTCAATTTCTCTATCAGGATACTCTAACAATACTATTATTACATTAAAAATAGCGCATTAAAATCATATATTAAAAGAGTAGAAATATATTATAACCAATATCCATACAGGATGCCCTGGCTGGTAACCAAAAAGTTGGAGGTTTACGTCCACCCAGAGGCACTTTAGAAGAAAGTCCTGGTGGTTTACTTCCAAAAAAGCAGCCATTGAGAACCCTATGGAGCACAGTTTTACTCTAACACACCTGGGATCTCCAGGAGGCAGAATCAATTCGATGGCAACTGGTAACCCCTGTACAAAAATTTTAGATTATCTCAAAATTGTCTTTTTTAAAAACTTTCTATTTTGAAATAATTTTAGATTTATGGAAATGTTGCAAATATAGTATAGACAATTTCTGTCTACCCTTCACCCAGCTTCCCCTAAAGCAAACATCTTCCATAACAATGGTACATTTATCTAAACCAACTTTGTAAAATACTATTAACTAAACTCAAGACTTCATTTGGATTTCCCCAGTTTTCCCACTAACGTCATTTTTTTGTTCCATAATCCAACTGAGGACACCACATCACATTTAATCATTGTGTCTCTTTAGTTGCCTCCATTCTGTGACAGTTTTATAAAATATCTTGTTACATTTCCTACAAGATAACTTCTTGTAGGAAAAAAATAAAAGAGAGATTTTCTATAAAGGACAGTATAATTTGGTAGATTTTTTTAACAGCCCTACAATAAAATTATCATTTAAACCTGTTGCAAGTATGTATGCATTCATTCTTTCATTCAGCAAATAGTTATTCAACACGCAGTTCAATACCTATGTACAAGGGGCCTACAACAGCAAACAGACAAAAGGGTCTTCCCTCATGGAGCTAACATTCTAGGATTATTAGCAATAAAACTCTAAAATAAAAAATAAATGTGTGTATATTTGTGGGCAGTAAGGAATCAAAGAATAGAGAGAAGTTGTTCTATACTTGCGGTAAGGATTTTCAGAGGGAGAATTCCTGAATAACTCTGATAAGGTGGAAATAACTCAAGTGAGGAGTGAAAATCTGGCTGAATATCTTGCCATCTACAGAGATAATTAAGGGGACTCCTTGGAAATTTTTCCTGATCTGGAATATTTTTTACTGGATATTATAAGATACTGGATTCTGTTTCATGAATTTTTAGCAGACTTTCCCCCTGTTGACATGTAGTTCCTGCAAAGGATCAGGTAGGTGTGTAGTATTAGCTTCTCACTGGAATCCCCCAAAACCAAGCTGGCAAAAGTAAGGTGCCCACTTAAGCAGTGTTATTGCCTGCTGGGCCCCACTGCCCTGCCTCTCACTGCCCCATTCTGTCTCCTTGATGACGAGTGAGTGTGGAGACTCAGCACCCCATTGGACCCTACTGATACTGTGGGTGGAGGGTGAGAAGAGGAATGCTGAGTAACCCTGTTTGTACCGTGTGGTTTAGCCTCTTTGCTGCAGTGTTAGTGTGAGGGCTCATCTCCACACTGGGTCTTGCTGACACCAGGGCAGAGGAAGAGAGAGGTGTTTACCAGCCTTGACTTTGCCCCACCTTTTCCAGTCTCACTGATGCTGGGTGAGGTGGAAGCTTGCCTCACCAATGTGCCACACTGACGTTACCTTAGTGGGGAATAGAAGCACCACCGGTTTCCACTGAGTTGGTGTTTAGCTAGAGTAGGGCAGATATTGCCAGAATGTTTTCTGTTGTTAGGTGACCTTTTTTCTGGTCCTTTGGCCAGAAGGAAGAGGCTTTTCTTAGAGATTTTTCTGTCTATACCCATGGATAGTTCTGGGTTGGAGACTTCTGCAGCACCACTCCAGGAAACATGGGAGGCAATAAGGAAAGTCAGGGAACTCATGCTTGTCCTTCCTCAAGTCCTGAGATTCCTAGGCAACCCATTTTTTTCACCTTTCAGAGAGTTCCTGTGATTTTTTGTTGGGTATGTCCAGGGTTTCTTAGTTATAAGGTGGAAGACCTGAGAGGAATGAGGCTACTCTTCCTTTCATACATATCTAGTCATCTGTCCATACTCCAAGATGCAATGGTTTGTTGTTTTTTATCCTCGCCCAAATTCAATTACCTGCACACATTCTACCTATAGAAGGGATTTTCTTAAAAATTATTGTAGGACAGGAAGTATGATGACATTTTAAATTTTAAATATTTCAACCTTAATTTGTAATTATTTTCAATGGTGTTCCAGAGAGCTATATTTTTCTTGCAAGGACTTAATTATTTTTTCCTGATCCTCATGGGCATCTTTCCAAAAATTAAATCTTTTAGGCTTTATCTATTTTATTAGATAAGATATAGAATATATTACATGTACCCAGAATATAACACTTAATGAGTTTTATTCATTTTTAGAATATTTGTGTTATCTTATTTGTGGTTATATTATTTTAGGAATTAAATTATGCTTCACTGAGAATATAACAAAAAAGCAGACCAAACCAGTTGCTGTCAATTCTAGTCAATTCTAACTCATAGCAACCCCTCATGTGTACAGAGAAGAACTGCACTTCATAGGGTTTTCAAGGCTGTGACCTTTAGAAAGCAGATCGCCAGACCTTTGTTCCGAGGTGTCTTTTGTGGGTTCAAACAATCAGCCATTCTGTTAGTAGTCCAGTGCTTAACTGCGCCACTCAGGAATTCCCAGAGTACAAAGTTACCTTTTAATTAAACAGTCTCAAGGCAAACAAATTTCAGTCCTTATTTTTCAATCAGTACGAACTTTTCCTTCATTTCTACTGTATCAGGGTTTTAGAATAAGAAAAAAAAATAGTCTTCAACATCTCTTCTATTAGAGAGTCTTCTAAATCTGACACTTTTTAACAAAGCAAAATTACTTATTTCTTCTACAGAGATAAATGGAAATTATTGCCAGTATCCATTTATCTGTTAGATACTACAGGCTGACTCAGAAGGATAGCAGCATATCTGCTAAACTCCAGCTCAGAAATAATGAACACAAATGTAATATAGTTCCTTGACCCTGATGGTGGCATTTTCCCTTGAAAGTAAACATTTATCTTGCTTTGCATTAAGTGTAAAGAACTTATAAGAAGTCAATACTGGTGGATACTTTTATCTAAACACTTTTTTAAAATTGTATTGCTTTGTTTTAAAAATCCATAGAAGCAATGCTTGGATAGTTATGAATTATACATGAACATTTCTCCCTTTGATTCTTCATTCTAAAAATTCTCAATTTTTTAATTATTATTATTTTTAAGGAAACTAATTCTCACATCCTCCTCCCCTCCCCGCCCTTTTTTTTTCTCCTGAACTTTTCCATCTTTCCTCTTCTATCCCAGCCCAGGTTTTCAAATTTATCTGTTTCTTCTTTCCAGCCAAATGCTCCAACTAGTGGGCAAGGCTGCCAATAAGCAAAGATTTACTCAGCGTGTGAGGACGTGGAAGAGTATTTGGCTGGAGCGTGCCCAGCCTGGCTTTCTCTGGCAGTGTTACACTGGAGACTACTGTCAAACAGAACATAGTATTGACCAAAAGACCTGGGGAAGAGCCATTAGAGCCAGTGGAAATTGTCTGCGGGTTGGTCTATTTTTTTTTGACCACTGGGAAGGAAGGAATATTCCTTCTTCCCTTTCAGGATTGTTATATTTATTCAATTGATAAAAGGAAAATGTTTAAATGGTTTAAACAAGATGATTGGTACAAAAAAATAAGATTAAGAAATAAAGTTTATAATTAGTAAATGCTTGTTAGTAAAGAACACATGAAGGATTTCCTAATTCATATTCTAGTCTTAATATGTTTTCAAAATCCTCACATGTATTGTACTACATGCCAAATGCTATAATTTTAATGCTTTATCTTCCGTGGTTTTAGGAAGGAATAAAATGTGTGCAGAATAAAAGTAATAACTAATATAGAAAGAATACCTTATTTGCCTTGTGATTATGTGTAAATGGTTCTTAATATGTATACACTGTGTTTACGTAAGCATATAGTCTTGCACATAAATCACAAAATGCATGAGTACTTATAGACAATACTCTATGGATAAAAAATATCTTAAAATGATAAAAATATAAGTAGTCAAAGAAACACTGCATTATAAGTCAAGCAGTCTCTTAAAGGCTATAACAAATTCAAAGTACATCTTGAATTGAAATGGATCAATATCCACTTAGATAATCTTAGGTGGGTTTCACACCAGACCAAGTGGATTGCTACCACTTTTATATAAAGTAGTTACAAGTTCAGGCATTTCACTTGATTATACTGTTTGAATCAAGGAGAGGTATAGTGATAAATTCTCAAAGACCACATGATGTACATAACCTCTGTTGTATCTATCCCACACAAGCCTACAAGGAAGCGGTACCTGTAGATGTCTCTTTCACATGGCAAACAAATAACACCACCCAAACTCTTAATCTCTTCTGCGTTCTAATCTTTCTTTTTTTTTCTTCTTTTCCCCAGTACGTTTGTCTTGCTCTATTAGCCCTAGGTATTCCAGATTTCAGCCTAATTTATCAATAAAGAACTGATTCCCACCGTTTGTCTTATCTTCCCGATCTCAGATTTCCCCTGATGCCCTGAAATCAATGAAAGCTATAAACTCTTAGCTTGTTGTCAGCAAACCCTGCTTTTGGCCATTGTTTCTATTACACCCATGTGTCTGCAATTGCCCTGTGGTTCAGTATGGCATCAACCAAGGAATGACAGATTATCCTCTGTTTTGAATTGAATTGTGTCCCTCAAAAAGACATGTTGGAGTTCTAACCTCCGGTTAACATCGGCGAACGTGACCTTGTTTGGAAATAGGGTTTTTGAAGATGTCATCAGTTAACAAGGTTATATTGAATAGGGTGGATTCTAACCCAATAAGAGTGGTGTCCTTGAATTGGTGGGCTGAGGGCTGTGGGGATCATGGTCTCAGGGAACATCTAGCTCAATTGGCATAACATAGATTATAAAGAAAATGTTCTACGTTCTACCTTGGTGAGTAGTGTCTGGGGTCTTTAAAGCCTGTGAGCAGCCATCTAAGATACTCTACTGGTCTCACCCCTTTGGGAGCAAGAAAGAATGAAGCAAACAAGATACAACGGAAAGATTAGTCCAAAGGACTAATGGATCACGTCTACCACGGCCTCCACTAGACTGCTTCCAGTACAACTAGATGGTGCCCGGCTAACACCACTGACTGCTCTGACGGGGATCACAACAGAAGGCCCCAGGCAGAGCTGGAGAAAAATGAAAAACAAAATTCTAGCTTAAAAAAAAAGACCAGACTTACTGGCCTGACAGAGACTGGAGAAACCCTGAGAGTATGGCCCCTGGACACCCTTTTAGCTCAGTAATGATGTCACTCCCAAGGTTCACCCTTCAGCCAAAGATTAAAAAGGCCCATAAAACAAAAGGAGACTAATGGGTCACAACAGCCCAGGACAAGGACTAGAAAACAGGAGAGAACAGGAAACCTGGTAATAGGGAACCCAAGGTCGCTAAGGGAGAGTGTTGCCATGTCATGGGACTGGCAACCAATGTCATAAAACAATACGTGTACTAACTGTTTAATGAGAAACTATTTGTTCTGTAAACCTTCACCTAAAGTACAAGTAAAAAAAAATTAAATAAAAAAAGAGTGGTATCCTTATAAAAGAGAAGACCACAGAGAGATGCACAGAGGGAAAACAGCCATGTGACAATGGAGGCAGAGATTGTAGGAGGCAGAGCTACAAACCAAGGAATGCCAAGGATTTCCAGGAGCCACCAGAAGTTAGGAGAGAGGCATGGAACAGATTCTCCCTCAGAATTCTCAGAAGAAATCAAAATGGCCGACTCCCTGATTTCCTGCTCCTAGCCTCCAGAGCGATGACGAAACAGATTTCTGTTCTTGTAAGCCACCCAATTTGTGGTACTTTGTTACAGCAGCCCTAGGAAACTAGTGCATCCTCTAGGCATGGATGGTATTTTAAAATAGGCCAGATATGCCAAGTCCTTGGTTTTCCAAACATTTATAAAAGTAGTTTCCTCTAATTCCTTTTTCCCTCTCTTTTCTCAAAAGTTGTCTTTTGCTTCTTTTCTTGCCACAATATTTTATTCAACCATTTCTGGGTGAAACATTTCTAATGATTTTAGATTATAAAATAGTGTAAAATAAATTTTGAACTAGGATCCAATATAAACTCCTAAGCTACACAATATTTTGTTGATCTGTGTGTCAAAAATAGAGATCCTCTCCAAAGTGTAACATCAGTTTTTTAAATGATATGTTAGAAGTTTCTTCTTATTAAATTGTTTGACATTTCATGTAAAGTAGTAACAGAAAGATTTAGTTTTACCTTTTGGAATGTATAATAAAGATTGTAATGCTTTTCTATGTCTTTATGATTATTGTTGGTTTAGTTGTTTTTTTATTTTGAATATACATATGTATATATAATACGTAATACATACGTATATACATATATTGCCATTTTAACAATTTTTAAGTGTACAATTCAGAGACACTAATTACATTCATCATGTTGGGCAACCATCACCACTACTGTTTCCATACATTTTTCATCACCTTAAACAGAAACTCAGTACCTCTTAAGTAATAACTCCCCACTCCCCATGGCTGCCCCCCTCCCAGCCCCTGGAAACCACTAATAAATGTCACAGCATGCATAAGAACTTTGTTTGTCTTATAAACCAAAAATCCCAAACCCATTACCAACAAGTTGATTCTGACTTACAGTGAACCTACAGGACAAAGTAGAACTGTCCCATGAGGCGTCCAAGGAATAGCTGTTGGATTCAAATTGCCGACCTTTTGGTTAGCGGCAAGGTTCCTATTTCTCTTATAGCTGAATAATATATCATTGTATGTATATGTGTATATACCTCATTTGGTTTATCTGTTAATCTGTTGATGGACACTTGGGTTGTTTTCATGTTTTGGCTACTGTAAACTATGCTGTAATGAATATTCATACACAAGTATCTGTTGGAGTTCTTGCTTTTATATCTTTTGGGCATCCACCTAGGGATGCTGTTGTTGTTGTTGTTGTTGTTGTTGTTGTTAGGTGCCATTGATTCAGTTCTGACTCATAGACACGCTATGTATAACAGAACAAAGAGCTGCCCGGTCCTTCCCTATCTTCCCAATCATTATGCTTGAGCCTCTTGTTGCCACCACTGTGTCAATCCATCCTGTTGGGGGTCTTCCTCTTTTTCGATGACCCTCTACTTTACCAAGCATGATGTCCTTCTCCAGGGACTGATCCCTTCTGATAATATGTCCAAAGTATTTTGAGACATAGTCTCACCATCCTTGCTTCTAAGGAGCATTCTGGCTGTACTTCTTCCAAGACAGATTTGTTTGTTCTTTTGGTAGTTCATGGTATATTCAATATTCTTTGCCAACACTACAGTTCAAAGGCGTCAATTCTTCTTCAGGTTTCCTTATTCATTGTCTAGCTTTTGTATGCATATGAGCAGATTGAAAACACCATTGCTTGGGTCAGGTACACCTTAGTCTTCAAGGTGACTTTGCTTTTTAACACTGCAAAGAGGTCTTTTGCAGCAGATTTGCCCAATGCAATGCGTCTTTTGATTTCTTGACTGCTGCTTCCATGGACGTTGATTGTAGATCCAAATAAAATAAAATCCTTGACAACTTCAATCTTTTCTGCATTTATCATGATGTTGCTTATTGGTCCAGTTGTGAGGATTTTTGTTTTCTGAAGGCTGTGGTCTTTGATCTTCATCAGTAAGTACTTCAAGTCCTCTTCACTTTCAGCAAGCAAGGTTGGGTCATCTGCATAATGCAGGTTGTTAATAAGTCTTCCTCCAATCCTGATGCCCCATTCTTCTTCATGTAGTCCAGCTTCTCAGATTATGTGCTCAGCATACAGACTGAACAGGTATGGTGAAATGATACAACCCTGGTGCATACCTTTCCTGACTTTAAACCACATGTTATCCCCTTGTTCTGTTTGATCGACTGCCTCTTGATCTCTGTACAGGTTCCTCATGAGCAAAATTATGTGTTCTGGAATTCTCATTCTTTGCAATGTCATCTATAATTTGTGATGGTCCACACGGTTGTATGCCTTTGCAACTATACTCATGGACCGTGTCAAATGGAATACACAGGAATGAAATCAACTACATCTGTGGAAAGAGACAATGGAAAAGCTCAATATTATCAGTCAGAACAAGGGGCAGACAGCAGAACAGACCATAAATTGCTCCTACACAAGTTGAAACTGAAGAAAATTAGAACACGTCCACGAGACCCAAAGTACATCCTTGAGTATATCCCACCTGAATTTAGAGACCATCTCAAGAATAGATTTGACGTGTTGAGCACTAATGACCAAAGACCAGATGAGTTGTTGAATGACATCAAGGACATCATACATGAAGAAAGCAAGAGGTCATTAAAAAGACAGGAAAGAAAGAAAAGACCAAAATGGATGTCAGAAGA
>NW_004443954.1:2542411-2573368 GCF_000243295.1 Trichechus manatus latirostris
TGAAGAAAGCAAGAGGTCATTAAAAAGACAGGAAAGAAAGAAAAGACCAAAATGGATGTCAGAAGAGACTCTGAAACTTGCTCTTGAATGTCAAGTAGCTAAAGTGAAAGGAAAAAATGATGAAGTAAAAGAGCTGAACAGAAGATTTCAAAGGGCAGCTCGAGAAGACAAAGTAAAGTATCATAATGACACGTACAAAGACCTGGAGACAGAAAAACAAAAGGGAAGAACATGCTGGGCATTTCTCAAGCTGAAAGAAATGAAGAAAAAATTCAAGCCTTGAGTTGCAATATTGAAGGATTCAATAGAGAAAATATTAAACAATGCAGGAAACATCAAAAGAAGATGGAAGGAATACACAGGGTCACTGTACCAAAAAGAATTGGTCGACGTTCAACCATTTCAGGACATAACATATGATCAGGAGCCGATGGTACTGCTTTTAGTAGACATGCCTAAAAAAGTCACACGGAATGTATATAAAGAAAGAAAAATATATAGTAAAACAACACGAAAACTATCAAAGTGATGTAATAAGAATATCAAACAAAATCAAGGGAAAAAGAATAGGTGAAACACATATGGTCACTATAATAAATAAATGGTAGATTTTACAATGAATTCTGCTTAGTCATAAATACCGTGTACCAAAAAAAATAGCCTTATTGAGCACTATATTCCAGACATATTTTTAAGAATTTTATGTGTATTAACCAATGTATTACTCAAAACAATGCTATAAGGTAAATATTATTAATATCTTCATCTTATAAAGATGGAATTTTGAGAAAATTTAGCTTACTTGTCCAGCTAGTAGGTAGTGGAGTCAAGATTGGGGCCTGCCAGTACTCAGAATTGTAGCTTAATGCAGTCCAATAGAAATAGAACCAAGCAACATATGAAAAATTAAATTTTCTAAATTAAATAAATAAAATTTCATGGATGAAAATAATTTCACATATATTAGTAATGAATCAAAAAACCAAGCCAAACTCGTTGTTGTCAAGTCGATTCTGACTCATAGCAACCATACAGGACAGAGCAGAACTGTCCCATAGGGTTTCCAAGGAGCAGGCTGGTGTATTTAAACTGCTGATCTTTTGTTTAGCAGATGAGCTCTTAAGCTACTGTGCCACCAGGGCTCCATAATTATCATGTATATATTTTATTTAATTGAATATGTACAAAATACTGTCATTTCAGCATGTAACCAAAATAAAAATGATTAATGAGTTTCTTTTACATTTTTGAACTAAGTCTTTTAAATCTGATGTGTATTTTATACTAAAACACATTTTGATTTAAACAGTTTTCACTGAAAATATTTTATACAATTTAAATTAGAAAAACTAGATTCACATACTCAAATTGTTTAAAACACATTTAAAAATTTCCAATAGTTGAATTGAGTATCAGTTTTTAAATTAAAATTAAATAAAATTTTAAATTTATTTTTTTCAGTTAAACTAGCCACAATTCACACGTTCAATAACACATTTGGTACCATACTGGACAGTGCAATCCTAGATTTTTCTATCGCAAAGATCGACTGCTGGTTCTTGGTCATCCACTTCTCTGTATGGCTGGTGAAATTTCCCAGAACCTATTTGTCTCTTGGAGCCCTGGTGGCACAGTGGTCAAGAGCTTGGCTTCTAACCAAAAGGTTAGCAGTTCAAATCCACCAGCTGCTCCCTGGAAACCCTATGGGGCAGGTCTACTCTGTAGGGTGGCTATGAGTCAGAATTGGCTCGACTGCAACGAGTTGATATTTGTCTCTATAAGACCGCTGTAAGTCAGCATCGACTCGATGACAAAGGGTTTGGTTTGGTCTGGTTTGGGCAGTCAAGAGATCCACTATCCAGCTTAACATCTGCCTCATTGAACACACCCTATTATCCAATCATAGGCTTCTGTCATCTTATGAAGGTGAAAAATAAGCCCCAAGAATTCTGACATGGGATTTGTAGATAGGAAACTTTTGAATCTGATTTAGTTTTGGTGCCAAGAGAAAGAAAATGGTAGTTTTTATTTCTCTTCATGTTTAAAGCCTAGTTGAATAGAAAAGTTTACTTAAGAGATGATATTTTCATTTTTCTCTCAGAATCAAGGGGTTTTCATTTTTTTACTATTTCAGTATTTTCTACTCTTTCAGAGACCCAGGTAAAAATGTTTATTTATTTAGAACTATTTATTAAAAAACATGAAATGTTGAAAAGCTACTGTGAGTTTGGAGCATATTGAAATCTGTATTATATTCATTTCAGTAATGTCTGTACAAATTAGAATTATATGTTTCTCAATATATTTATTTATTCAGTTAAAAAATATTTCCATTAAAAAACAATCCCTAACACATGTTTGTTTATTTTTGACTGATATATTTCCAGCTCAATAAATATTTGTCAAATTAACAAATAGGAAAAAATATTTCAAATAGGCATATGCAGAAAGGGGAACTTGTTAGAAAGTAGAAAAGAAAAAATCCAGGTGTTTGTCTAGTGTCAGGCTTGCCTGGACCTAGTGACTAAACAATGTCAAGAGGCTTCCATATCTCTGTGTGTCTGTCAGCTACTCTTTCTCCCCTGTTGGCAAAGTTTTCAGACAGGGGTACATGATATGGTAGCATCCAGCAGAGCTAGCCGATTGTGGTTAGTTAATCTCAACAGAAAAAGAAAGAAATACAGGCATACCTCGGAGATATTGTGGGTAGGGTTCCAGACCACCGCAATAAAGTGAGTAAAACAGTAAAATAAGTCACACGAATTTTTTGGTTTCCCAGTACCTATAAAAGTTATGTTTACACTATACTGTAGTCTATTATATGTAGTGTAAACAAATTTCATAGACACTGGGAAACCAAAAAATTCATGTGACTTGCTAGTCTATTAAGTGTGCGATAACATTATGTTTAAAACAACAGTGTGCATACCTTAATTAAAAAACACTGTATTGCTAAAAAATGCTGATCATCATCAGAGCCCTCAGCAAGTTGGACTCTTTCTGCTAGTGAAGGGTCTTGCCTCTATGTTGATGGCTGCTGACTGATCAGGGTGGTGGTTGCTGAAGGCTGGGGTGGCACTGGCAATTTCTTAAAATAAGACAACAAAGTTTGCCAAATTGATTGATTCTTCCTTTCACGAAAGATTTCTCTGTAACATCCCATGATGCTTGATAGCATTTTACCCACAGTAGAACTTCTTTCAAACTTGAAGTCAATCTCCTCAAACCCTACCTCTGCTTTGTTAACTAACTTTATGCAATATTCTAAATCCCTTGTTGTCATATCAACAATGTTCACAGCATCTTCCCCAGGAGTAGATTCCATCTCAAGAAACCACTTCTTTGTTCATCCATAAGAAGCAACTCCTTATCTGTTAAAATTTTATCATGAGTTTGCAGCAATTCAGTCACATCTTATAGGCTCTGCTTCTAATTCTAGTTCTTTTGCTATTTCCACATCTGTGGTTATTTCCTCCACAAAATCATCCTTGAGGGGTGGAATTAACTTCTTCCAAACTCCTGTTAATGTTGATATTTTGGCCTCCTCCCATGAATCATGAATGTTCTTAGTAACATCTAGAATGGTGAATCCTTTCCAAAAGGTTTTCAATTTAATTTTGCCCAGATCCATCAGAGGAATCACTACCAATGGCAGCTATAGCCTTATGAAATGTATTTCTTAAATAATAAGATTTGAAAGTCAAAATTATTCCTTGATCATGGGTTGCAGAATGATATTGTGTTAAAAAACAAAACTAGTTGCTATTAAGTTGATTCCAACTCAGAGCCGCCCTATTAGGACAGAGCAGAATTCCTCATAGAGTTTCCAAGGAGCTACTAATCGATTTGAACTGCTGACCTTTTGGTTTGCAGCTGAGCTCTTAACCACTGTGCCAGCAGGGCTCATGATACTGTGTTATCAAAAAAAAGAAAAGAAAACCAAACCCATTGCGTCCAGTCAATTCCAACTCATAGCAACCCTATAGGACAGGGTAGAACTGCCTTGTAGGGCTTCCAAGGAGTGCCTGGTGGATTCAAACTGCCAACGTTTTGGTTAGTAGCCATAGCTCTTAACCACTACACCACCAGGGTTTCCAGATGCTGTAGTCCTCTAGTGCTGCTCTAACAGTGGATGGTTTTAACAAAGAGAAGTTTATTCTCTCACTGTCCAGTAGGCTGAAGTCCAAAAGGGCGTCAGCTCCAGGAGAAGGCTTTCTCTCTCTGTCGGCCCTGGAGGAAGGTCCTTTCAATGCATCAGCCTTCCTTTGATCTGGGAGCATCTCAACGCAGGAACCTCAGGTCCAAAGGAAGCGCCCTGCTCCTGGCACTGCTTTCTTGGTGGTATGAGGTTCCCATGTGTCTCTGCTCGCTTCTCTCTTTTATATCTCAAATGAGATTGGATTAAGACACTATCTAATCTTGTAAACCTCATCGGTATAACCTCATCATAGTGATAGAGTTTACAACACATAAGGAAATCACATCAGATTTACAAAATGGTACACAAACATACAATACTGAGAATCATGACCCAGCCAAGTTGACAGATATTTTTGGGCGAAACAATTCAATCCGTGACACCAAGCATGAAAACAACATTAATCTCCTTATACATCTCCATCAGAGCTCTTGGGTGACCAGATGCATTGTCAATGAGCAGTAATATTTTGAAAGGAATCTTTTTTTCTTAACAGTGAGCTTCAAATATTCAGTAAACCATGTTGTAAACAGATGTGTTGTCATTCAGCTTTGTTGTTCTATTTACAGAGCACAGACAGAGTAGATTTAGCATAATTCTTAAGGGCTCTAGAATTTTCTGAATGGTAAATGAACATTGGCTTCAACTTAAAGTCACCAGCTGCATTAACCCCTAACAAGAGAGTCAGCCTGTCCTTTGAAGCTCTGAAGCCAGACATTGACTTCTCCTCTCTAACTATGAAAAGATGTCTAGATGACATCTTTTTCCAGTATAAGGCTGTTTCGACTACATTGAAAATCTGTTGTTTAGTGTAGCCACCTTCATCAATTTTTTTAGCTAGATCTTCTGGATAACTTGCTGCAGCTTCTACATCAGCTCTTGCTGCTTCTCCTTGCACTTTTATATTATGGAGAGGGCTTCTTTCCTTAAACGTCATGAATCAACCTCTGCTAGCTTCAGACTTTTCTTCTGCAGCTTCCTCACCTCTCTCAGCTTTCACAGAGTTGAAGAGAGTCAGGGTCTTGCTCTGCATTAGGCTTTGGCTTAAGGGAATGTTGTGTCTGGTTTCGTCTTCCATCCAGACTACTAAAACTTTCTCCATATCAGCAATAAGGCTGTTTCGCTTTCTTATCATTTGTGTTTTTCACTGGAGTAGCACTTTGAATTTCCTTCAAGAACTTTTCTTTTGCATTCACAACTTGGCTAACTGTTTGGCCAAGAGTCTAGCTTTTGGTCTATCTCGGCTTTCACTTGAACACTTAGAGGCCATTGTAGTGTTACTAATTAATTGGTCTAAGTTCAATATTGTTGTGTCTCAGGGGATAGGGACGCCCAAGGAGAGGGAGAGAGAAGGGAGGACAGCCAGTTGGTGGAGCAGTCAGAACACACACAACATTTATCGATTAAGTTCGCCATCTTATATGGGCATGCTTCGTGGTGCCCGTATAAGTAACATCGAAATAATTACGATAGTAACGTCAAATATCACTGACCATAGAGCACCGCAAACAGGTATAATAATAATGAAAAGTTTGAAATATTGTGAAAATTACCAAAATGTGACACAGAGGCATGAAGTGAGCACGTGCTGTTGCAAAAATGGCACTAATAGGCTTAATCGACACAGGGTTGCTACAGACCTTCAATTTGTAAAAAAGGCAATATCTATGAAGCACAATAAAGTGAAGCACAATAAAATGGGGTGCGCCTGTAACTGATTTTTCAAAATAATTAGAAACAAAAGTTCCAGAACATTTTTCATGTTTCCTTCACCAAACATTTACTTTGGCCTGAGAGTTGGCAAATACTTTTTCCTGGCCTACCCTAGGATCCTGTGGGTGGGTTCAGCCCCCAATGAATAGCATGGACTGAAAGTGGAGGAAGTGTTATTCCCCAGAGCAAAAACCAAGATGCTCTTATCAGAAAAGGAATAAATGAAATGTTGGCTAGACAAAAGTATAAAATTCCACTAGGGTACACTTAATGATTTACAAGCCCTGCAATAATTGTGGTTTCTTCTGTGATACAGTGAATTCCTTAATATGGCACTTCTAGCCATAGTCTTGTAACGCTTACAAAATGACTGGGTGGGATTACGCCAATGAGGGGATTGGATAGCTTGCTTATAATGTAAATAATGTGCATGGCACCCTTGTGGGGGTGGGACCATGCAAATAAGGTGTATGGAACCCTAAGGAGGGAATTGGTCAGTTTTGCCATCCTGCTAGGCTTAAAGCGAGCCATCCCAGAGGTGGGAAGAGAGGATCTCACCACCACCAAAAAAGAAGAGCCAGGAGTGGAGTGTGTCCTTTGGACCCAGGATCCCTGCACTGAGAAGCTCCTGGATCCAGGAGACCTAGAGGGAGAGACAGAGAGAAGAGTTGTAACACTGAAGACTGCAAGAAGCAGCAGCAGAGAAATATGGTGAGGCAGAAGACTGGCAGGAGATGGCATGGTGGGCTTCCCCGCCCATGGAGGGAGAAAGCTGAGTGCCTTCAAATAGGAGGCTTGCTGGTGGAGTAGGGTGCCTCTGGGCACTTGGTGGAGCTAGAGATGAGTGCCTTCGGGCTAAGGCTTACTGGCAGAGTGGGGTGCCTCTGGGCACTTATCAGGAGAGCTTAAACAGCTTTGTAACACTTGCCGAAGCAGGACAGGGGCTGAGGGGCCAGAGAGAGGCCTGAGAAGAGGCTTTCCTGACTGAAGAACTGTGTCCTGAACATTCCTGAACCTGAATTATAACCTGTTATTTCCTTAATAAACCTCATAATTGTGAGCATTGTCTGTGAGTTCTGTGTGGCCATTGCAATGAATTGTTGAATCCAGCAGGGAAGTATAGAGTGCCATGAAAGAGAGGGTTTCTGCCAGAATTGGTAAAATAGTTGAAGGTGGAGGCATGTGTGACCTCCACCTCACAGGAATCAGCCTTGGGCTGTTGATCTTGATTCTCCTTCCCCTCATGAAGTTAGAGGAGGTCAGATGCTGCACGCATACCATTTTCACACCTCTAAGGGTCCACAGCCCAGAGGCTTGGAATCATTGAGTAAATACCATGAATATTTAATAAAACAGGACTTTTCTCCATGAAGTTTGTCCCCCTAAGGCATGCTATAAGGTTTTCCTGGCCACTGCTGTATCTGAAACTACTGTAATAGGCTCTAGAGATATCACTGACACAGTTTAATAAAAAGTATGGAAACTCTGGTAGCAGGAACTGTGATTATAACCAAAGGCCAAAGCACACGGCAACCAATGTTATACCTGTGTTGCTCAAACTGGTCCGTTTATTGGAAACTTACTTACAAATGACTTTATACTTCATATGGAAATATAAATAAGGGAGACAAGCTGGGAGATTTCTTAAAAACATGAAAATTGAGCTACACCAAACATTAAAATGTATTACAAAGCAAATTAATTAAAAAGTGTAAGTACTGGCTGATAGATAGATGGATCAGAAGAAAGACCCAATAATGTATCAAGTACTTATGGACATTTAGCTTAAATAAGACAGTATTTTGAAATGTATGTGGAAATGATGAATTATTCAGAAACAGTGTTAGGAAAGATGGACAGCCATTTGGAAAAATATAGCTGGATTTCTCCTTCGAAGCTTCAGTCCTTATACCAAAATAACTTTTAGATTGATCTAACATTTAAGCATGATAAATGAAAGCTTTAAAGTGCTAGAAGAAAATATTGAAGAGTGTTTTTTTCACATATGCTTCGAGTAAGAAAGGCCTTTCTAAGCAAGACATAAAATTCAGAAATTATTAAGGAAAACATTTCAAAAGCTCAACAACATACAAATACAAAAGAAAAAAATGATTAAGCAGACTATTTAAAATTGATGAAGGAGTGTTCATTTCTTAATTAAGATATGTTAACATAATGTTCAACAGTTAACATGCATGTATGCACACATTCATAATATACATACAAATGTATGCATATCTGTGCTGATAAATGTATATGAAGTTTAGTTGAATTTAGAAAAGAAATTGGGGTTCATGGTAATAATAAGACTTATTTTTCATGATATATTTTTGGAACTTCATGGTTTTGTAAATTGTTGTCATAGGTTACCTTTTCTATACAAAATACAGTTTATGAAAAATAAACATTGGTAACCTTCTGTTTCCAGCCATGGATTAATAGCTTTTTTGGACTAACCTTCCAGCAGACGACAACTATAAAAATTAGAAAAACTCTATAAAACATATATTTGAAGGTTTTGGAAAGCAACCAATGTAGACTATTGGTTGGGCTTGAAAGGCCACAATCCTTGAGAGAAGCAAAATTTGTATAATGTGATCTCCACATTCTTTCTGGCTTTTTCACTGAAGCAATTTTCCAAATCCCATACAAGGTGAAAAGAGAACAGGCAGAAGACTTAAGGTCAGATTTGGGGGCTGCCATAGTGACCTGGATTTGAAGGGCAAAAACCAGGAGAGAAGGACACTGCAGAGACAGAATCCAAATCTGGCATACGAATATCCTTAAATCGCTGACTGATTCCTAAACTTTGCACTTATGAGACGGCGAAAAAATTAGCAATAAGAGCATCTGGAAGGTTAAAAAGTAGGGATGGCACAAGGCATGTGGTGTTGGGAGAGAAGCTGGAGTTAAACTCTAACAAGGTGGAGTGGCCTTGGTCACCACTCACAACTTTTATTTGAGACCCCAGGAGGGCTGTGATGTAGTAATAAGTGTCACACCTTGGGAATAAGGACAAAAATATAGTTATTAGCCATAACAGAGACTAAAACCAAGCCTCAGTGCAATCAGTCCAGCACTCTGTCTATTTTCCGGAAGATAATTTAGCCAACTTTGGAGGAAGATAATATCATTTAGAACCTCTATAACTTTTCATCCAATCAAAACATATGAGGCATGCAAAAAATTTCAAAAAAAGAAAGAAATGACCAAAAATCAAGAGAAAAAGTAAAATAAAATGAGAAAGTGACCTATAGGTGAGTCCGTTTAGCTATGAGTTAATTATCAGTCAATCTGCTAAAAACTAAAGAGAAAATCTCTATCCTTAAAGTGACCAGGAAGAAAAAAAAAATCACCTAGAATTCTATATCTTTATTTATTTAAAAAATAAAGGCAAAATAAAGATGTTTTAGATAAGCAGAAGTTGAGCAAATACACCATCACTAGGCCTGCACTGTGAGAAGTTATAAGAGAGTTCCTCGCGTTAAATAAATATGACACTATAGGCAAACACATCACTTCAGAAAATGAAGGTTAACTTTGGAAAAGATGAATCTAAATGAACATTGACTACCTCAGTCCATAATAATAATGCCTTACGGGGCATATTGCAAATGTGGGGTAAAATTTATGACGAATGACAACAAAAGCACAAAGCATGGGAGTTACTGGGTTACTGGAGTTAAACTGTTTAAATGTACTTGCGTTGAGAAGTGAGAAATGTGTTAATTTAGGTAGACTATAATATATAAAGGATGCAAACTACCATCTCTCAGAATTACCACTATAAGAAAAATTTAAAAATATAGAGCTAGAAAGTTAATGGAGAAAAAAAAAAAACCTAATGAATATACCTGATTGATCCAAAAATATATAAGGAATGAGGAATAAGGGAACAAGGAACAGATGGTCAAATGGAAGAACATATCAAGATGGTAAATGTAAACATACTACATTAGTGTTGCATTAGTTGTAAAAACACTAAAAACTCCCATGAAAACCCAAAGATTACCATCTTAATGGAAAAGCCTATAACTATATGCTACTTAAGAGACACATTTTAAATATAAGGACACCAAAATCTGAAATTAAGAGAATGGGAAAATTATTTCATGTAAACAATAAGCAAAAGAAATTTGGAGTAGTTTTATTAATTAATTAATAACAAGCAAAATAGACTTTGAGACAACAAGCATCACTAGAGATAGTAATTATTTCCTAAAGACAAAGTGGCCCAGTCTACTTCTTCATCTCCACCCTCAGGATATAGCCTCATAGCAACCCTACGTATAACAGAACCAAACACTGCCTGGTCCCATGCCATCCTCACGATCGTGGTTATTCTTCAGTCCATTTTTGTACCACTGTATCAATCCATCTCCTTGAGGGTCTTCCTCTTTTTTGCTCATTCTCTACTTTACCAAGCATGATGTCCTTCTCCAGGGACTGATCCCTCCTGATAACATGTCCAAAGTATGTGAGACGTAGTCTCGCCATTCTTGATTTTAAGGAGCCTTTTAAGAGTTTCAAATATTCCTAGACCCATCATTCTTGCAGGGTCTTGAATTTCAATTTTTCTCTATTACTGCTTGGTTTCTTAGCCTCTTGCATTTGGGAGTTTAATCAGCAAATGCCCTAACCTGAAGGGGGAGCTATTCAGGGTTCACTTCTTTGTGCCTTTCTTCTCTTTGACACCTGGCCCCTCAGGTTCTGGCTGTGCTGGCATCCCAGACTCCAAATTTTGTCTCCCTACTCCCGTGAGTTTGCACAAAGCTGGTTCCTCTGTCCGTCAGTCGTCACCTTCTACCTCTCCAGCTTTGTATGCCACACCTGAACTGGCAAGTGTGCTGTGGGAAAGTGGAGCATGTATAAAATCAGGCTTACTTCAGTGAACTTTCTTTTCTTTTGGGATCCGACTCTAAAATCCTGGCTACCTTAGCAGTTCCCCCATGTCTTCAAACAGAAATGTTTTATTTATTTATTTTTTAAATGGTATCTGAGTATTCTAGTTCTTGGCAAGTTCTTTGATCCTCCATATGCCTCTCTATTATAGCCAGAAGCAGAAGTTCTGTGTTGCGTCTTGAAGGTCAAGTTGGGGTTGGCAAACTGAAGAAGAAGGAAATAGCAAAATAGGCAGAAGAAATAATATTACAAAGACACCAAGTGGAGAAAAATGATCATGTGCTCAGTGGGCATGACGCTCTAAGAACAGAAGTAGCACAGGATTGATAAATGATGAGGCTAGAGATATACTCAGAATCCAGGTAAGAAAACATCCTGTTTACCTCTCTAAGTAAGTTATATTTTTGTCCTATAGACATAGGGGTGCCATCAATGGATTTTTGGCAGAGAAATTACCTTATCAGACATATGTTTTAGAGAAAGTAACTCCTGTGATATTGTAAAGAATGAATCTGAAGGTGGTAGGACTGTGAAAGGCAGTTCAGTTAGGTGATTGTTTCTGTAATTCAAGAAACAAAGCCTGAGGACTTGTAATAAGGTAGCAGCAGTGATGGTGGAGAGAAGAGGTATGAATCATATTGAGTCAGTGCGATTTTTGTGACAGACTGAGCAGAACAGGTAAAGGAAGACAGATTCAGAGAGGACTCAATTTTTGGCTGAGGTGAGGTAATGTCATTCAATTAGATATGGAATGTAGACCAAAAAAAAAAAGATTTTTTTTAGGGAAGAAAATGACATATTGAAAGTGTTAGCTCTAAGACACCTGAAACATCACGTGAAGTTATCCATACTTATGAGTCTGAAAGTAGGCAGAGATCTTAGCCAGAAACTTAGATTATGAGGTTATTATGGAATAAGTAGTAGCATTAAGAGCAGATGGCATTACTAAGGCAGATGTGGGTCTTCATACTCCACTAGCAATCTAGCTAAATCATAGTTTGATTATCAGTCCTTCCCAATGAAATCAAGACTAACTCCCCAAAAAACTCTTTCTGGGATTTTTTGAAAATATGTTTGGATTATATGAAATTTTCAGGTTCACTAAAGATCTTCAATATAAACTATGTGGTTCGAGCTATGCTTCCAAGTGCATAGAAAACAGTGAATTTTTGCTGTGACCTTATTATCCTCTAGACAAACTATTAGAGACGCTCTAGAAATCTTGAGTTAAGCAGAGTTTTAAAGATATTTGTTGTGGATTCTTTTTTATTCCTGTGGGAAGACATTCTTGCAAAATGAAACGTTTTATGATAAGTAGAGAAATCTATAATTTGGAGATAGTTTCCAGCTCATAGGAAAACATTCCTGTTGGCATAAAAGACTCATCTGCAATATATTCAATTATTTTTTTTATTGTATTAGACACTAAAGTTTCTCTCATTCTGATACTATTTATAAAGAAAAAAGAAAACTAAAAGTGAGTGTTTTTTTAAAAAATGTGACATATATTAAAGAGTCATATTGTTAAAATTACTTGGATATGATATTAATATTATATCTATAATATCAAAGATTCAAGACAATGTATTATAAAGGAGTAATAACATACAGAAAATGTTAAGTATACTGAAAGAACCAGTCCAACTTCTAATCTCTTAAAATAACACTATCTACTACATTTTAGACTGTTTACAGTTTGCCCTTTTCCATGTTTTTCATCTCAGAGTTGTAATGTTTCCAAGCATTTGTAGTTCACAGTTTATACCTTCACCTTATTTCCAAGACCTCATTTCCAATTGTTTTGCAATCAAATTGTCATGCTGAGTATACTCTCAGTGTTCCTCTAACCTCTAATAAACCTCCTGCAAGTATTCCTGCCTTTCTAATCAAATACTTGGACCTGCTAAGCTGATGATTTCTGTGACAACCACCCACATGTGAATGAACCCAGGAATCTACAGATTCTGAAACAATCCCAAAACTTTTTGCAAGCCCTGCGACTTTTAAAGGTAAACTGACCACCATTATTTAAATCTTTTAAGCTAATTGAAGTATAAAGTAATGGAAGAGAATCTTCTGTTAGGTTCCCTTTTTTATAAATAATTTAAGTTATTGACAGTCCTCATGGAGATGTCTAGCAAGGTGGTCTAATGAAAAGGGCGTAGGATTTATAGTTCAAAGGATGGGAACTTAAATTCCACTTCTCAAACTCAAGCCACTAGACAATGCTGATTACCCTTTTAGAATCTATTTTCTAATCCATGAGATTGGGAACATGATTCTTGTCTCCCAAGTTTGTTGTGAGAATCAAATCATGTAGGTGAAATGTACAACAGTTTCTAACACACAGTTAGTGTTCAGTCTATGTCATATCTTCTTTCAATCAACTACAATCCACTGCTTATAGACATGTTAATCATAAGAATCAAACTCTTTAGATCCCAAGAGCATTAAAGTACTTATAAAGTACTTGATTGTGAAGTACTATAAAACTTGAAGTTTGATATTATATTCTTGGTTCATTACTTTTGCTTCTTTGCTCAAATTCTAAATACCTGAATGTCTTATTAATATTATGTATATGATACATATTATGTATATGATACGTATTATAATAATATGTATCATATAACAATAGCATTATTATATTTTGATCATCTCTTTGCCCTCCAACAGTTTGTTTTAAACTTAAATAAATTCAATTCAGCTTGCTCTGGTCCCCCAGTTACTTCTCTAGACTCTTATTGTACAATTTCTCTTCTTCTTTACCCTCAAGATACGCTGGCCTTTGACTTTTTTTTTCTTTTCTTTTTTTGCTTTCTAGAGTGTTCCTTCAATAAGACACTGTGCATTCTGTTGTTTCTGCAGGGAATTCTTCCCTTCCCTAGCTACCTCTTGCTTAAGATCTAAATTCTATTATTGCCACTTCCTCATGAAAGTCATCTTTACTCTCCCCCAGGGGGTCAAATCCCACATTAACTACTCTCATGGTACCATAGTCACTTTCTTTATGGGCGTAATCATGCTTTCATGGTTTGTCATCGTAACCTTGTGTGGTTATTTACTTAATAACTATCTCCCTCCCTCACTAGATTCTAACTTTCTAAGGGCATTTCTGCTCATCGGTAGGTCTACAGTAATCAGCACAGTCCATAGCAAAACACGCCCACCAAAAACCAAACTCTTTGCTAGGGAGTCAACTCTGACTCCAAACAGCCCTATAGGGCACAGAAGAACTGCCCCATAGCATTTCCTATGGTTGTAATCTTTACGGACACAGACTGCCACACAAGCGTGGATTACCCAGTAGGCAAGGTAAACACAGTGCTTACTTTGCTTACCAGATCATCTGTAGTGAAACAGATTAGTAACTAAGCACAAGTAAGCCTGTGGTAAACCTGCTTACTGAGTCATCTGCCCTGCCAGAGACTGTAAATTTGTTTCTGTCAGAAGGTGCTGTGGGGTTGGGAGAGAGACAGATGCCAGCCATACTGAGAAGCAGAATCTTTGACGTGATGAAAAAATGTGAAATTGTTCACTACAGATCAGTAAGTAAGCACAAGTAAGCCTGTGCTTACCTTACCTATTGGATAATCCACCCTGAGAGTGCCACATCTTTCTCCCAAACAGTGGCTAGTGAGTTTGAACCACTGGCGTTTTGATTAGCAGCCAAGAGCTCAACCACTGCATCACCAGGGCTTCTTTAGCAAAACGTAAGCACTAGATATTTATGGGATGAATGAAAGCAGAAAGCGTCAGACTGAATTATTTTTTGTTTTTCTTTGTATCGTTTGTAGCCAAGTTATTCTCATACAGCTTTACAAATATGTTGATTTGTTTTAGCCTAGGTTAAGTGTTCATTCGTGCTGGATTTTAGCATTTCTAATTTTTTCAAATATTTATTTTTGATTTCCACTTCATCTTCTGCACATGTTCCTTTAAAAAATCGCTCTCCTGAGATACAGCGTTACGTAGTTCCTCTCCCGTTTCTTCTCATCAGCATAGTCCATAAATATAATTCACAGTTCATTATAGCTCTGATTAGAAAGCTGTTGGTTAGCAATCATTGAAAACATTATTTCCATAACTTAATGGTCTAGTCTAAGGATGCTGGCTGCTTATCAGCATTGTTTTACACTCGGATTATTTTACAGGACATAGGAATTAAGGAATATCTAACTATAACTGCTGAGCATAATAACAGAACTCTAAAATGTTTGCTTACTGTTTTAAATCTCCAGGTGAAATCATTTAACCTTTAATTCCAACAATTTAGTGAAAGGAGATCAGATTGTTAGAGTATTTTTTCTGCCCCTGAATATTATGGTGCCTGGATAGATATATGATTTCAAACAATTGTTTTAAATCAACCTAAACAATGTAATTATTTGCGCAAAAAATTAGCTTAAGCTGTATATCTGAAACTTGGTATGTTTGAAAAAAAAATTGGTATGTTTTTATGCTTAGCTCACCGTGCTCTTCAGGAGAGTTCACATTTAAAATCATTTTATAAATGCTAGAGAACAGTCAAGATCTTTAAATACGATACTGAATAGAAAAAGATATATTTTAAAATGCAAATCATATAACATTTGAGAAATATATTTTTGTTACACTGATTTGCTTGAAATATACACTTGATTATTTTTATTACAAGAAGAATATTAATGCAATAATTAACAAGTGGTCTGGTAAACATTTAAAGCTAAAATAATTATGGTAATACTATTCTATGAGCATTCACCTCTGTTTTAAATTCGTATTTAGAATGTCTATCAATTAACTGTTTTCACTACGTAAATTTTATCTCTCTGTTGACCATCTTCTGTGCTATCGTGCAATAATATTTAATTGTGTCACTAAGAATAGAATTAGGAATTGTTGGAATATTCAAACAATAATATCGACTGGCCATTGACAGAGTACAAGACAGTACAAATCACTGAGGCAATAATTTTGCTCTGGGATAGAGAGATGGATAAGATCATTCCTATTCTCAAGGAGCTTATCCTTTAAAGAACTAAATATAATAAAAGGGAAAATTAAGCAATTAATTTTTTTAAATTTTTTTCCCCCATTCAAAATTTATACATACATCGTTATGTAACTCTAATTGCTCTCCCCATACTGTGACAGCACACGCCTCCTTTCCACCCCTGATTCCCCGTGTCCATTCAGCCAGCTCCTAACCCCCTCTGCCTTCCCATCTCACCTCTGGACAGAAGCAGCCCGTTAGGTCTCTTGTATCTACTTGAGCTAAGAAAGAGGCACACTCTCAAGAGTCCCACGGTCCAGTCCAATCCCTGTCTGAAGAGTTGGCCTAGGAAATTGTTTTAGTTCTGGTAAGCAATTAATTTGATCAAATTAGAAAGATATTTTATTGCTGTTGTTAGGTGCCATCGAGTCACTTCTGACTCATAAGGACCCTAGTTACAAAACACTGCCTGGTCTTGTGCCATTCTCACAGTCCTTGCTATGTTTGAGCCCATTGTTGCAGCCACTGTGTCAATCTATCTCACCGAGGCTCTTCCTCTTTTTTGCTGACCCTCCACTTTACAAATTATGATGTCCTTTTTCAGTGATTAGTCCCTCCTGATAACATGTCCAAGTACATGAGATGAAGTCTTGCCATCTTTGCTTCTAAGGAGCGTTCTGGCTGTACTTCTTCCAAGACAGATTTGTTCATTCTTCTGGCAATCCATGGTATATTCAATATTCTTCACCAACACCATAATTCAAAGTATCAATTCTTCTTTTCTCTTCCTTATTCATTGCCCAGTTTTCGCACGCATATGTGGCAACTGAAAATACCACGGCTTGGGTCAGGCGTATTTTAGTCCCCAAAGTGACAGCTTTGCTTTTCAACAGTAAAGAGGTCTTTTGCAGCAGATTTGCCCAATGCAATACATCATTTGATTTCTTGACCGCTGCTTCCATGGGCATTGATTGTGGATCCAAGTAAAATTAAATCCTTTACGACTTTGATCTTTTCTCTGTTTATCATATCATGATGTTGCTTATTGGTCCAGTTGTGAGGATTTTGTTTTTCTTTATGTTGAGGTGTAGTCCATACTGAAGGTCGTAGTCTTTGATCTTGATCAGTAAGTGCTTCAAGTCCTCTTCACTTTCAGCAAGCAAGGTTGTGTCATCTGCATATTGTAGGTTGTTAATGAGTCTTCCACCAATCTTGATGCCGCGTTCTTCTTCATATAGTCCAGCATCTTGGATTATTTGCTCAGCATACAGATTAAATAAGTATGGTGAAAGGATACACCCCTGGCACACACTTTTCCTGACTTTAAACCACAAAATATCCCCTTATTCTCTATCTTTTGGTCTATAAACAGGCTCCAACCGAGCACAATTAAGTGTTCTGGAATTACTATTCTTCTCAATGTTAACCATAATTTGTTATGATCCACACAGTCAACGCCTTTGCATATAGTCAGTAAAACACAGATAAACATCTTTCTGGTATTCTCTGCTTTCAGCAAAGATCCATGTGACATCAAATTAAAAGGACATCATAGCAGAAACCATTTACTTTTTGCCGGGAGAACTTCAGTAACATTCATGGAGTTAAGCACACCACAAATGATCAATAGTCTGTGACTAGTCTATAGAATTATGTTCTACAGTTTTGTGAATAGTAGAACTTCTAAGCAATAAACTTGGATATTTAGCTGAGATTTCCAAGCAAAAAGTTGAAGTTATGGTCTGGTTTCTCCTTGCTACTTACAGTAAAACGCAAGAGTAAAGAAATAAATCAAGGAACTGTTAAGCAAAAGGAAACCGGAACTTGAATATTTGGAAAATTCTCAGCCTATCCATATTGCAAAAAAAAAAAAAGAGAAGTGTGCTCTGGAGACAACAAGATTGTGTCTGGACAACCATTTGCTAGAAATTAGACTTGTGACCTATGGATCCAATCAATCATCTCAGCAGAAACGCGACCAGTTTGGACTAGAAGGGACAGATTCAACAAAATTAAAAAAGGCTGTTGGACTTCTGGGATTCTACAGGTAGAACACAAGCCAATAGAGCTATTTAGCTACAAACACGTGTTAGCTTTCAAAAAAGAGAAGAATTACCGTGAGGGCAAGGCTGCTTCCTTGGTTTCAGAGATTTGGGCCACCATAGGGGACCTAGAGATTCGAGCTACTTCAACCCAGGGCGGCTCAGAGGCTAACAGGGCCCAAAGGGTGGATCAAACCACAGAAGATTATTCTTTTTTTTAATGAAGTAATTCATTGCAGGTTTATTTTAAATAGCTCCCCTTAACCTCTGAACATACACTAAAACGAAGCCAAACCCACTGCCATCGAGTTGATTCTGACTAATAGGGACCCTATAGAACAGAGTAGAACTGCCCTACAGGGTATACAAGGCTGTAAATTTTCGGGGGGGGGGGGTGAGTTGTTTTGTTTTTCAATTTTATTATATTTTAGATGAACGTTTACAGCCCAAATTAGTTTTTTATTCAAAAATTTAAATACAATTTGTTTTGTGACATTGGTTACAATCCCCTCAATGTGTCAGCACTCTCCCCCTTTCCCTTTCCCCCCTAGGTTCTTCGAGTCCATTTGTCCAGTTTTCCTGTGCCTTCTTGCACACCTGTCTTTGCTTTTGGGCAGCTGTTGCCCATTTGGTCTCATATACTTGACTGAACTAAGAAGCACGTTCCTTATGTGTGTTATTTTTTGTTTTATAGGCCCGTCTAATTGACAGCAATGGGTTTGGTTTTTTGGTGTTAATCTTTGGCTGAAAGGTGGACTTTGGAGTGCCTTCAGTTCTGAACTAGTAGGGTGTCCTGAGGCCATAGTCTCAGGGCTTCCTCCAGTCTCTGTTAGACCAGTTTAAGTCTGGTCTTTTTTTGTGAATTTGAATTTTGTTCTACATTTTTCTCCTGCTCTCTCCGGGACCGTCTATTGTGATCCCTGTCAGAACGGTTGGTAGTGGTAGCTGGGCACCATCTAGTTCTTCTGGGTTTAGGCTGGTGGAGGCTGTGGTTCATGTGGTCTATTAGTCCTTTCGACTAATATTTCCTTATGTCTTTGGTTTTCTTCATTCTCCTTTGCTCCGAATATGATGGGACCAATAGATGTATCTCAGACGGTGGCTCACCAGCTTTTAAGATCCCAGATGCTACTCACCAAGGTAGGACGTGAAACATTTTCTTTATGAACTGTTGTGCCATTTGACCTAGATGTTCCCTGAGAAAATTATTCTTAAGCCTCGAAATCTAATAAAATTTGGCCTGCTGGGTTTTAATTTGCTTAGGACCTTTGACCCCTTTTTTCCTCCCAATTGCTATCCTTTGGCATGAGAACATCTATCGTGTATGCCTGTCCCATCATTGTATTTTGGAAGCAAGTAACCTGATTTCTAGTTTCACAGGTCTGTGGATGGAAAGAAATTTTGCTCCAGGGTGGATCATACCCAGAGTCTTACCCATACTAGAATGATTCAGAAGATGAGGTTTGGGACTCTTTCGGTTGATAAATAACATTAAGTATGTTACTTATTTTAGGATGCTAGGATGGGGGAATGTATTCTGCACATAGGAAGAACATGAATTTGTGGGGACCAGAGGGCAGACCAAGCCCTGTTAGCACAGTGGTTAAGTACTCCTCTGCTAACCAAAAGGTTGGCATTTCAAAACCACCAGCTGCTCAATGAGAAAAAGATGTGGCAGTCTGATTCCGTAAGGATTACAGCTTTGGAAACCCTACAGGGCGCTATGAATCAAAATCCTTTAGGGTCACTATGAGTCAAAATCGACTTGACGGCAATGGGTTTTTCTTTTCGTTTTTAGAGGGCAGACTGTTACGGATTGAATAGTGTTCCCAAAATGGTATGTTTAAGTTCTAGCCTCCAGTACCTGCATATGTGACCTTATTTGGAAACAGGGTCTTTAAAGATGTAATTAAGCTAACATGAGACCAGACTGGAGTAGGGTGGGCCCTAATCCAGCTGACTGGTGTTCTTATTAAAAGAGAACAGCCAGAGGGAACATGGCCCTGTGAAGACAGCAGCAGGAGTCAAGGAACTCCAGGGGCTACCGGAAGCTGGAAGAGGCAAGGAAGGCTCTTCATCTGGAGCCTGCAGAGAGCTTGGTGCTGACAACACTCTTAATTTAGACTTCAAGCCTCCACTAGAGTGAGAGAATAAATTACTGTTGTTTCAAGCCCCCTAGTTTGTGGTACAGGTAGTCCCCGACTTACAATGGGGTTCCATTCCTACAGCTGTGTCATTAAGTCAGTTCTGATGGAGGTTGAATGCCTCATTTCTTGTGTCCATTGTTATTGCCATAGCCTGCTGTATGGCAGTGTTTTGAACAGAAAATCATAACATCGAACATCTCTGCAAGCGGCCATCTGAGAATGATAACAGCACATTATGTGCTGCCATGCTGTATGCAGTACATATTACTAAAGATAAGATGTACAAAAAAAAAAAGACGGTCGTTAAGTGCTGTTCATCCTAACTCAAATAACGCTGTAAGTCGGGGACTACCTGATAATTTCTTACGGCGGTCCTAGGGAACTAATACACCTGCCTATAATTTATCTCCCTTTGCTCTGCTTCTAAATGCCTACTCATTTACTTTCTAAAAATATGTGAAGTATTTATTGTCTTGTCATTCTTTTATAATCACTTTGTCTTTTAGATTCTTTCCTTCTGCCTGTAAAAATTTCTCTCTCTTGTTTTATTCAAATTCTCCCATGATACAATGCTTCTCTTTCACATACAAATCCCTAAATAATCAGGTTGACTTTGGAGGCTTCTGGTATTAAGTATGTTATTTATATTAATGTCAATAAACCAAATTTAGTAGACTTGTAATACTCTCGCTCATTTCTCTTTAGATGATTTCTCCATCAAAATAAGCTTGCAAAGGGGAGTGGAAATAATACTCTGAAACATGATTCATTTTACTATGTTTATAGGAATAGAAAAGAATAAATTCACCAGCAGAAAAAAAAAAGTTACCAAAATAACCAAAAGTGATGTTTTACAGATTTTTAGTTTCAAAGCACAATACATTTTTCATAGAAACAAATATATCACCATTATAGGTACCATAATATGGTAACATTAATACACAAGGCCGTTTACCATTAGGAAAATGAGTAGCGATAGTGATGAAATACTTCAGGTCATTTTTGTTAACCTTTCTGCTGTGTACTTCCTGGCCTGCAGGAGTATTTGCCAGGATACAAAAGAAAATGTGTGCCCTCAATTTTAATATACTGAATGCTCTGGCTGCCCATGCTTATCTTTATACTTCTTGTATGAACACTAGGAATATTTTTAATACCATTACTCTGAGCTTATTCCATTTACTATTAAGGCCATTCCCAAGGAATCAGACATTTTAACTAGTTCATTTGGATAAAACCAAACCAAACCCAACCCACTGCCATCGAGTCCATTCCGACTCATAGCAACCCTGTAGGACAGACCAGAACTGCCCCATAAGGTTTCCAAGGCTGTAAATCTACACGGAAGCAGACTGCCACATCTGTCTCCCTCGGAGTGGCTGGTGGGTTCGAACCACTCACTTTTCGGTTAGCAGCCAAGTACTTAACCACTGCACCACCAGGACTCCTGTTCATTTGTATAGTAATAGATTATTTTATACAAAAGAAGTGCAATATCAGGACTGAATATTCTTTATACCTAAACTTAACAGAAGAGAAAAACTGTACAAGAATTCACTTGAAAATAAATGGGATTATTTAGAGTAGATAATGCATTGGACTGAAAAAAATGTGATAATCTATTTCTTGCCATTTTTGGAGTTCATTACTTTATAATGCACCAGATGATATTCTGAGGGCCATTCACATTCAATATTTTGATTCATTTTATTAGTGGCATATACAAAGCACCATATAACATATGAAATGTAGAACAATCATGACTATGTATTTAACTGTAGAAATAAGTGCTAAGAAAATATAGCAAAATTTAACACAGGATTTCTAAAACCATTCCATATTCATTATTTTTTCAAAAGCTAATGTCCCATGTTTTATTTTACAGAGTGTCTATCAAGATTTATATGCATTTGGTACTTTCCTGGGCTGAAATAGTTAGTACCTTCTGTACAGTAATGTTACAGTTTTATACAAACTTCAGAAATATGGCCTTTGGAATTGCATTTACTATCGTCTTCCAAGTGTTCCACTTCACAGAACAGCAAATATTCTGAATGCCTTTCCTCCTGGAGGGTTCTGTAAACTGCAAAAAAAAAAAAAAAAATATGAAAAGCATATTGATGTCATCTCCACATACAATTCTTCAAACGAATCATGCCTTCTTATGAACGTCAAGAAAGCAGCTCTGTGAATCCAGATGGCCAACTTTCTTAGGATACTGTAATTTACAGTTACCGGAAAGCTCGAGTGAGGATGGCATAATTCTCTAAATCTTGAGCGTAGGCTGTGCTGCAGGGAGTGGATTATCTAATCGGTAAGCATGGTTATGACCTTGCTCACCAGATCCTCTGTAGTAAACAATGTCACACGGGTTTCACATCTCCGATGTAGTGAAAACCATGTGTCACTGCTCACAACAGATTAGTAAGTAAGCACAAGTGAGCCTACGATCACCTTGCTTACTGGGTCATCAGCCCGTTAGGAATTTTAAATTTGAAAAAAGGTTTTGATTCTGTAGGAAGGTGCTGTGGCATTGGCAGAGAGACAGATGCCAGTCATACCTAGAAGCAGAATCTTTGATGTAATGAAAAAATGTGAAATCGTTCACTGCAGATGAGCTGGTAAGCAGGGTAAGCACCGTGCTTACCTTGCCTATTGATAATCCGCCCATGTGCTGCAAGTTTACTGAAGAAATTTAAGATGCATAAGTCAAAAGTCATAGCAATAGTCTACATAGAACTTCAGAGATTCCAGATCATATTTTTATATAGTACCTCCTTTGATCTTAATAAAGCAAAGTTAGGCAGCTATATTTCCATTTTACTGAGGGAATACTCAGACAAGTTCACAACTTCATTGTTCACTGCAAGTTAAAAAGATGGCTTACACACACACCACTTATTCTAATTTTGGAGGTGCTTTTAAAACAAGTTAAAAGCAATGCAGAATCATAAATTTTACTCTTTTATTATACTGTTTATCTTTCATTAGAGAACACAACTCAAAGCATGTTTTGTTTAAACGCCTAAACATTAAAACAGATTGATAATACCACTATTTACTACTGATTTTAAACAAATGTGAATTTTTGAAGTGCTTTACATTTTTGCATAAAGTTTCACTTTCTTAATAATACAAAAGACTTTTCGAGATAAAAATTCAGAGATACAGAGGCAGAGAAAATGCAGTTCCTTTTAAATACTTATTCATGTACAAGAAAAGAAGGGAGAGAATTTTGGAGTGAAAAAAAGGATAAGTATATCACAAGTAAAAGGAGCCTTGGTGGTGCAATAGTTAAGCACTCTGCTGCTAACCGAAAGGTTGGCAGTTTGAACCCACCAGTGACTCCGAGGAGAAAACAACTGTCCGTCTGCTCTTGTAAAGATTACAGCCTAGAAAACCCTAGGGGGCAGTTCTACTTGGTCCTATACAGTCGCTATGAGTCGGAATTGACTTGACAGCATCTAACAACAACAACATATCACAAATGTGCACACACAACACACACATACACACATAACAGGTTTCTCACAGCAGCAGATGGCCAACCTGATGTCATTTTTACTTCTAGGAAACAAGTTGATTCAGTGCTCTAGCAAATGAATGTATCCGGTGTGTTTCTCTTTGTCCAGAGTGATATACTGGAAAAATGCATACCTCTGAGCCCAAAGACCTATGCTGAACCACAGCTCTGAGGTTTAGAAGTTATATGACCTTGGGCACATCATTTAACACCTGTGAGACTCCGTTAACACACCTATCAATCAGTTTATAGTTCTGACTTTACAGGGCTGTTGGTGGAGCTGAGTTCACATACATGAAGTGCTCAGCAGCTACTGGACTATTATAGTAAATGCTCAAAATTAAAGTTATAATGATCCTCAGTTTTCTTAGAGCATACCATTTTACAGTTTTAAAGTAAATTTAAGAAATGGGAAAATTAAATGGAACCATATCCCTCAATTTAGCTTATCAAAGTGTGTGCAATCATTCATTTCACATATCATATTTGCGTAAGGAGACCATGAGACATGTTGTAGAGAAGACACCTTGTCAACAATGGCCTTTTGATATAGTCTCATCTGAAAACAGATGCCTTTTTTCTGAAGACAGAACCCAGAAGGTTATCTAGATAACTTGCATGGCACCTTCTAGTGGCCTTTATAGAAACTTTACATGTGAGAACCCTCCCTGGGCAATTCTGAAGACCTCAGTTAATGTCTAAAATTGTGGGATTTTTCTGAATCTATATAAAATACATGGGAGTTAATATTACTTCCACAAGAAACGCTGACTTGAAAAAAACACAATGAGAGAGTTTTTTCTCCTAATGTGTATTAAATACTTAACAAAGTAAGTCACACTAATTCTCATAACTACTGAAATATATAGGATGAATGCATTAAATGGCACTCCAGTGGCGAGATGACCTGAAAGAATTTGTTTTATGCTAGTCCTCCAACTTTCAATTAAAAAGAGAGTTTGGTTGTAAGGAAAATCAGCTCATTGTTTCTGTCAAATGCTTTTCAGATAGCTGGATTAGAGAAATTGTCAATGCCGTGCTCACCTAGAGAGCATTAAATATATAAATGAATCTAGAAAATCCAAGAGGGTGAAAGAAATTTCCCTATTATAAAATCAATTAACAAAAGAGTGTTCTGACTTATATCCTATTTTCATGTGGATATTTCTAAGCCTGCAGGAGACAAGCACCTCTGGTACTGCAGCTTCTCCCAGCCCCAGAGGACCAGTTTTTACACAAATCCCAAAGAAATATTCTGCCTCAGCCATTTAACTTCAAACCCACGCTAACGTGGGTCTGTTTTAATGCAATAATAAATTAGGAGACAGACAATACATACGAACAATATTTTTATGTATTTTTTTAATTTTAATTTTCTTTTACCTTTCTGAGAAGATTCCGTTCTGAAAAGAAGCCGTGTAAGTCTTTCTTTTGTCCACAGGCATAATGTCAACGTAGCCACCATGATTTCGAACCACCCCAGCGTGTATTGCTGCTCTGCAGATACTGGACATCTGACAGGGAAAGAAAAACCGCCACAATTAAGAAGTTCCTGCTGACCTTGTCCAGCCCACTCTTCCAGTGGACTAAAGGCAGTGACATCTGTCCCTATGTGTGCAGACAGTGAGAAGCTACAGGATGATATTCTGTGCATCAAAGAATGTTTTAAAAGTCACAAAATCTGGGTAAGTCTAAAGGCAGATCTTCAGAGTAGCTGCCAGACCCCTCTACCATCTAATCTAGCAAATGCTTGTCCTGCCCAAATGGTGAGCTTTTCACATAGTGGAAGAAATAAAAAACCACATTAGCTCCTTTGATCTCTGCAAGGACCTGTTTTATCATCCTTAAATTTCAGGCTTTTTGCCCACACCAGAGTAACTCTGACGAAACGTCCACCAGTTGGATCGTTTGTACCTCATTTATGTTCAGTTTCAACTTACAGTCAACTTAAACAGAGCTCCGTATAGCACTATAAACCCTTTCCGCAAATACAAGTATGGATTATTAAATGGGGAGTTTCTTCTTTTTAAACAGTGTAATACTTGCAGAAAGATTTTGCCTCAAAGAATAACCCCATATAAAAAAAAAGCAATCATACGTTCAACCTAGATTTCCAATGCCTATCACCCTAGTTTAAATGGTCTGACATGGACTAAGAGAGTTCTATGATTATAGTGTACCGGTTATATAATGTGAAGGAGCCCTGGTGGCGCAGCAGTTAAAGTGCTCAGCTGCTAACCAAAAGGTTGGCAGTTTGAACCCACCAGCAGTTCCGTGGGAGAAAGATGTGGCAGTCCGCTTCCGTAAAGATTAAACCCAAAAAAACCAAACCCGTGGCCGTCGCATCAATTCCAACTCATAGCGACCCTAAAGGACAGAGTAGAACTGCCCCATACGGTTTCCAAGGAGGGCTGGTGGATTCGAACCGCCAACCTTTTGTTTAGCAGCCGTAGCTCTTAACCACTACACCACCAGGGTTTCCCCGTGAAGATTACAGCCTTGGAAACCCTGTGGGGCAGTTCTACTCTGTACTGTAGGGTCACTATGAGTCCGAATTAACTCGATGGGATTTCTAAGGAGAAGAAATTTATTGTTTCAGGTCCAATACGCTCAAATTTTTTTTAATTCTAATTTCTAGAAGTCAAATGATTTATTTTGGCTCATTAGAGTCTTTGCTAGATTTTAACATATGCTTTTATCCAACTGTTCTGCTGAAATTTATCATTATTTGCATATAGTCAGAGGAAATCCCTATAAAATAAACACTTGAACTGCTTCAGTTATAAAGCAATCCATTCCCATATCCCGACAGGTCTTTTCTCATCACACCGGTGTGCTCTTTTCTCAACTCTACGCACACACGGGTGACTTCATACGATCTTCTAAGTTCACGTGAGCATGTGCCTGCTACATGGTCTTACTTTATCAGGATGCTCTGAGTGGCATCAGTCAGCACTCATATCTACATATGGATAATTACGTTTCAGTATTATTAATGATTAATGAGGCTATGTGTATCAACACAGAATCTAGTTTCTTCATCTGCATATAAACGTACATATATACATTTAAATGTGCATGTATATATACATGAATATTGAGAGTCGTACAAATTAGGTTACTTACATCAGAATAAATTCGATTTCCAATTACACGAGCGTAATGTGGATTTGCTTGCATACAGTTATGAGGACAGTATACTCTGAAAAAAATATATATATACATGAAGCAAACTGGTTACTTGAATCTTTTCATTAGCGAAACCACAGACACACATATATAAAAGTAAACTCAACATTCCAAACGCTCCTTTTTTTTTTTTTTTTTTTTCCCTGAAATAAGCCAGTAGTACAAGTCAGGCAGTTGCTTCTGTTTAATTTATCTACTCTCAGATTTTGACACAAATGTGATTCCTATTTATTTATTTATTTATTTAAAATTTAACCAGGAAAGCTTCTAATTTGGGGAATCAAAGCAGAAAGAAACATCAGGAAGTAACTCTAAGTATCTGGGAATTTGCTATTCAAAAAGTCTGTAGAATTTAATAAACAGGTAACTTGAAAAACTAGAATCATTGTCTATTTTACACACCTAATAGTTCTCTACTCTAAATTCACATTTTTAGTGCCCTCATCCAATGTCATGGTTTTAATTATTATGTATAAACTACTGATTCCCAAATTTACATCTCCAATTGAGATCTCTTAATTCCAAATTTATAACTTGTCTATTCCACTGCTTATTCACCATCTCCACTTAAATCGAATAGGTATCTCAAGCCTAGCATGTACGAAACCAAAGTCCCAGTCTACTCCCCAACCAAACAAAAACCAAACCCCTTGTCATCAATTCGATTCCGACTCATAGCAACCCTAAAGGGCAGGGTAGAACTGCCCCAGAGGGTTTCCAAGGAGCTGCTGGTAAATTCGAACTGCTGACCTTTGGATTAGCAGCTGAGCTCTTAACCACCGTGCCACCAGGGCCCCAATCTACTCCCACAACTCCAAAATCTGCTCTTTCTCTCCACTTCAATAAATGGCAATCCCTGTATTCCAGGTGCTTGGGTCAAAAGTCTATTCTGTCCTTGATCCCTCTCTCTTTATCCGATACCTTACTTTCCACCCATCAGCAATTTCTATTGGCTGTAATAAGGTCCCTGGGTGTTTCAGTTTGTGATTGGCGGCTAATCTAAAGGTTGGCGGTTTGAACCCCCCCAGAGAAAGGCCTGGCGCACTGCTTCCATAAAGAGCGTTGCTGTTGTTAGTTGCTGTCAACTGGATTCCGACTCATGGCGACCCCACGTGTGCAGAATAGAACTGCTTCGTAAGGTTTTCAAGGCTGTGACCTTTCAGAAGCAGATCTTCAGGCCTTCCTTCTGAGGTGCCTCTGGGTGGGTCTGAACCATCAATCTTTTGGTTAATAGTCCAGTGCTTAACTGTCTGCGCCACCCAGTGACTCCTCCCATAAAGATCACAGCCAAGAAAACCCTACGCAGCCGTTCTACTCTGTAGCACATGGGGTCACCAGGAGTCAGAATTGGCGCAACCACAATAGGTTTTTTATATATTAAAATGTATTCAAAATCAGACCACCTCTAAGCACCTGAATCACTGCAACTATAGACCTCATCTTCTGCTAGGTTCTCCTACGGTTTCTCTGCTTCAGACTTTGTCCTCTCCAATCTATTCTCCAGAGCCCTGGTGGCACAGTAGTTAAGACTTCAGCAAACTATGGCTGCTAATCAAAAGGTTAGCAGTTTGAAGCCACCAACCACTCCTTGGAAACCCTATGGGGCAGTTCTACTCTGTCCTACAGGGTCGCTATGAGTCGGAATGGGCTCAACAGCACCTAACAACAACAGCGATCTATTTTCTACACACTTAAATTGAAACATACAAACTCAATCAGGTCATTACTCTGCTCCAAAGACTCCAGTAACTTTGCATCTCATTCTTAAAAAATGGCAAAACCCTTAAATGGACAAGAAGCCTTACATATTCTGACCCCCATTACCTCTCTGACTGCACATCCTACTCCTCTTCCACTTCTCAGCCTGCTCCAGCGACATGGCCTAATGGCTATTCACCAAACAAACTGAACTGGTTCCTGTCTCAGGGCATTGACACTTATCTTCCTCTCTGCATGGAAAGTTCTTTCTCCAGGTATCTTATTGCTTCAAAGATATCAGATGGGCTTAGCTCACTTAAAGGGAGTTCCCAAAGGCTTTTATATTTAAATGTAGGATCAAATTATCAATGTCATCAATCACATGATGTTAAAAAAAATCTATTCCCAGAGTTAAGAAACTGTCAAATGTCACTCTTTTAAAAAATGATGAACTCTTCCGAATTCACACACACACTCAGACACACACATACACCAGCAAAGAAACTAAAACCAAAACTGGAAAAAAAAACAATGCATTTGACTTAGTATGTTAAAGTCTCAACATAATGTCTACATGAAAATCGTTGCTTAATGAAAACATCACTAATTTTCCTAAAAATATTGAATAGAAACTACCTTTGCCAATTGAAGTGGATCTTTCTTGGATAAAGAAGTAGCTACACTGTTGTGTTGGTTGTTAGATGCCCTCGAGACGATTCCGACTCATAGCGACCCTACGTACAACAGAACAAAACACTGCCCAGTCCTGCGCCATCCTCATAATTGTTGTTATGCTCCAGCCCACTGCTGCAGCCAGTGTGCCAATCCACCGCGTCTTCCTCTTTTTCGCTGACCCTCTACTTTACCAAGCATGATGTCCTTCTCCAAGGACTGATCCCCCCTGATAGCATGTCCAAAGTATGTGAGACAAAGTTTCCCATCCTCGCTTCTAAGGAGCGTACTGGCTGTACTTCTTTCAAGACAGATTTGTTCGTTCTTCTGACAGCCCATGGGATAGTCGATACTCTTTGCCAACATCATAATTCAAAGGCATCAATTCTTCTTTGGTCTTCTTTATTCACTGTCCAGCTTTCACACGCATATGAGGCGACTGAAAACACCATGGCTTGGTCAGGCACATCTTAGTCCTTAACTGATATGTTTGCTTTTTAACACTTTAAAGAGGGCTTCTGTAGTAGATTTGCCCAATGCAATGCATCCTCTGAGTTCTTGACTGCTGCTTTCGTGGGCGTTGACTGTGGATCCAGGTAAAATGAAATCCTTGACTTCTTCAATCTTTTCTCCGTTTGTTATGATGTTTACATTGTTATCGGCCAAATAAATTTACTTCTAAAATTTGTATAACACTGTACAATCTAAATTGGATATATGACATATGACATCTAAACCAGAACCATTTACACATGAGTTAAAAAAAATCTGATTTTTTCTTCTTAGGGCAATTAAAAAGTTTTGGAAATAAATAGAGGTGATGTTTGTACAACATTTTTGTAAATATAATTAAAGGTACTGAATTCTATGCTTAAAAATGGTTAAAGTGGAAAAATTTTTTTGTTATATATATTCTACCACATTAAAATTTTTTAAAGATTTAAAAAAAAATCTAAGTTTTAGTAACTTTAAATTAAAGTCTTGATTTATATAAAAGATGTTGTCTGGGGATTCTGTAGGAAGGATGGTATGTATCTGTATGTAACTGTAAAATGATCTCATTGTAGTATTGACTGTATTTAGCATGTGGTTTGCTGAAGGCCAAGGAGCTCAGTAGCTCCAAGTTGAGTGTGTCTCTACTTACATGAGTTCAGGTAAAAGAAAGACTGGGGAGGGTTTTGCTTATTTGTTTTTCAATCACTGGCTTTAATACCTTGTTACATATACTACAGAGAATGTAGGTCTCGATCTTCTAAACATTTCCTTATCTACAATTTGCTTGTGAGCTTTGAATAAAAATTGATGACACATTTTAACAACACTTACTTTTTCATCTTGAATACTCAGTAGATTTTAAAGACCTAATTGTTTAGCGATTGATGTAAAGAAGCATAAAATTTAAAAAAACACACATACATATACATTCCACACATGCATGTAATTTCTACAAAGTTATGGTACTAAATAATAGTTACAGATAGTTTACTTTGAGTTCTTCTGCCAGATAAGGAAACTTGCAAGGAAATAACTGTGTAGGTAAACCTGAATAATTGGCAAGAATCATTCTAGGATTAAATTTAAAATTGCAAAAAAGTTGATGCAAGATTTCAGAAATGAGTAGAAGTTAAAAAAATTTACTACTGGGGTGACGGAATAATTTGGAAAAGTGCAGTGAGAATAGCAGCACAACTGGAAGAACGTAATTGATGTCACTGAATTGTACAGGTAGAAAGTACTGAAATGGTGTAACTTTAGCTATGTATATTTTCACCAAAAAAAAAAAGTCCTTCAAGGTCGAGAAGGGAGAGTGTTGACATGTTGTGGGGTTGTTAACCAATGTCATAAAACAATATGTGTACTGACTGTTTAATGAGAAACTATTTGTTCTGTAAACTTTC
>NW_004443954.1:2573468-2605007 GCF_000243295.1 Trichechus manatus latirostris
GACATGTTGTGGGGTTGTTAACCAATGTCATAAAACAATATGTGTACTGACTGTTTAATGAGAAACTATTTGTTCTGTAAACTTTCATCTAAAGTACAATAAAAAAAATTTTTTTTTAATTTACTATTGGTATAAAGTTTTCACTTAAAAAAAAAAAACCCTTATTTATGTTATTGCTTTAGATTAAATTATAAGTGAATAAAAGCCTTTAGGAAAAAGTAAGAGAATTAATAGGAATAAAAAATAAACATTATAGGAGGCTTTAAGTTTGTATGGACATGTTTCAAAACCCTACTTGTTAATAATATTTAAAATGGCGCAAGATAAAGTTGATTTTAGCTGGACAGTATTTCAGGATTTGAACAATATTTATAACTGGAGGGAATGTCAAGACACTATTCAACTGACACTCTGAACTCTACCCACAAAGAGGAGTTCCACCCACACAAATGCAGAGTAAGCAGTACATAGTAGCACAAAACGATTTTTTCCTTTTGGTGTTAGATTGTTTCCAAGCAATTCCAAAGATGCCCAATTACGAAGGCAGGAGAAAAAACATGGTAACTCAGACACATGCCATCCCATTTTTACCTAAAATCATGAAATTACAACTGAGGCAGTAAAAAATGATGCATATATAATTGTGATAGTGACCAAATTGATAATCACACCTTACTGTTCCTTAAACATCAGCAGCGCAACTCCAAAAGCTTATCTACTTACACCAAAACTCAATAAATCATAATTTTTAGGATTAAACTCCACAACTAACGCAATTTTAAAATATAATCAAGCCACCTACATGAAACAAATCTCTCAAGAATTAATAATTATAAAGTATTCAGTGGTCTTATGTCCCATACTTGAAGTTTCCTTCTACCTGTTGAAGTACCATTTGCATATCTTAAAAATAGTACATTATCATACTAATTAAAATGTCTTTATAATAACACTTCTAAAAGTTTTCATTTTAGTTTGGCCAAGACAAATTAAGTATTTTTGTTATCTTACAGTAGGTTTACCCTATTATAATTTTTAAACAACAGTGTACAATAAAAAGAAAAGAAAGAAGATGGGTTTTTTGACTTACCAATTGCAATTAGATTTAACTAATTTAAAAACTGGATAAAAATGTTAAAAAATGCGAGGTATGTCATTGTGGTTTCTGTGATAAGAGCTCTTTGTAGTATATGTAAACACAGAGATTATGTTGCCTTACACAGAAAAGTGCTGTTGCATTTGGGGAAAGCATGTGAGGGGTGCCACAGTGCATGTAATTTTTGATATCCCCTTGCTTCCTCCTGCTTAGCAGTTCGCGATCACACACCATTTAAATCCTAAAGACAGATCACACACCATTTCAATCCTAAAGAAACCAAGATGTCAGACAAACACAGTTATCACGGGGCCAAAATGGCGTACGTTTTCCCTGGTACAAAAGAATGATAAAACTTCTGAAATGTTACCTTGGGCAATGCGAAGCAGGTTTATGAAATGAACACAGCTGTTCCACAGTTGTTTCACAGGTGACAGCCTGAACTACAAGAAAGAAATACAAAACAGTAAGCAAATCCTTTGGAAGTAATAACATTCAACATAATAGAAAATCAGACAAAAAGTTAAAGCACTAACCTGTTACTTTCGAGACTGTGAAGGAATTAGCAGACTGATATTTGCTGAAGATTAAAAAAAAAATCAATCATTTTCTTATAGGCATCATTATCATCATAATTCCTGGTGGTTTTCAGGTTTAGGAATATTTTATTTCTTCTTAATCACTGTTAATAAAATATCTAAATATGTAGTAGTCTAAAAATATATAATCTATTTTATGCCAACTACATATTACCTTGAAGTAAGAACCAAATCAATACCATTCTTGACATTAAAGGATGATACTTTTCATTAGTGACAGATAATAGCATAAAGCAAACCATACACATTTAAATCTACATATTTATTTACTGTTAAAATTAAAATTCCCAATATTCTACTTCACCGTTGCCACAAAGCCAGACTAATCTTTTACAATAACAAATGCAAGCTAGTGCTGTAAAAAGACTACTAGATAATAAGGACCTTAAGGAAGTGTTTTTTATTCCTTGTGTGTGTGCCACAAGAATCTAGTATGTCTACAATGAATGAATAAATTACCCCTTCAGTACATGCGTTATAGAAAAACAGAAATATAAGTTAGGTACATCACTATATATCAAAATTTTAACTGGTCAGGTTTTCAAAAAACCTATATTACAAACCACCCCCCCCCTCAAAAAAAAAAACCCATTGCCGTCGAGTCGATTCTGACTCATAGCAACCCTGTAGGACAGAGTAGAACTGCCCCATAGGGTTTCCAAGGAGCGCCTGGTGAATTCAAACTGCCGACTTTTTGGTTAGCAGCCGAGCTCTTAACCACTACAAAGGTGAGGTTTATTCATCATGCTATACTTTAACACGGCACACTCACTGCATACATTAGCAAAGCACTGAAGGTGTTGGAATATTCTGACAATCCTTTATTTCTGTCAACTTCAAATTAAATGTTTAATAATTGCCATCTATAATGTACACACAAAAAAAATTCTTTGAAGCACAAAATATGCAAACTATTTAAATGCAGCCTTCAAGTTTCAAGAGAATTTCTATGATCAAAAATTAAATTTAAGGGAATAAAAGTAAATATTAGGATAAATGTTCTTTGATGCAATCCCCAGTGCTTAGCTTACTGAAGGTAATAACTAATATTTATTACATATTGAAGGTAATTAATAGAATATTTACTGAATAAATGTGTTAATCAACAAGTGACTCTAAACATAGGTTATTCTGCCAGTATGCATAATTTTAATAAATTAGTTTACTTCTTATCACTATGGATTCCAACTTAATCCTAGTGTGGAGTTTCATGTGGTCACATAGCTAAAAAGGAAAAAAAAACTATGTCATATGCCCTATGAAAAGACATTATGTATGAAGATCAATAATGTTTATTTTTTACATAGGAGAAAGGGCCACAACAAAGATGTTCCAATAGCCTGCATTTTTCTACTTTCTACAGAGTACATATGAAAATACACGGTGTTTTAGAATAACATATTTAGGGTTGTTAATAAGAGAAACATTTCAAAAGTTAATCAACGCACATTTAATGGAGGAAAAACTGAGAACTTTTCCCTTGAAATCAGAAACAAGACAAGGGTACCCGCTCTCATCACTTCTATTCAATATTGTATTAGAAGTCCTAGCCAGAGCAATAAGACAAGAAAAAGAAATAAAAAGTATCCAGACTGGAAAAGAAGAAGTCAAATTATCTCTATTTGGGAATGATATGATCCTACATATCGAAAATAACAAAGAGTTCACAAGAAAACTTCTAGAGCAAATAGAGGAATTTAGCAAAGTTGCAGTGTACAAGGTCAACAAACAAAAATCAGTTGGGTTTCTATACATGGGCAATGAGAAATCTGAAAGGGAAATTAGGGAAATAATTCCATTTACAATAGCATCTTAAAGAATAAAATACCTAGGAATAAATCTAACCAGGGATATGTTATACTATAAAAATATAAAACACTGCTGAAAGAGATTAAAGGAGATTTAAATGAATGGAAAGATGTTCTGTGTTCTTGGGCTGCAAGACTTAACATTGTTAAGATGGTGATGTTACCCAAAGTGATCTATATATTCAACACAATCCCAACCAATTCTCAACTTTTTGTGGAACAGCTAGAGACCCTAAATAGTCAAAGCAATGTTGAAAGAGAAGAACAAAGTAGGAGCACTCACACTTCCTGATTTTAAAACATACTGTACAGCTACAGTAATAAAAATAGACTGATACTGGTCTAACAATAGACACACAGACCAACAGAAGAAAATTCAGAGTGCAGAAATAAACCTATACATCTATGGTCAACTGATTTTTGACAAAAGTGCTAAGTCCATTCGATGGGGAAAGAAGAGTCTCTTCAGTAGATGGTGTTGGGAAAACCGGATTTCCACATGCAGAAAAATGAAACGGGATCCATGCCTCACATCATCCACAAAAACAAATTCAAAGTGGATTAAAGACTCAAACATGCAAATTAAAACCATAAGATTCTTAGAAGAAAATGCATGGGCAACGCTGTAGGGCCTAGCTTTTAACAATGGATTATCTAATATAATAACAAAAGGTGCTCGCGTCTTCGACTGGTTGGTAGATTGGAGGCAGCACAGCCAGCACCCTCCCACCTGTACACCTGTGCAGACAGGCCCAGCAGCCGAGGGGGTTTCACTCACGCCCAGTGCCCAGCTCCCGAAGTAAACAGCACTCTGACTGGCAATGACCGCAGATGAGATGCAGGTGGCAGAGAGTGAGGCATAGTCAGCGCCGCTGCCCCTGGAGGGAGTGGATATTAGCCTCAAGCAAGGTGAAGGCTTGCTTAAGGTATCAGATGAGAGAGCACAGAGATGCCCATGACTGGGGATCAGGTCTTTGTCCACTACTCTGGTTGGCTGTTAGATGGCACCATGTTTGACTACCGTCTGGACTGCAAGGACAAATTCTCCTTTGGCCGTCAAAACGAGGGGTCACCAAGGCTTGGGACATTGGCGTAGTAACCACAAAGGTGGGTGAAGTGTGTCACATCACCTGTAAACTAGAGTATGTTTATGGTTTGGCAGGTGGTCCTCCAAAGATCCTCCCACTCCCCGTCCCCAATGCCACACTTGTGTTTGAGGTTGAGTTGTTTGAATTCAAGGGAGAGGACCTGATGGAAGACGAAGCAGGCAGCAGCATCCACAGAATACAGACTTAAGGTAAAGGCCATGCCAGGCCCAGTGAGGGAGCTATCATGGAGGGCGCACTGGAAGGGTACTACAGGGACCGGATGTTTGACCAGTGGCAGCTCCACCATGATATCAGTGAGGTGGAGAATTTGGATCTGCCTTGTGGGCTGGAGAAGACCATTCAGCACATGGAGAAAGGAGAACATTCCATTGTATACCTCACACCCAGCCATGCTTTTGGCACTGTTGGGAAGAAAAAGTTCCAAATCCCACCACATGCCTAACTGAAATATGAAATTGACCTCAAGAGTTTTGAAAAGGCCAAGAAGTCTTGGGAGATGAATTCGGAGAAGCTAGAATAGTGAAGGAACAAGGCACTGAGTACTTCAAGGAGGGCAAGTACAAGCAAGCTTTATTGCAGTATGAGAAGAGGATGTCCTGGTGGGATAGAAGTCAAGTTTCTCAAACAAGGAAGCACAAAAGGCATAGGCTCTTCAACTGGCCTCCCACCTCAGTCTGGCCATGCATCACCTAAAATTACAGACTTTCTCAGCTGCTACTGACTGCTGCAACAAGGCCTTGGAAAATGGACAGCAACAATGAGAAGGGCCTCTTCCACTGGGGAGAGTCTCACCTGGCAGTGAATGACTTTGAGCTGGCATGGACTGACTTCCAGAAGATCCTGAACCTCTACCCCAGCAACAAAGCCACCAATGGCCAGCTGGCTGTCTGCTAGCAGCAGATCCGCAGGCAGCTTGCATGGGAGAAGAAGCTGAATGCCAACATGTTTGAGAGGCTGGCTGAGGAGGACAGCAAGGCCAAGGCAAAAGTAGTTGCAGGAGACTGTAATTCTGAGGCAGAGATGAAGGACAGGCAGAAAACAACATGGCAGGTGGGACCCAGTCTCCGGTGGAGACAGAAGCATAGCCTCTCTCCAGCCCTACTCCTGCAGCTGCCTGCCTCCCCTGTTCCCCTACCCTACTCCACCGTGTTAGGTTTGTAAAAACTGAAAAATTTTGAGTGAAAAAATTAAAAAAACAAATGGGGCAAAATAAATAAATGGGGCCTCACAAAAATTAAAAACTTTTTTTCATCAAAAGACTTTACCGAAAAAGTAAAAAGACAAGCTACTGACTGGGAGAATATTCTTGGAAACCACGTATCTGGTAAGAATCTAATAACCAAAATATATATAAAACTTCAACAACTTAACAACAAAAAGACAAATAACCCAATCATAAAATGGGGAAAGGTCTTAAATTAGACATTTTGCCAAAGAGGACATTCAAATGGCCACCAAACACATGAAAAGATGCTCAATGTCATCAGCCATCAGAGAGGTGCAAATCAAAATCAAAATGAGATATCATTTCACACTTACTAGAATGTCTAAGATTAAAAAAAAAAAAAACAGAAAATAACAAATGTTGATGAAGATGTAGGGAAATTGGGACCTTTGTCCTTTGCTGGTGGGAATGCAAAATGGTACAGCTGTTGTGGAAAACAGTGTGGTAGTTCTTCAAAAGACTACAAATAGAACTACCATGTGACCCAGTAATTCCACGCCTAGGTATACACCCAAAAGACTTGAAAGCAGAGACTCAAAGACGTGTACACCAATGCTCACTGTAGCTGTAGCACTATTCATAGTAGCCATGTAGCACTATTCATAGTAGCCAAAAGGTGGAAAAAACCTAAATGCTCATCAGCAGATGAATGGATAAACAAAATGTGGTACACATGTACAATGGAATACCACTCAGCCAGTAGGAGAAATGAAGTCCTGATACATGCTACCGTATAGATGAGCTTGAAAACATTATAATGAGTAAAATAAGTCAATCACAAAAGGACAAACATTGCACGGCCTCACTTATATAAAAGGCAAGAAAAGGCAAATGTACAGAGATCAAGTTTATTAGCGGTTACCAACGGCAGTTTAAAAAAAAGAAATGGCCAGTCGAGTTGATTCCAATTCATAGCAACACTATAGAACAGAGCAGAACTGCCCCACAGGGTTTCCAAGGCTGTAAATCTTTATAGAAGCAGACTGCCACATCTTTCTTCTGTGGAGCAGCTGGTGGGATTGAACCACTGACCTTTCAGTTGGCTATCCGGTGCTTAACCACTGCACCACTAGGGCTCCTTTCCAGGGGCAGGAGGGAGGTAGAAAGGGGGATTCATGGTGATGGAAAAATCACATTTATTAAGGGTAGGGTTGCACAGCCAATTATTGTAATTGCTGTCAATAAGCTGTACACCTGTAAAAAGCTGAACTTCCAAAAGTTGTGTGATGGATATATTTATTTAACAAGCACCAAAAAAAAAAGGAGTAGCTGCTGAGCCTGCTTATGTACAACCAAAACCTCATGGGATCTGGCTCCTTGTTTTGGAGGTTTAGGGCCATGCTTTCATGGGACATCCCAGTTAGCTGGCCTACTGACGTGTTAGCGCTTCTGTTCTACCTCCTAGTTCACTGTGCAGTGCCTGGGGTCTTGAAAGCTTGCAAGCGGCCATCCAAGGCACAACAATTGGTCTCTATTCGCCTGGAGTAACAGAAGGAGAGTCGGGAAAGAACAAGGAAATGGAACGTGTGGTTTATTGCTTCCATGAACAGTGCCTCCTTTGCCATAAGACCAGAAAAACTGGATGGTGCTCCACTACCATTACTGAGCACTTTGATCAAAGATTCTATAGAAGAATCCTGATCAAAAGGTAAAAAATGCAGAAGACAATTTCAAATTCTCAAGGACTCTAGACTTTCTGGAGCCATGGGGGCTGAATGAACCCCTGAAACTACTTCCCTGAGAGAATCTTTAAACCTGAAACTAAAAATATCCCCTGAAGTTTTCTTAAAACCAAACAATTGTTGTTGCTAGGTGCTGTCGAGTCAGTTCTGACTCATTGCGACCCTATTTAAAACAGAACGAAACACTGCCCAGTCCTGCACCATCCTCACAATCATTGCTATGCTTGAGCAATAGTTTAGCTTAACTAGTAAAAAATTATCTGCCTTGAGCATTATGCTGTTTTAAGAACTATCTATAAGGGAGCAATGTGACAACAGCACCCTGAAAGATTAGATAGGAATTTTAGGGGGCTGTGAATTTCTGTTAACGGGGGAGGAACAACTCAGAAAAAAGAGAGTGAGAATGGCTGCACAACTTGAAGAATGTGATCAATGTCACTGCATTGTGTATGTAGAAGCAGCTGAATTGGTGTAGTCTTTGCTGTGTATATTCTCAACAACAAAATAAGTTTGAAAAAAGGTTAAGGCTATTATATTGGGTAAATTACATTTGAACAGACAAAAGAAAGTTGACATAGTATATTACATACTTAGAGAACTTTTCAAAATGCCTTTACCTATTAACTAATTTTTCTCATGAATAAAGTTGCTGTTGCATGAAATAAGCCATTTTCCCTAAATGTTGTTGTTGTTTTTGTGGGTCTTCGATTCCAACTCATAGTGACCCTACAGGATAGAGCAGAACTGCCCCATAGGATTTTCTAAGCTGTAATGTTTATGGGAGAAGAGGGCCAGGTCTTTTCTCCTGCGCAGTCACTCGTCGGTTTGAACCGCCGACCTTTCGGTTAGCAACCAAGCGCTTAACCATTGCGCCTCTGGAGCTTCCCTTTTCCCTAAACAGGACACTGAACATATGCAAATCGTTAGTCTTCTCTAGGGTATTTTCTGCCGCAGCTAAAAAAATTCATTGCTTCATACTGGGATTAACTGTAAATATGTACATTCTCTGCAATGTTTGTAAATTGGGAGTTTTGCATGTCCTTTACAAGCGAAAGCGGTCAACTTTGGAAGTTTTAGATGTTTTTTCTTCTTTCTGTCTATGGAAAGTATGCACCTGGAACGAACCTTGAAAATTATCAACTTCTCTTTACAGACTAAATTCTGATTTCTTCTAAAAAGAAACGTGTTAACTCATTGTTATAATTTAAAATCATCTGACCCAAAAGATCATTTGGGTACTTACCCAATTGATTGAACACCATTTCTCTTGGATTTGATGAAATAATGTTTCCTTCCTTGTCTAGTGATATCGACCCAACCACCATCATTGTCTATTATGCCATAATGGATTGCAGCTCTGCAGATGCTAGATTGCTTGGAGAAAAAGATGTTAAAATATTAGGATTCTGCCTAGGACAGTAAGAGTTACTTCTTACATGACTTCAAATATACATTTCTGAGTGAAATAGCTATACACCCTCTCCCCACTTATTGATATGGTCAGGTTCCAAAGATCAGTTTGTTATGCAAAAATCAGCATTATGTGAAAATGAAGGGTGACTACATCAGATCACAAACTGGACGACACTACATCATTACGTAACTGCCAAATTACACCATTACATGCCTGTCAAACCACTGAGAATCATGGCCCAGCCAAGCTGACACATAACCTTAAGCATCGCAGCCAGTGTTACTCTCAGACCTCGGCATTCATTACTGCCAGACGTACGTGATTAATGTGCAAAATAGTCGGATAGTAGATTTTTTACTATTGTCATAAACGCAAAATGTGAGATAACGAGATGGTCGTTAAGTGAAGAGCAGGTGTACTTATATGTCTAGTCCCTTTCACATTAAAAAATCAAGTATTATATGGAAGAGCTATATATATCCTCATGTGATAGTATTTATAACGCTTACCATTTCATAATGTACACTGCCGATAACTTTAGCTTTACTATCCAAACAGCCAGCAGGACATTCATATCTGAATGGAAGAAATTGGGAGAAAAAAATTTAGTCTCTCTGAATTTCAGTAGAAAATAAAAATAATGCTCCTATTTTGTCAGTTAATTTTGAGAATAATAGTAAATCTTACCTATTGCAGGTTGTTCCTTTGCACTGGTCTCTTAATCTTACTTCACAAGAAACAATTTGGGCTAAAAGAATTAAAAAATAATAATAATAATAATTTAGATAATGTAAGAGAGGCTAATTGCTATATAAACTATCACTGAACTTTCAGAAAAACGTTATCTCAGTAATTCGATCATGACAAGATTGAAAGCAACATGGTACAGTGGAGACAGAGCCAGGCTACAAATCAGAAAATCTCCTTCACTCTGCAGACTGCTGCTTTGGTTTTAGTTTTGTGTTCTCCTGTATCATTTACTAGTCATTTCATCACAAGCAAGTATTTAAATTCTCTGAAACGTAAATGTTCCATTGATTAAGTGCAAAATAATACCATCTACGCCACCAAAGGTTTTGTGAGAGCAAAAACACTTTTAGGAATATAACAGGAACATAAATACAAAATATTATTTTTATAAATCCCGCATTAGATCAAGAATAGGACTACATAATCACGTATTAATCCATGAAAAGTAGAACTAGAGATTCTGTAGGCCAAATATGCCTATATTTAATTACTACACAGTTGTTAAATCTCTGGAACCTATTTAATCAACTGCTTATTATTAAAGGTAGTTGAAAGAAGAAGAAAGTTATGTAAGAAAATACTAAGATCACTGGAACTTTGGATGTGATTCTTCTAGCGTAAACTAAGATTTAATGTTTTTCACAGAACAGAGCTCTAAGTGGGAACAAATAATTCTGTTTGCAAAAAACAGAAAAAGAAAGAAAGAAGGAAGAAAAAGAGATTTGAGATCTAGCATTAAGGAGAGATATAATGCTAACCATAATCCTGAAATACTGTGAAAAAATATTTTTAAACAGCAATTATCAAATTTTTCCATTGTGACACAGTCCAATTTTACGTAAACAGCTACCTCTCCCTCACACCTACCTCAGTTTTAGCTTTCTATCATTTATACCATTATTTCCCCCACTGGAAGAGGAATCATGCTTGATTTTTATCATAACTTTATCCCCAGGGTACTCAGTGATTAGCAGAGTATCAGCCATATAGTAAGTGCTGAAATGCTGCTATAGCATATCAACCCCAAGCTCTCAGTTTTAAAAAATTATTTATTTTTTTAAACATGCATGTGATAAATTCCTGCCAGTCCTGCAACAGGACATGCTACATGTAAAATTAGCTATGATGCTCAACAAATGGATTTTACTGGACTAGCATACTTTAATCTGAATTTAGGTTTTTCGAAAACAAATACAATTTAAAAAAAAAACAAAAAAAAAAAACTGCCCATGAAACCTTAATCCCAAAAGGCAATGCCCAGGCAGTATCTAAAAGAATCATGGAAATCATTAATTCAGACATATTTCTAAAGTCTGGGCTTTAAGTATTGGCTCTTGCAGATGACAACATGCCACCATGTGCCCAGTGAGACATGTAAACTGTCACATACCCCCTGGATATAGAGCAAAATAGTAATCTGTTAGAAAGTACTAACAATTTGACATTTTCAAGAGAGAAATACATTAATAAAGAACTACCTATAGATATTTGATTCCCATAGATATTGTAGATTACTTAAAGCCAGCAAGTCCACATAAAGAGTAGTTTCATGTTGGCAAAGAAAGCTGCTATGCTTCATTCTTTTTTGTCCAATGCTAAGCTTTTTCCATTCTAAAAATATTCAAAGTAATAATAAAATGTGGATGAATACGCTATCTATTTAAACTTTTTAAGTTTTTGTAAACGAATCGCGTCAATGAAATGCAGAGGTCTTACACATTTGCTGTGTGCTTACGACTTCATTTCTGTCACTATCGTCTGCTGTTGTCTGAACGTGAATGTCACGGACTTGTGACTGCTGCCGTTCAATTTCGTTTGTTTCTTCCTCTCGAGGAGAGTAATAGCTGTTTGATCCCTCTGTTAGATGGAAGAGATTGAAGAGGCATGAATCTCGTGTTACATCCACACGAAATCCCCAAACTGATAGATCTTTATATGCTTGTTTAACATTTCAAACTAGAAAAGTCAGCACTGTTTTTCGCAAAAGTTTTGGCATAAGGTGACCACCTTCTGTACTGCGATGGAGTAGATGAAATATACACAAAAGTCTTTGGGCCTCTGATTCATTCATGCTAGTTTTTGGCTAATATTCAGTGGAGCCATTTCCAAACTTTCTTAGATTGCAGTATGCTAGCAGTGTTAGGTTTTCATACTGAAACCACGAAATCTAGTGATCTAATGAAGTCAGGGTTCCAGGAATTTGTTTTTTTCCAAATTAAATCACATTCTTAATATTTTGAGGAAGATAGCATGTAGAATTCTCCCCCGATATATATATATATATATATATATATATATTTTTTTTTTTTTTTTTTTGGCCTAAATGATTGACACACCCTTGTTATTTGCTACAATGTCAGTTTACACATAAAAGTTTTTCTTTTTCAGAAGGAAATTCAGTGTGCAGAAATTTAGAGTTGAAGATGGAGAATAACTCCAATTTGGAATTTTTTCTTCCAGATTGGCCTAGATCGTGGACTTGAAAGTGACACATTTTGGAGAGGTGCATTATTGTCTTCCAGCTTTTTCATGGGCGTCCAAGACATCAGAACTTTGAGAATGGAAACAGAAAGTCAGAGGAAGGTCAGCTTTAAGTAAAATATAGTGGGTCTTAATGAAGGGGTAATATTCTGCCATTATGCATAAGGTTTTGAATGGCCTTAACGGGCTCAGATATACTAACCATCATCAAGAAGGCTCAGGACCGGGCAATGTTTCTTTCTGTTACACGTAAGGTCATCATGAGTCAGAGGCGACTCCATGGCAACCAACAACAACCAGGGAAGGACAGGTAGGTTGGAGGTTTGGAGATAGAGAGGAAGAAGAACAGATGGGCACTCACTCCATGAAAAAACGCTTCAAATGCTTCCAAGAATTAAAACATGGTGAACACAACAGTGTGAAATACACGTTCACTTCTTGCCTGTTCATTACAGCCAGTGAGCGGTCAGTCATTAAGGAAAACAACCATCACATTTCTTTACGCACGCTGAAAAGGGCTGCACTTATTCAAATATTTTCTGTTACATTTCATCTGCATTAATCTTCGTTTGGTTATCATTAAGAAAAAAAGTACAAGGGAGTAAAAAATGTTCAACTGAATGTCAAACAGAGCATGACTTTTTACAAAGCTTTGTCATATACATTTTCTCTTCGAAGGCTATAAATAGGGCACAGTATTTATATTTCCTTTTTAGGAGGTCAAATGCATATGAGAACATTACATTTACAACAGTTTTACAACACTTTTTTTGGTGTTATTTCCGCATGAGAAATTGTTTATCCTGAGAAGTACAAAATCAGTATAATTCATTGAGTGTTGTTCAATAAAATCCACGGATTATTTATCTAAAACCTTTTAAAGGACTCAAAATAAACTATGTTAAATTAAGTTGCTAATCCCTTCAAAAATCATGACAGTTATGGAAATAACTCTTGTCAACAATACATGAAGATGGTTTTAAGAATATGAATATACTTTCAATCTGTGAAAAATCCAAAAAAGAATTATAAGTGGCTATCTGGAATAAGCATGACAATTTATGGAGAGACATAACAGATTTACTAATATTGGTATAACAGACTTATTAATATTATAAATATTTTAAACATTTTCTTTATAAATCGAGAGCTCTGGAAATTCTTCATGTAAAAATTAATTTTTGGATTTTTTACCACAAGTTAATGCAGAAGCTGTTTTAAAATATAATTCAAATTGAATATAATAGCACAATATCACATACCTTTGTAGCACAGATTTTCCCTACAGCCCCCTCCAAAACTAGCTGGGCAAGCAGAACAGGGTCGTCCATGTTTGTAGGGGGCATGGCCCCACCAGTTTCCCCTTAAAGAGACAACTCACTCTATTAAGAGGCAGTCTAATAACAATTTATAAGATGCTGCAAAATATTACTATATGAGAATCTTTCAAATAATGATTTTGGTATGTAGATTTAAGACACTCATACCTTTTAGTACAAAGTCCTTTTGGTTAAATATCTGTTGCCGTCGAGTGAATTCCAACTCACAGTGACTCTACAGGACAGAGTAGGACTGCCCCATAGGGTTTCCAAGGAGCAGCTGGTGGATTCGAACTGCCGACCTTTTGGTTAACAGCCAAACTCTTAACCACTGCGCCACCAGGGCTCCTCCTTTTGGTTAGTAGTTTAAATACGGATTACTGCCTTATTCTTTTGAAAATATGTAATTCATTATGCATATTGTTAAAAATTATAAAATCGACCATTTTCAGAACATCCAACTATGCTACAGAACATTCATCTATATTTCATTTGTTTTAATAAAAACAGATTTTAGATTTAAATTTGACACTAAGTTCAGTTGTGTAATATTTTCAACATTGTCATTCAGATGGTCTGTAAATAGGTGAAAATCTATTTCTTAATTGATCTATAGTTGCTAATCTCTAATAAATCAAAATTATTAAATATTTATGGGATACAATAGTACGATAATAAAAACAGAGGTATAAAATATATGATTTTTGTCTTCACAAAGATCGTATTTTTAACTTTCATATTCCCCTGAAGCACTGATTTTCTGCATTAGGCAACTGATAACTGTTGTCATAGTAAATAAACTCAATTAAAGGAATATACTTTGCTAGATAACACACAATGGAAAATAAGAAAAATTCAGAATTTTAAAGTTATTTTCATGTTAAGAAAAAATAGATGTGAAAGTAGCATTTTTATCTACTCACTTTGGGGAATAATTGCACACCAAGTAGATAGCTTTGGGCCATATCTGCCCCCAGATGTTCATGTTGTGGCACAAATTAATGGCACAACCTATTCTGTTACTTGTTGCCCACACCACCTGCATTAGAGAGAAGAAAGGCTTAGAAAACACAGGCTGAGACAAAAGAAGACGCAGAATATCTGAGAGAAAATGTATAAACGCTGGACTTGAGAAACAAGCACTTATCATTCAAAATGAAATGAGGTAATCATAAAAAGGATATTTTTCCTGAGACTCTGGGGAGTTCTTAATTCAATTTAACAAGAGATCTGCTGGGAAAATAACTACTGGCTATAAAAGAAGCATTTTTATAAAATATAAATTTACCAAAGAAATTCAAAACATGTGCCTTCACAAACCCAAATGCAGTATTGACATTTCTATGCGGAAAACTTGCCAAACAAAGGAAAAGAATTTTCCATCTCAAACAGAACATACTAGAGTAAAAATTCAGGTGTTGAAATTTCTTAGGCACCATGATCTCTTCACTGTGCTACTGGTGAGACGGTAGTTCAACGCTGATCTTAATCATGTCGTGTGCAAAGATACACCGAACAATCTGTCTGTTTATATTCCCTCATTATCAGTCCTAGAGATTGAAAAACTCAGACCAATGGACAGCTTTAGCTTGTTAAATCTACCTTCAACTGTTTGATTCAGAAGTTTAGAAAATATCCAATACCAAATGTGAACACTAAATATAAAAAAAAGATAAATGTCACACACATGTAAATATTGAATGTCAATGGTAAATAAAACTGTACTCTTATTCTTTATAAGCTAAAAAATAATAAACATTCCTGACTTTGAAGATGTGGTAAATTTCTTTCCATATACATTTACTGGGGCCATATTAAAAATGTGTCATATGTAAAATCATTAAAATAATGTCTTTTTAGAAGTTTTTAAATGTTTTCTGATAATTACTTTTATTGTTTATAGAAATGTGTAAGCCTAGTCTATATAAATCAATAACCTTGTAAGTTTTATTTAATAACCATACCAAATGACCTAAATAGACACAGGTTCAATACTCCAAGTTCTCCCATAATTATGCTAATTCAACTTAGAAGAACACTTTATTCCCAAAACACACCTGTGTATAATGAGTACAGACAGGACCGGAACATTTGAATGGACAATATGGGTTGCATTCATGCTCATATGGGTAGCTGAAGTCTTTCACTTCATCATACCATGCTTGTACATGAAAGGTTGGAGGCCTATATCTATTCAAAAGAAAATAACCAGTAAGAAACAAGCAGAGTTGGAAAAAACGTAAAACCAAATCTAGCAAAACAGACTGATAAAGCTTAGCAGAGAGCTATGTTTGTGTAAAATTATTCATCTTAAATATTTATGTCCATTACTTTACTAATATCATATCAATGATTTAAAACAAAAGTAAGTCTAAAAACGTGCTGATCATTCTGGTATGATATTTGTTTTTTGTTGTCCGTGCTGTGTTTACTAGTTTTCCATTTAGGCACCAAGTCTTTGATAATTTTCAAAGATGAATTAATAAGCATTTTCCTTCTGAACACGTTTTCAGAAACAAAAGTTAGGCATTAAGCTACCTTCCCCAATGCGCTCCCAAATTCTGTCCAATTAATGGAAGCAGGTTTGCAGGTCCATGTTCCCACAAACAAGTTTCAGCCCAAGCTTCTGCAGATCTTTCCAACTCTACATCCCATGTCTGCAGTGTAAAAGAAAAAGAAAACACAGACACAAACATAAAAATGTGCATCTGTAGAGTCTGGATGGTTATTCAGAACACAGTGTTGCTTAGTTCTTTTCTCTCTTCTTCTTCGCAAAGTCAACATCTCAGCCTAGGTTCTCACCATCTCTATCTCTCACCTCGATTTTTGCACTAGCCTCCTAATTAATCTCCTTGGCTCCATCTCTTGTCCCTCCAATCGACCTCACAAGTATTTAGAGTAACCACAAATACGCTTCAGCAATTCATTTGCTACACATGTCCAGTGGTTCCCCATGTACACAGGATAAAGTCCAACCTCCTCAGCCCTTCTACTCCTTGTTGTAGCAGGGGGTTATTTCCTCTTCCTAAAACATCCTTCTCCTAATTATTTGTCAGGAAGACCCTACTCTTTCTTCACAATCCAGCTTCATTTGATACTTCCTCTGTGATGCCTTTTCAGTTCTCTTTGTTGTTGTTAGTAAGCTATTCTCCCCTTGAAACTCTTAATGCCTTTTTATACTCCTTTGCATAGTACCTATAACACTGCATTGTATTTGTATATATGCCCACCTCTTCCATGAGTCTGTGAGTTGCTTGGGGGCAGTGATTTAACTCCTGCCCGTATCTGCACCTTATTTCCCTGTGCCTGATATTTGGATAAGGTGATTAATGTTTACTGAACATATAAATGATTAAAAGAATCTGATTCCTTCAAAATCTACATGCATTTTTACATACAAAATTCAAGAGCGTGACTAAAAATCTATTTTAACTATCTTATAAAGAAATAGTTAAAATTACAAAATGAATACTGAAATTATTTTGTCTGTCCTGAGTTTAATGTTCAACTTGTTATTGATTCTAAACAGGTAGAGTAGTATGTATGGTGGTAAAAACATACAGGCAGGGACAACTGGGTTTAAATCTCGTCACTATCACTTACTAACCAGGACTCTGGGCATGTTAAAAGGATAGGCAAATAGTCTTGGGAATAGAACACGAGGACGCAAGCTTAGGTGAGAGCAATGGGGTTAAAGAATAGCAGACAAACTTAAATTGGTATAAGTTAATGGATGACTGGATGTAGATGGTGAGAGAAAAGAAAAAGTAAAGCCTGATAAGGTTACCAAATTGGAAGAATGGAAATACAGAAAGTGAAATAGATTGTTGTCATGGAAGTAGATGTGTGTGTTAAGTATTTCCATGCATATTTCAGATGTGATATGTGAGGTATCTGTGATACATGCAGTATATATGCCAAATAGAGAGCAGAAATAAATGACTGGAGTTCTGGAGAAAAAAAAAAAAAAATGCGGTCTGAAGATATGTATTTTGAAGTAGCTCACCTAAAGGTGAATTTCTTCAGGAAGGTAATACAGAATGAGAGGAAGAATGAAAAGAAAATTCTGGGGTCAGCAAAACTGAATGGAAGAAAAATACGCATCAGAAAGGTTAAAGGAAAAGCAGAAGAGAATTAAATTACAGAAGTACAAGAGCTTTCAGGAGTGGAGAGTGGGCAACAAGGTCGAATGCTACAAAGTGAAGAGAGATGAGGTTTGCTAAGTACAAATTCATGATTAAGAGCGGTTTCAGATAAATGACAGGTAGAGAAATCAGAGCACAGAGGGTTAATACGTGAATGGAAAGGAAAAGTGGAGAAAACAAGGGTGGGTTTCTTTGTTGACAGTTCAAAGAGGAAGAAGACAGATGGGGAAGAAGCTAAGAATAGGATGTCAGAGTCCAGGGAGAATTTATTTGCTTTGTAAAGGATAATAGAAACCTAATCATGACTATAAGCTGAAACGAAAAGGAGAGGAAGAGGCAAAAAAAAAAAAAAAAAAAAACAACCAAGTGTGGTGAGGGGGAGTGTGGAAAGGATCTTCATTCGTTCATATAATTTTTCATAGATGAAAATTCCTCCCCATTGGATGGTATATTTGAAATACATAAAAGCATGTCTTTAAAGCCACAAGGTAAAATGTATACAAAATTTAAATACATAAATTTATGCAATTTATAAAAATAGAATGAGCATATTCTTATTTGAGTGCATCTTTAAGCTTCATTATCTGGCCAAAACCAACACAAACAGGACATTAACGTGCAACTTAAAAAAATATTAAGAGCAGCAAAATTAGTTGATTTTCATAAAAGGTTTAATTTTACCTTGAATTAATGTCAAATAGTCAAGATGACCAGTTTTATGATATAAAATCAAAAAAAGAATACCACCTCCCCCGCCCCCGCAAAAAACCCACTGCCGTCAAGTCCATTCTAACTCATAGCGACCCTATAGGACAGAGCAGAACTGCCCCATAGGGTTTCCAAGGCTGTAATCTTTACAGAAGCAAACTGCCACATCTTTCTCCCATGGAGTAGCCAATGGGTTCGAACCACCAACCTTTTGGTTAGCAGCTGAGTACTTAATCACTGCGCCACAACAGGGCTCATGATATAGACACAAAAAATGTGTGCTCTTTATTTGCCAAGCATGGGCATATTATTACTTAACTTCATCATCCAAGTTTGACCTAATTTATCATTACACATTTTTTTGTTATGGCTAACAATAAACGAAGGTATAATTCAAATTGATGTCATATTATTTACCCAAACAAATTAGGTAAGAAACAAGGAACTTGGCTGAGGTCTAAGAAAATGGGCAAGATGCTGATTTCCTTTTGTAGCCAAAAGGTTGGCGAGATGGTCATCTCTCAAAACCCAGCAGGTTTCCAGGTAGAGATCCTTGAAAGTAGGTTGCCTTAAGAGACAAATTTCTGTCTCCAATCCTGGAAATCGAGTTCTTGCATACTGCCTTAGTCATATGCACAGCAAAATTATGCTTATCCAGAGATTTCTAACCTAGCAACCTCATATTCAAAGAACAATCAAGAATCAGACAAAAAGCATAAACAGTTCCCAGACAGCTAAAACCAAACCAAAAGCCAAATTGAGAGCCACTGCAATGGTTTTAAAACACTCCTCCTACAAAGGGGGAACCAAACTCCCTCTTGTCCCTTACATGATGAGCTGGATTAGTGACTCACTTCCAAAAAACATAATGACATTATGAGACTTTTGGGGCTAGGTTAGAAAAGGGGATGCAGCTTCTATCTGGTTCTTTCTCCTCAAAGATACACATCTTGATTAACTGCAGCCAACAAGTCAGGAATCTGGCTACCTTCTGGAGGAAGCTGGAAAGACAAAGTGGAGAGACCACCCAGCAGCAGAGCCACTAGATGCTCCAGCTGTTGAGTCTTCCCAGCCCAGGTAGGAGATATGGGAGTTTGCAAAGCAGAACCACACAAATGAGCCCATAGAAAATCAAAACCAAACCAGTTTCGACTCAGGGCAACCCCATGTGTGTCAGAGTAGAACTGTGCTCCATAGAGTTTTCATGGCTGTGACCTTTCAGAAGCAGATAGCTGGGTCTTTCTTCCAGGGTGCCTCAGGGTGGATTCCAACCATCAGCCTTTCAGTTAGTAGCCCAATGCATAACGGTGTGCGCCCCCAGGGACTCCAAGCCTGTAGAAGAGTACTTAAACAGTCTTCACCCAAGGTCAACTTACCCTTGTCCTTAGTTTTCCTGTGAATTTGAAGACGGATCCTTTTTAGGGACATTTGCAACCAGCTGTAAACTCATAAATTAGTTACATTTCAAAAGTTTGTTTATGTATCTGCTGTTTAGAAATTGGAACACAATCCAAAAGAAATCATTTGAATACTTTGGGTTGTTTTTTATTTGTAAAATGTGTCCGTTGAAACAGGAGATCACTCAGATTCCTTCCAGCACTAAAATTCCATTATTGAGTACATACTAGGGATAAGCTGTATTTAAGACAAGTTAAAGGTTTTTTTTTTTTTTAAGTCTATTAAGTAGGAAAAAAATCCTAGCGAATGAAATAGAATATTGGTAAAATAGGAACACATATTATTTTAATATAAGAACTGATGTAGCAGAGCAAGCAACTAAAATTTAAGTCTTTAATAACAGTCGATAAAAATTAATGACAATTTTCAAAGTATCTATTTAAAGAATCTAATCAAGCATAGGTCTTTAGATCAAGTTCAATAATGCAAGTCAAGATTCTTTAAAAAAACTTACTGAAAATATTAGCTCTCCTGGAAGAAATATTATCAGAACATGGTAACAGCATGGTATGTATATTTTTATGCTGCAACATAATATTTCAGGTTTTAAGACCGACAATCATTCATACCCATCCCATTTAAATGCAGGTTAGTCCCTACATATTTTTATTTAAATTCAAGCTTGTAAATTAAGTCAAGATGTCCTAAGGGACTTTTTTTTTCCCCTTTGAACTATTCACCCAGAACTAATTTAAAGACAAACCACATTAAAATGACCATTTCTTTATAAAATGGGTACTTGAGGTATACAAAAATGACAGCTATATTTTCCAACTACATCTGTATGTTGTTCCTTCTGAGAGCACAGTAACGGTGCCATGAAGGTTAACAATTAAAAGAAACATTCAGAATACTATTGACATTCTTGGACAACAATATTCTTTTAAGCTGGTTAAACCTAGAGATTTTATCATTTGCGTATGTATGTCTGTGTATGAGAAATTTTAAATCTTGAATCTTGCAAAGGATTTTAAAAAGGATACCCAAAAGACAGTGATTTTAGTCCCAAAATATTCTACTTGTAGAAACTGGATATTGTGTAGCTATCTAGAGATGTACAGAAAATTCCACTGACTGCTATATCTTATGAGAAATGAATGAGCATATACAATTCATATTTCTACCAGAATACCTGCTATCCTGCTCCAGTAATAGACAGTCAGTGACAGCTGGAAATCACCCAAGAATGTAGTTTTCAACAGAGTTAATACTGCTAGATTGCCAGTAAACTGTAAACTGTAGGCAAAACCAGTCATTAGCGTTAGAACTTTTTCGTTCTCTTTGATATTGAGAATAGTTTTCTCTCTTAAAAAGGCTTATTTTCAAATATGTCCTCTTGATTTCTTGACCACAGTAAATGTATAACCCTATCCAGATTTACATTATTTGAAAAAAAAAGTAATGTCCTAGAAATTATTTAGTCTTTATAATGTCAAATTATCACTGCATTCCATTACACAAGAGTTGAAGACTGATGTTAGTCATTAAGAATTTGTTTGAAGATGAGCTTTTTCTTATTTTTGAGGTTTCAAGGTTAGCAAAAAAACTAAAGTAGAAGGTGGACTATTTTTCAGGTAAAAATCAAACATTAATTTCACACAGAATATCTAATGTTAAAGGACGTTTTCATTATTCCACGTTGTTTTAAATCATGTGTAAGAAAATGGGAGTAGAGGTTTATGAGATTATCTGCTTGTTCCAAATTTGTGTAAACAGACTCTTAGCACATAAATCATCACAAAGATAGATGGGAAGGTAGTGATGGGGGCAGGAGTGGTGCTTGATGGGTATCCTTTTATCAACAAAGTTACAGATAACCTTATCAGAGACAGTATCACAATAATAAATCTACCAAACAGAACTGACAGACACTTAAGTAGTTTATTTTATAGCATTCTTCCAATTCACCAATGGAGAAAAAAAATAAATGAGTAAATACAGAAATTTTAACAGAAAATTGGCTGGCATAGTCTGACGCCTCCACACACCACACAGAAATATTCCGCTGACTGGACACATTCTCATCATTTCCTAATTGGTAAATGCCATTCTATGCAGGGAGAAATAGGATGTCAAGATTTTCTACTGGTCTAGAAACCCCACCTACATAGATGTGAAGCTACAATAGTCCTTCTCAGAGTCATTCTGAGAAAAGAAAGTATTTAAATAGTTAAGGTAAACATATTTTGGGGGGGAAAAGAAAGAACATAGAGTAACTGTTAAAAGTAATTTAAAAATTCTAAACATAGTACAAAAATAATAATGTTTTCATTCATTATAATCTTTTTGCAAAATTGACGTATTTCCAAGATAGATGCAGAAAATAATTGGTTTTTGACTATTTTACTGTTAGGCGGTCTAAGTAAATCATTATAATTTGTTGAACATCTATAATTTGTAATTAAATAGTGACTTTTGTAACAGTCCCTGATCTCTGTCAAAGTAGGAATGTAATGAAATCATGACGATGGCAAAAAGGTAGTTAGTTATACCGGAAGTCCAGATACAGGCTAGAAGTTCTGTTCCAACCTTCTCACCACTGAGAATTATAAATAATATAATGAAGTTATCTTTTAAAACTGTCTAAACATTTGCAATAAATTTTGAAAACTGAATTTCACAAATATCCTTCTCTTGAGGCATCTACATACCTAACGGTAACAGTGTCAGACGTAACGACAGCACTTTAGTTTTCAATGGTGTTGAAAATAACACCTTCCTTTCTGGTATGTCTTCTGTACATATATATGCAAGCAAAGTGAGTGAGATATCTTCCTCTCGTTACCTTGTATAGACTGAGATAAAAGTAATCTTGCACTTGTTCAAATTACTCAAACTATAGGTAATTATAACACATGATAAAAATATGCTGGAAGAGTTTTCTTCCCTATTTAAATTGTAGCTTTTCATTTTATCTCTTTGATTATGTCAAGTTTGGTTTCTATTTCCTTATATGTTACATTAGGGATCTGGAATAGGTCTCTTGAATGTCTTTTAACTTTAAAACTCTACTAATTTTGTACTTACAGTCTCTGAGAGAATATCCTTTATCGCTTATAGCACCCCATAAGAACTCAAGAAGTATAAAATATTTCTGGTGACTATTGAGAGAATCTCTTAACAAAAAAGTAAAAGCTACTTTGTTATTTACAAGATCTCAGAAGCAAGTCATTTCCAGATCTACTTCTCAGTCTAGCACAGAGCTCAACCGTTTTGGAGCCATCTCTAAGCATATACTTCTTCACAGAGAAAGTTTTAATATTGTCCAAAACAGAGAAATTCAACTGAAGAGCTTCCGTAAAATTTCTCCATTAACTGAATAAGGCAATAAGATACGGTCAGTCTTCCACTTAGTCCTGAAAACAATATGGTAAAATATTTGAAATAAGCCATAGATTTCTACGTGTAATTTTTTTGCACAGCTAAAGGAGCACCAAGATTTTTCAGCCAACTCATGAATGTAGAAATAGCTAAAGAAAATCAAAAACATATAGTGAACCTCATTCTAAAGACCACCTTTAAAAGTTAATTCTTGCTGTGCCACTACTTCTGGAAAAACAGGTTTGTAAATTATTCATTTTAGGTCAAAAGAAAATCCCTCTCAACTCGCTGTTTTCCTTTTTAAATCAAGAATTATGTTTCAAACATCAGATGAAACAAATTGTGATCCTTTCGGTAGCAACAACATGACTTCCAAGGTATCTTAATAATCTGTTATTTAATGGAAGTAACACATTTGAGAGTTCACAAGACCTCAGAATCAACTTCCAAACATAATGCCCCACTATGGAATCTTCAAGCCATCTTCTTTTCTCCCTGTTGCTAGTATTGTCAGAGTTACAATCAACAAATAGACATCAATGAATCAGTGAGTAAATAAATCGATAAATCCATCCTGAAAGAGCATAGGGTGTTTTTGTTACTAAGTCATCTAAGTATAAAAAGCACTATGGAAAACAGCTCTAAGGCATTCCTTACAATCAGGAATTTACCTCAGGTCCTTAACTCCTGAGCTTCACCTGTTTTTGCAAAGACTTTGTAGTTACAGGAAAAATGCACGTGGCTCAGATTTCAAAGCAAACAGTAGTGTTGCTAGGCACAGAGGAATTGACAGGTTCTAAGAAGGTAACAGTACCTCAAGGCAACATGCATATCAGGGTCTCCAGGAAGTTACAGAGATGTGATGCCTAGGCAGCAATGATTTACTCAAAAACAAACTTTAAAACAAAACAGCCTTAAAAACTTAAAAGACTAGCAACATAATAATTCAGGGAACTGCCTCTTCATTTTATTAACATGATAATTTTTGAAGCAAAAATTTAACATGTGGATAAACTGACAAGACGATTTTAATTAAACCTACTGTTCCAATATTATACAAATATATTGAAAGCATGATGGCAGGTAAACTGTCTTCATGGGCAGCGGAGCCATTAACTCAACACAATTCTTACATTTTAACAGAATTCCTACTGATTATATCACTTCATTTCATTGCCAAGGCCCTCTCCAGTCTGACCTTCCGTAACTTATCAACCTCACTTATTTCCCACCCCTCCCCAACACCAGGAGGCCTGGTGGCACAGCGGTTAAGCACTTAGCTGCTAACGCAAAGGTTGGCAGTTCGATCCCATCAGCCACTCTGCGGGAGGAAGATGTGGCAATCTCCTTCCATAAAGATGAAAGCCTTGGACACCGTATGGGACAGTTCTAATCTGTCCTATAGGGTCCCTATGAGTCACAATCGACTTGATAGCACACAACACAACCACCCCAAAACCGACCCTCTACAGCTGACTCTCTCAGACTTCAAAGTGCTTATGAATCACTTGGGGATCCAGTTAAAATGCAGATTCTGATATGGTAACTCTGGGGAGAAATCCAAGATACTACATCTAACACCTGGTTCCAGGACCATACATTCATTGTGTAACCACACTGTGAGTGGCAAGACTGTAGTGCCTGTTCATTTGTACATCCAGGCCATTGGATCCATCAGAGATTTTCCCCATCAGAACTGTTATATCTCTCTTTCCCTCCCCAGTGACTCAAACTTTATCCTTTCACCAAAGTCCAGCTCCCATTCTCTCTCCAACTAGCATAAACTGAGTTTAGAGTATGTGCCCACCACTCAGCTGGGGAATGGAAAGATTACTAAAACACAGCCCCTGCCCACCAAGGAATTTAGGGTGAGAGAAACAGAGAGAGAGAGAGAAGGATGTAAATTAACAGAGGCACCACGGAAACCAGGGAAGGGTCTGGGGTGGGGGAAGCTTTGAACACCTAACTCTGTATCTCTGTAAGGAAAGGTTTAGACAAAAGAGATTATGATTTAGGTGAGTTTTGAAGGTAGAGGAGAAACTGATTAGAAGGAAAACAAGGAGGGCATAGGGCATTCCAGCATCTGCAAAAGAGAACATGTTTGACAAGATTCGTTCAATGTCAAAAAACCCAAGGCATATGGAATAATGGCATAGCTGTTTGTGTGCAATAGTGCTGCATTTCAGGTTGTACTCATGCTACTCCTACCCACTCTTGACAGAACAGACCTCTCGGCCTTTACCTTCCAGACAGGCGTTCTGATGTTCTCATCCCATCTGCATCTGAGAGCCACCCCTCCCCCAACATTTTGGTTTTCTTTCTCTGGACAACATCTGATCTTATCATAGTTTCTTTGAGTGTATCCAGTCATTCCTTATTTCAGGTATAGGTTTGCTGTATTTTAGGCAAGTCTAAGATAACAGTTTTCTATTTTACTCCCAGCACCTTCGTGAGGCTGTCCAGTTTGTACTGTTGGAGTTACAACAACAGTATGTGGGAAAAGTCTATAAACAGTAGCCCCCTAATTCATTCCTGTGTCTGATCTCATAGTTCATCATCCTATCATTTAGTTGTTCCCCTACCCAAGCTTCCCCACTTTAAATTTTACTTTCTCCCTTCTCACTCAGGTGGCCTTTAAAACTTATCCTGTTACTGGCTGCACTAAGCTTTTTACTACCCAGCAGAACTGTCATCAGCTAATTTCGTAATTGTATTTTCCATTCCTCCTCCACCAAGTTAAAATGATTTACACATTAGTCCCTACGGAATCTTACTGTTCAAATTTCTCCATTTCCTTTGGTTTCTAGGTACTTCTTAAAGTGAGCGAAAAGGAGGTTCTGTTTCCCTACATCAATGGTTATAGTTGCTATCATACAAAGAGGGGACGGGTGAATGTGATAGCTGAGAAGGGGAAAAAGGAACAATCTGAATTCTAGAGTCCATTTTTCATGTCTCAGTTTAAGCTTCACTTCCTCCCTTAACATGAAATCTACTGGCAAGACCAGTCAGTAATGCTATCAAAACACACTTGAGACTACCTACTTCTCTCCATCTTTACCCCATCACCCTAGTTCAACTCACCACCATCTCTCACCAAGACCCTTCGATAGGGTTTCACCACCATGACTCCACCCAAACTGTTATATTAGCTCACCACTGGCCTCCATGTTGCTAAATTCAATGGACCCATCTAAGTCCTCATTTTACTTGCCTTTAGAAGTAGCATTTGACAGAGCTGATCATCCTTTCTACCTTAAAAAAAGTTCTTTACTTGGTGTCAAGGATTGAAATATGTCCCCCCAAAAACGTGTAGGTCATGATTCCCAGTATTGTATGATTGTGTACCATTTTGTAATCTGATGTGATTTCCTTATGTGTTGTAAACTCTACCACTATGATGAGGTTATATGTGATTTCCTTATGTGTTGTAAACTCTGTCACTGTGATGAGGTTATACTGATGAGTTGTACAAGATTGGATAGTGTCTTAAGCCAATCTCTTTCGAGATATAAAAGAGAGAAGCGAGCAGAGACACATGGGAACCTCACACCACCAAGAAAGCAGTGCCGGGAGCAGAGCACGTCCTTTGGAACTGAGGTTCCTGCACTGAGATCCTTCAAGACCAAGGAAAGACTGATGCCGGGAAGGAGAAAGCCTTCTCCTGGGGCTAATGCTCTGAATTTGGACTTGTAGCCGTCCACTTGTGGTATTTCTGTTACAGCAGCTAGATGACTAAGACACTTGGCTTCCAGGGCATCATGATCCCCTGGTTTTTCTCCTAATTCCAAATTTCCTTCCTCATCTTCCCTACTCCTACACTTTAAAGTTCTTTAAGGGCTCACTTCTTGAACATTATCTCTTCTCTATCTATATTCATTCCTTTAAGTGATCTCATCTCTACTTGTGGCTTTAAATACCATCTAAATACTGACAAATCCTAACTTTATCTTCCACAGTGAACTCCATATATCTGTCATATGCCTAAGTGCATATTTGACAAATTCATTTGACTATCTAAGCTATATCTCAAATTTAATATGTCCAAAATTAAATCCAGCTTTTCCTACCAAAACCTGGTCACATTCTTCTCATCTTAAGAAATAACAATCCAATACTTCTTCTAATTCCTCAGGAAAAAACTTTAGAGCCAAACTCCACATTCAAAATCTGTTACCTCCAAAATAAAATAAAATCATGTGATAGTCCAATTGATGTTTACTGGACAGGAACTAGACCACCATCCTGTTCCACTTCTCATGCTAAAGTTCTTATCTTCTGTAGTGTATGGAAAGAGAGAGAGAGTTGAATGGGTTTGGGGGGGGAGGGGTAGACCAGGTGGAAAAACAGCAGGGATCCTTATATCCTGGGAAATGCGGAGGCCAAGTTTGGGTCCCCACCTCCTCTAATCTTTTGAGACTGGGTTGGCAAAAGGGATGCCAAGTAACCAGATGATTTCTGGAATCTGTAACCATTCTGGAAGTTCCTGCAAGTTAAGGGATCCAGAATCTTCCCCACTGATATTTAAATCAGAATGGATAACTGCCACCAGTTATCACAAAACCGCAGCTAAGGCGTGACTGGATTTCAATCCTACAGCAGATGTAGGAACTCGCAGCTTAACGGATGCCTGGCTGGCCAAGTGAATTTCATTAGCCTTGCAACAAAGCTTCCTTGAATTTTTCAAGACTTATGTAATGGTTCAACTGACCCAACCCACTGCCATCGAGTCGATTCTGACTCATAGCAACCCTACAGGACACAGTATAATTGTCCTATAGTTTTCTAGACTGTAATCTTTATGGAAGCAGACTGCCACATCTTTCTCCCGTGAAGTGGCTGGTGGGTTCGAACCACAGACCTTTTTGTTAGCAGCCAAGCGCTTAACCACTGCGCCACCAGGGCTCCTGTCATGTTATGGTTACAAAGGGGTTTTACTGTATGCTCACACTCTTGCCACTTCTTACCACCTTTCACTGGCCCATTCACCCAGCCACCATCAGCTCCTGGATGTATTAACCCCATAGCCTTGTCTCCCTGTGTACACCCCTGCTCCTCCTCCTACCACCTAAAGTCTATTCTCAACAAAACAAGAAAAATCCTGAGTACATGTAAGATCATGCTACTCCTCTGTTCAAATGCCTCAAGTGGCTTCTCATCACTCAGACTAAAAGTAAGAGTCTTTACAATGACCTGTGTCTGTCCTGCCAATGGAATCTCTGACCTCATTTCATACAACATTTCCCCACACTCACTCTGTGCCAGCCGCCTGGGCCCCTTACTGAGCCTGGAGCCTATTCCATGTGAGGAAGAACGTTTGTCCTGTCTACTGCTGGGTCCTTGACAGTGCCTGGCATGTGATATAACCCCCAATATCTGTTAAATAAACAAATGAATAAAAATAACAATTTCAAAATGTTATGGCATTTTTCTGGTTCTGGGATTTCCATTCTACTGTTTAAATGACTTCTCTTGTCTTTCCAAGGACCTAAATATGTTCCTTACAATTAAGAAACCAAAAAAACTCATTGCCATTCAGTCACTTCTGACACATAGTGGCCCTATAGGACAGAGAAGAATTGACCCAACAGGGTTCCCAAGAAGCATCTGGTGGATTTCAACTCCGACCTTTTAGTTAATAGCCATAGCTCTTAACCACTGTGCCATCACGGCTCCTACTTTTAAGAACCCACTGCCGTCAAGTCAATTCCGACTCATAGAGACCCTATAGGACAGAGTAGAACTGCCCCATAGGGTTTCCAAGGAGCAACTGGTGGATTCCAACTGCTGACCTTTTTATTAGCAGCCAAGGTCTTAACCACTATGCCAGCAGGGCTCTTTTACATTTAAGTAGAAGTCTTTAATCTCCCAGAACTCCAGGGTAATCACTAAATTCAACAGAACTGGGCTGTAAAGTCACATGTTTTATTTCTATAGATACTGACAACTATAGTGTAATTTTGCAAAAGAAAAATACATTAAAGTATCAATTTCTAAAAAAATAAAATAAAACTAGTATCTATCTAAATTTAAGATTTTGTAAACTTTAAAATTCTGTATTCTAAGTTACTTAAGACAAAACATATTTTATTCTTTTTAAGCAATTTTACTAAAGTAAAATGAAACACTTTAGAAAAATTAAATAAGCTGCTTTAAATTAAAAATGAAGAAATGTTAGTAACTTTAAGAAATCTCTTTGAATCAAGAAAGAGATTTCATATACTTTTAAGTGCATGTAGGTTATTTTATAAACAAATAAAAGATACAAAATTTAATTTTTGAAAATTACAAGGCAAACACCAGTACGCGGCAAGAAAACTATTGTTTAGCAATCAAGAGTTGCGATAAAATCTCAACTGCAAAGGGATTTATGACACTTTTATCAAGATTAAAAATGTGTAAACACTGAGCTTTGGGTAAATGAGTTAAGAGGCCATCATTTCTTTATCTGCAATTATTCTGGAAAAGATAGTCATAGATGGCAAATAACTCACAAGCTAAAGGTCACATCTACAGACTGGCCCAGGCTACAGTCAGAAATAGGGTACATCCCAGAGTAGCATCACCCTGTTTCACTAACTAGGTTGTCTATGTCCAGTTTCTAGAATTACCTGCTAGACTAAAGCACAGAAGAAAAAAACAATGTTTGCAATTTCAAGCATGGCCTTAGAAAGAATGTGAGTGACAAAAGGCAATTATGCCATCGTTTCTACCAACACACACCAAGGACTGAAAGTACCACTGGTTATTTGGCTTAAAGCCTCTGGTTGCCAAGCAAAAGAAGAGGGCTTCAGAGTATTTTGTTTTACATTTGGAACGATGCCATGCCAAGGACTGCCCATTTTCTCACCCATATGTGAGATGAGATTAAGCAGGCCCAGCCATCAATGTGTCTGTCAACAGTTCTCTAAAAGACCTGAGAACAGTTATACTAGTGGAAAACGGTTTAAATAACTGGCCCATGTGTCCTTTTTAGGTCAAGTGCTCTGATTTCTAATGCACATTCTAGACTTAGGTACACTTTCTATTATAATCAGCTATTATGCAATTTAGTCGCTCTATAATTTTTTAGAGGTTCTGTGTTAAAAATTTGCAGCAAGCCATTCATTTCATTATTTAAACTGCAAACATTTGCATGTCTTTACCATCAGATCAGTAGGTCTATATTAAATAGCAATTTCTAGCACCTCATAAATATTTTTAAAAATTTTTGAATTACTTGAAGTATTTATGCCTTCATCTTTAACGTTTCCAATTTCCCATGTCATATCTCTTGTATTGGTGACGTCTTACCTTCCACAATCCTATCATTTTATTTCCTCTGCCTTATCTGTTCTCCATATTTATTTCAATCTTACCTCTTCTTCCACCTATCCCTTCATTCAACACATATCAACTGAGCATTCAACAGACTTCAATCAATAAATATGTACTGAGCACCTCTAAAGATAAATGAGGTATGACCTTTACCCTGCTAAGGGTAAAGCCTTGGAAAGGAAAACAGACCTGTAAGTTATTTACTGCAACAAAACTTTAATCCTATAAATTGGCTTGAATAAAATGCTTTCGGAGCACAGGAGAGGCAGGGGAAGGGGTGGGTGTACCAGAGAACGCTTTACAGGGAAGACAACATTTGAGTTTCTTCTGGAAGGATGAGTACGAATTTGTTAAGGGGAGACAGGAAGCATGGCCTTCCTGGCACAGGGGCAGGAGGAAACACGGTTATCTTTAAATGGTTCAGTGTGAACACACTCAAAGATGCCCAAGGATGTCAAGGGAGAGAAGGCAGGTGGAAATACGCCTCAGTGTATAAGCTAATCAAGGTGGGCTTTAACTTGTTTCCAGAGCCAACGGAAGTTTTGTGCAGCAGAGTGACCATCACAGATTTGTTTGGTAGTCTCCTGGGTGGGAGAATGTTGTACCAATCTTGGCATGAGACAACTAACCCCAATGTGGGGCAAAAAAAGTAAGGATGAGATAGAAAAGATGGATTCAAGACATTTCTGAGACAGAGCTAACAGAATTTGGTAGGTAATTGTATATTTGTGTTTATGTATGTATGTTGCATGGGTATGGAGAGAGGATGAGTGTAAGGGAGTAGTTGAAAACAGTTGCCATTGAGTTGATTCCGACTCATGGTGACCCCATGTATTTTAGAGGAGAACTGTGCTCCACAGGGTTTTCAAAGCTGTGACCTTCTGGAAGCAGACAGCCAGGCCTTTCTTCTAAGGCGCCTCTTGGTAGATTCCCACCGCCAACCTTTCAGTTTGTAGCTGAGCACTTAATCATTTGTGCCAACTAGGGCCCTTTCAAGGGAGTATTTAAAGAATGCTCAGTTGTTTGTTTGTTTGTTTTTTAGCTTAGAGAAGACTGATCAGATGCTGATGACATTAACGGAAAATGAGAACCCAGAAAGGGAAGCAGGCT
>NW_004443954.1:2605107-2649361 GCF_000243295.1 Trichechus manatus latirostris
GGGGCGGATGGAGGAAATGGGTAAGCCAGTTTTCTTTTTAGAAAAGAAAGCTTGACCTGACTGTGGAGTACTATTACATGGAGCTGACCACCAACGGAAAGCAGGAAATACGCAAACGAAGCTCCAGAGAGAGGGTTCTTGAACAGAGATACAGAGTAAGGATTCATCAAAACATAAACAGTATTTAAAGTCAAAGGAGTAGATAAGGTCCTACAGGAAGGGAGAACACCACAGTAAAAACGTGGGAAACAAACTTTTGAGAGACAGCAGAAAACAGGGACAGGTTTATGAAAAAACAACCATAAAAATAAAAGAGGTGAGCGATGGAGTCTTAAAATCCATGGAAAGAAAGGCTTGAAGAAAGAGAACATGTTCAGCAATATCAAACATTTTAGCTCATTAAACCTGCGTGGTTTAAATTATTACACCTGTTTTTACAATGAGAAAATCAATGCCCAGAATGCTCCCGGATGACAGAGCGCGCATACCAATAAACGGCGGATAAAACGCACATCTGCTGCTATCTAAGTCCACAGCCAATACTGTTCCCTCTAAGATCTATTGCTTCCCCTGCAACAGCTTTATTTAATGACCTAAAAGCTCCAGTTTCTTGATTTACCCTAAATTAAAATTCAGATAATCTCCCTCTTTAGGATTACGGGTTTCATGGAAGCAATAACTCGTTTCTCCCCTTCCTGATTCTGCCCTAAGTTCTGTGCTTTCATCAACCTAATCTGCTTCTAGTTCCCAGCAACCAGCTCGCCAATTTCTGCCACCATGTTTTTATCTATTCCACTCCCTTCTAACCGCAACGTGCCTTCCACTCTTCCTCACAGTCCGTGGTCCCAATGGCCTTCAAGGAGCAACTTATACCTCATCCTGCCCAAGAGCTTTCCCCAATTAACTCTCACAATTAGGAGTATTCCATCATTCTGTGCTTCCTTAGCATTATTTACAGACAAGAACAAAGAATTATGTGTCCTTTGCTTGCTTGAAAATTGCAAAGGCGTCTATTCTTTCTTCTCTATCATCCTACAAGCTCTTCAAGAAAAGCAGTGGCTTTCCAGTCTATTTTTAGCCTTATTAATGAAATAAAGATAAAAGTAGGAGCAGAGACGTGATGTTAATAAATGTGGATGTGGCTTGGCTGCCAGATACTCAAGAACAAAGAGTAGACTAAAATAAGCACCAAATGTCAGAGAAAGTAACCAGCTGTTCAGACTTTTAATGTGTTATGACATATAGCGGATAAGTGGCTATTGCAGATTTTATAGGAACAAGCTCTTTAGCCAGATTTAAATTGTTTTCTCAGAATAAAGGCACTTTAAATAACTATCTGAATAAACTGTGTTTTACAAGGTTGATCAACATCTGTACTTACACTGTTATATGTAACACAAATCAAAAGTATTTCCAATAAAATAGAACTATTATGTTCTTTCGACTTTCCCTTAAGCGTGTATTCTAAAAAAAAAAAATGTGCTCAAATATTATACTTGGGCAATGAACTGCTCTGCAGTGCAGTTAATGGCCAAGACATAGTTCCAGTGCTAACAGTATCTAAGGGCAACACACTATAAACCCTGGCTTGTTTCTGAATCTGCATTTCAAGGACAGAAGGAAACCAGTGAAACCAAAAAGAAACTCATATAAACACCCCAGCCCAGACACCATACAATAGGCAGTTATTTTTTTTGGAAGTCAGAGATAAAAACGAATCCCAGAACCATTCATTATTTCCATATTACTTATAACATACGCAAATATTCTCAGATTTCTTTTTTGTGGATTTGAACTCCCAAGTTCTTCCTTATTTTACATAAAAAGCGACTGAACACCTATACGCATAGAGCAGGCATACAGTGTACCAACTGGAAAGGCTCCATAATTGCTATTTCTCATTGAAGGCTCACAGATGAAGGTCAGAGAGTTTTGCACTTCAGGCAACCACTTTAAAATACACAAAAAAAGCAAAAATGTAAGACATTACAGATGTCATATACTGCACAGATTTTTGAAAAGAGCTATTGATTTCCCGAGATATTCTATTGCAACAGTTTGAGGAGACATATAATTAGTTGTATGTCTTAGTAACATTCACCAAGACTTTATACATCATGCCTGATAATGAGCTACAACTCTCCACACACAATTTCATTTAATCTTCACAACTCTCTGAGGTAAGTACAGATGTTACACACGAGAAAACTGAAGTCAAGAAAAATCACTAAATTGCCCAAAGTCACACAGCTAGTACATGTCAGTGGGAGAATTTAAACCCAGACAGCCTGATTCCCAGGCCCCAACTCCTAATCTCTTGATTAATTCCTACTTTTATTTCAAGCATTTTTCCAGTAAAAGTCAAAATAATATAATGGCATATTTTATAATGGGTGATGTGAACTTTAGAACTTCCAAGTTTCATGAAAGTTACCTAAACAGAAATTCATGTAAACACACAACTAACATGACTAATACAATGCCACAGTGGATGTAAACAGAAAAAAAGACTAGAACACACTCAAATTCACTGCATCCTACACTGTATCCAAAGACAAAATACTATTCCCAATGTTCATTAAAGAATCTTTGCTATCACCAGCAATTATTTATTATCAGTGTTTGCTTGTGCATTCCCAATTCATGCAACTAATATAATGAATTTCTGAAAATGTTCTAAATATTTAGGGTGCTAAGTAGTATGTTAGGGAATTATGCCAATGATCTTAAAGATGTCATTATGTTTCCAAACTTGCTAATTCACTCTAAGAGTGAAGATAAAGTTATTAAGAAGGAGCACTTGCCCAGGCTTATTTTCATATGTCAAAGCTCACAAATAAATTCAGAAAAAAAACTACCACCAAACAATTCCTTAAAACAACTACAGGCATGTACTCTACAATATATCAGTTACATATTTGTAAGAAACAAAGCCAATTAGAACATATATATCAGCAATCCAGAAAGCATCTTCAAATTATTAGTCCCTGAATTTTTCACACCTGCCATTCAAATGAAGCTTCCATCAGTTAAAAATTAGAAAACAATTGTTCTACTAAATCACTTAAAAGCAAATACATCAGCTGCTCAGCATTTCCAATACAGCAACCGTCCAGGTAAGAGCAGAATTTAGAGCACTTAGTAGGAATGCTAAGGAGCCCTGGTGGCAAAGCAGCACTAGCACTAGGCTGCTAACCTAACCGTCAAGGGTTTGAGCCCACCAGCTGTTCCGCGGAAGAAAGATGTGGCAGTCTGCTTCCATAAAGATTTACAGCCTTGGAAACCCTATGGGGCAGTTCTAAGTGCTACTCTGTCCTACAGGGTTGCTATGAGTCACGACCGACTCCATGGCAGTGGGTTTGGTGTTTAGTAGGAACGCTGCATCTAAACATAATTAATTTTACTCCAAAATTCAAAGAGATCCTAGAAATGAGAGGTACGTTAATAAAAGAATATGCAGAAAAAGATCCCTTCCCTCAAAGAAAACAATTGTTTTTAAATTTTATACAAGATAAACAAGTTAAAAATAAAGGATAGCATGAGGGCATCTAACTGTGGTAACTGAAAGCATCCATAAACATCTACATACCACTTGAAAACTTTCCTTACCATGTACTCCATATTGGAAGCTGTTGGATACACCTGACTTCGTAATTTATTATGAAGGTCCAAGATACTCTGCATATCATCGTCCATGATGGCTCTTTTTCCTCTCTGCTTGGCCGTCCACCACTCACCATCCTCATCCATGTACTTTTCCAAAAGTTTCTCCAGAAAAGTGGCATTAGGAACCACCATAGCTGGAATTGCTCTAGCCATGAATAGCACTGCGGTTACTTGGAGCCACTCCTGGGCGGTGCACTTCATAATGAATGACCTCAGGATTTCCCTGGGATAATCTCCAAGACAGGCTCTTCTGCTGCTTTGGGCTATAACAACATGTAATGTGATTAAGGAGAAAACACCGGCACACATTAATTTTCTAATAACGAAAGTAAAATGATAGTCAGAATGAGAGTGTGCCAGTTTGATTTGTCTCTAAAAGGCCAGAAAATGGACACCCACTTTTGAAAATGAACTTCTCTCCACCCCCATTGTTTCTTCCAGGTGCCTTTTCACAAATGCATTATTTCTACAAAACAATTATATTTTGCAAGATGATACACATGAGGCTAAAAATAAAACAGAAGTAACCCAGAGGAGCCAAAGCTTGAAAATGATTTTTGAATTATAGGGATTTAAATGGCTGTATATTCTATATAACCTGCATAAGGTATTATATACCTAGAATGCTTTCTACCAATTTAGAGGTCCATGTTTCTGTTTTAAGCTATCATTTTATTCCAGTGTCTCATCTCTAGCAGGAACCACAGCATTTTGAAATTGAGGGCGAATTTCTTTTTCTATTGTAAAAATATGTAAAGCACAACATCTGCCAATTCAGCGTTTTTCAGGTATACAATTTAGTGACATCAATTGCATTAATCATATTGTGCAACCATCGAGGGGAAATGCTTAAAAGTACAAAATGCTGTTTACACATGTATCCATAGCTGCATATAGAGGGTCCAGAGAACCACTGCAGATGAATGGTTGGATCACAGGGGAGGTCTCCTCCAGCCAAAGCGCAGCTCCAGAACGCACTCATTATTTTCTGGAAAGTGTGTGCCGAGCCTGTGGTCCAGACCCGAGAGCCAGCCATCTACCAGCAACTTCAGTGCTCTTGCTCCCAGACACCACGGACACCCTATTCACTGACCCAAACGGAAAGAGCGCGACAGGAGGGAAAAGCTGAAACTCACAGTCACTTTTTAAAATAGTAAGCGCACGCCAATCCACGTCGCCGCTGCTTTCTGAGTAGCCCATCCACCCTCCGTGCCTGGTGATTCTCTACAAACTGGCTTTTTTAAAAGTAGGGATTAAAAAGGAAAAAGCAGAGAGGAAAAGGTGGGAGGCTGAGTATTCACCAATGCGTTTTAGAAACGCCCTTACCTCTCCAGTGTGAAGATCGCTTGGAGCGCTGGGCCCAACGAGACGCCGGCCTCCGGTAGCCGCCCCCCAGCCGCCACACACGACCGAAAGCAGAGGCCCCCCTTTCGGAAAGGACCCGGGCACCGCACCGTGCGTCCTGGGGCGACGAGGGCGCTGACTGCAAGGGGATGCGAGCCTCTGACTGCACGCTTCCTTGCAGACCTGGCTGCCAAAGCGCTCCAAAGTTAGAACCTGAAGTCGGGGCGGAAAAGAACTGCCAATTTAGCTTGCCAGAGTGGGCGCCCGGGCGTCTCTGAGCATTTTCTGCAGGAGCAAGAGGCGGGAGACAGGCAGCGATCCGAAGCGAAGACTGGCGGGCACCTCGCGCTCCTGTTCCTGCAGCGGCGGCGCGCAGAGGCTGGCGCTGAGCGCTTCCGCGGCTCCCTGGCGCTCCGGCCATTTATTGAGGTCTCTGCGCGCGCACGTGACGTGTGCGCCCCTCCTCGCCGACTCCAAACTCCGTCCGCCCTGGCCTAGTGCCCGCGGGAGGAGAGAGGAGCAGGCTGGCCTGCTGCTCCTCGGGCCCAACGAGGCCCGGACCCTTGACAGTTCTGGGCGTGCTTTGAGCTGCAGAGACAGGGGCGTGGAAGGTCTGGACCCTGGGGAGGTGTATGCAAGGAGGGTCCCCATCTCCTCCGCCTACCACAACTCCCCTGCTTTCAAAGATCCTCCACCCTATTCCTTCCTGATAAGATGCTAAAATGACTGGCAATCTTTCCTGAAAAGGAGCTGCCCCAGAGAGCACGGGCTGGCGGTGGGGATGGGGTTAACACCTTCAATCTTGGACACCCAGAAGAGGAACAAGAGTGGAACTGGGAGAGAAAGACTTATTCGCTTTTCTGTAAGAGACCGCTTTGCTTCCCGGACCTCATGTCTAGAATTGAGAAATTGTTTCCTTTGGCTCGGTTAAACCTTGATGATGGCCCGATGAGAAAGGGACATCAGAAAATGACTGATAGTGTGGTCTCAGAAGGCTTTCCTTTTTGACTTGGGATTATCTGAAGATTGAGAGTCTCACTTCATCAAATATTCGGCATTCGCTTCGCAGCGTCACGACGACCCTTTTTTTTCTAAGGATGTATACATTTATGGAGTTGATATACCGGGTATTTCAATTTATCTGCGCTAGGTTGACGCCGACTCAAACCTGAGCCCTAGAATAGGTAGTGAAGTGTGAAGGCAGTTTATCTGCTGTTCATTTGGTAATCTGGAGAATTCACAAAAACTCACCCTAGTAGGTAAGTGAGGTGCTCCTTCCGCAGGTACAGTCCTATTGAGAAGCTTGTTTATTTATATACCTTTACTTCCCTTCTGTAATGAGCCATAATTTCAATCGTCTTTATTTGTAAATGCTAGACTATTTGGCACATGATCGATAAAGTAAAACCTTCCAGTGGTCATTTCCAAATCATTCCAAGCTGCTACCTGTGCTTTCCGCCATCCACTTTATTTACCAATCCTAAAAACTCAGGTCTGAGCCTCTACTGAGTGTGAGGCCGCGCTTCCTCTCACACACAGTGAAGAGAAGAGAAGCATCGTCCATCAGAAGGATGCAGACGAGGAGAGGGTTTGGTGCACATCCCACTGACATAAAAGGTGTACTTTTGCAATTTTATGGCAGCTTAAGCACAAAAAGACTGGTATGTTTGTGCTTTTCAAAGAATCGTTCATAATTCTTATGCATAGATCTTGGATGTCTTTCCCTCCTACAAACTGATGGAAGACTCCAAAGTTCATGATAAAAGACCTACCATGTGTCATAGCGGCTGGAAAACGTATTTCTAGACTGCATTTCTAGACTGTGGCATAGAAATCTATGCTGAATATTGAATTCAAAAAAAATCAACAGGAATAACACTACTTGAAGTATTTTCAAAGAAAATTTAAATTAAGAAGGGAATTAAGTTGATAAGCAAATGAGGCTAAATGCATTGATAACTCCTGAATGTTTCAACTGCAAACCTTTCCACACAATGTACGAATCAGACATGTAAAGGTTTACATTAAAGAAAATAATACTTCAATGTTTTAATCCCAAGCCTTTCTCCAGGTAAGGTAAAAAAAAGTCTATCCCTTCACCCGGTGTTTCTATTGGCTTCCAATTTGGATGCGAAGGCTAAGTTTTATAGATATCGAACCCTGATGGTGCAGTGGTTAAGAGCTCGGCTGCTAACCAAAAGGTGGGCAGTTCAAATCCACCAGCCGCTCTTTGGAAACCCTATGAGGCAGTTCTACTCTGTCCTATAGGGTCACTATGAGTTGGAATTGACTCCATGGCAACGAGTTTGGGTTTTTGGTTTTATATATATATATACATATATGAATGATTTAAACATTAACCACATTCAACATGAACACTTCAATAAAATGTTCTTGTCATAAATGATTCAGTGGAAATGCCGTTTTGAAGACTCAAATCAAACCAAACACAATATTCTTGAAAATCCAAAGATGATACTGTTCTCCTGTTCCCGTTTTTATCTGTTGTTAAGCAGTAAGTATGTAGACAGAGAAGATGTCTTCTCCACAGAATTTCTATAAAGGGGGCACTTGGTTGGTGGCTAAGGCTGTTATTTGTAAAGCCGTGGTTTTTTTTAGCATTTCTACTTTCTTGTGGCAAACATTGCTGGCTGCCTACCCAAAAACCATCCTTCCAACCCTTTATTCCAAGCCCTTAGCCTCCAATTTAATGCGGGTGTTCACCCCCTCACTTGCCAAACTGTCATACTGCTCTCCCCCATCCTTAGAAGATGCCAATTGATTAGTTAAGGGCAATCATCACAATACCTCCCTGCTACCACTGACTGGTTTTGCGTGGAAAGTTTATGCAACTCTGGCTACTGAGAGGAAGAAAGACATCCGCTTGCAGATGGGACTGTGGGGAAGGGGTTGGAGAAGGTTTTCTTTTGTGATAAAAAGAGATGCAAAAGGAGAAAATGTCCTATTAGCGGCTGGTGTGTAAATTTGTGAAATTTAAATGTAGTTATTATCATGCAAAGAAGAAGAGAAAGCCTCAGAGCAGAAAGACAGACAGCACCTGGGTCTTTGTGCCATTGACCGGTTCTTGGAGTACCTACCCTCCATTGTTCTTGCTGTAAGAGATAATAGATGATGGGATTGTTGAAGCCACAATGACTTGGGTATTCAGTTCATTGCAGTTTCCGGTATTCTAACTCATACATCTCTGCAGAGAAGAGTACTTCCTGTCTGGTAAAGACATTGTTTTCTCCGTGGTGCTATTGTTTGCTGCTTATATGCAGAGTTAGGAGATAGCTTTAAACAGATGCTTTTGTATTTTTCTATCCATCACACTTGCCACTCATTTTACACACATTACACACTCGTTTAGTTCATCGTGTGTTTCCTGCCGGGCTGATTTTCGTGATCCCAAACTCAGCTGCGTGCAGAGGCACCAGCTGTTCCATTTCCACATTAATGTGAGACCATCCTCCACTGGGGAAGTGCAGGAATAGGATTGGTGACATGTCTGGGGACGTAGAATCAACGTAGGGCAATGTTTTGTTAAAATATGGCATTTTAAATTAAGCTGCCTGTGTTAGAGTCACGTATTGACATTTAGTAGTCAAGAGACCTTGATTATGCTGCTTGGCCTCTGTGGTCCCTGGATCCTTCCTCTTTAAAGAAGGATAATTCAAAAAACCAAACCCATTGCCTTCAAGGTGATTCTGACTCATAATGACCCTGTAGAACAGAGTAGAACTGCCCCATAGGGTTTCCAAGGCTGTAAACTTTATGGAAGCAGGCTGCCATATCTTTCTCCCAAGGAGTCTGGTGGGTTCGAACCGCCAAACTTTCAGTTAGCAGGCAAAAATGCTTAACCACTGTACCACCAAATAATGGTAGCTATTTCACTGTCATTTTGTATATTAAAATGAGTTAATACATTAAAGCACTTAAAACCGTAACAGGTAATCGGTAAGTACTCAGTAACAATCAAATATTATTATTGTAAGAACTGAACTAGATCCTTTATATTTGCTGTTTTATAACCTCGATGGACTTTTTAAATCAAAGTATTGGGCAGTTTAAATGTTTTAACTTTTAATAGGCGTAACTGGCTGTACACATGATAAAACAATCTATATTTTTGGCAAGGTCTAGTGAGTTTTCTTTTCACAGATGAGATAGTATTCAGGTCTGCTTACCAGAGAATACAGTTTCCATTCTTACCCAAAGTAGCTATATGTCTCTGCCTCAGATCTGAAGAAATATATACATACATATGTACATATGTATATATATATAATTTCAAAAGACATATATAGAGATAGAGAGAATTTTAAAATCCTCTCTATGCATTAATACTTAGGACATCTATATTATATGACAAACTATAGTCTTTCTACTCTAACCGCATGTAAATAATTGATTGTTAAAACTTACGTGGATTAAAGTGCAAAATTTTAAATGTACAGCTTAATAAAGTTTTGCAAAGTCAACACACCCATGTGAAAACCTCCCAGATCCAGATAGGACGTAGTCATCCCTTTCGAAGCCTCCTCTGTGCCTCCCTCCTGGTGTGTCCTCCCCAAAGGTAACTAATATTATAACTTTTTATCGTCACAGATTAATTTTGCCTGTTTTTGATTTTTACGCAAATAGAATCATATAGTAGCTGATTCCACTGTCTGATTTCTTTTGTGTCTGCTTTCTTTTATTCTATATGTCTGAGATTTATCCATGCTATGTATAGCAATTGGTTATTCTTTTTTTTTTTTCCTGATGAACATATCCAAATAGAATGAATATTTGTTTATCCATTTTAATGTTGTTGAATATTTGGAAAATATTTATTGTCTATATGTGTTTCCGTTTTAAGGCTATTAAAAATAATGCAGCTAAGAACATCGTTATACATACCTTCTAGTGCACATATTTACACATTTTTCTTGGCTATATAACCAGGAGTAGAACTACTAGGCCATAAGGTTGTAGTGTATAACTTGGGTAGATAAATTCTTAGTGATTTGTAGGAGTTTCTTGTAAGTGTCGCATTCATGGCCTGTTCTAGTGTAAAGTGTGTTGGAAATTTCTTAATCCTCTCTTTTCTTTGCCTTTTCACTAATCATGTCTCTTAATGGACAGAAGTTTCTAATTATAATTAAGCCAACTTATCTACCTTTTTCTTTATCATTAGTGCTGTGTGTGCCTTGATGGAGGAATAATTGCTTATCCCAAAGACATAAAGAGAAGTTTCCTATGTTAGCTCCTTGAAGCTTTGTTATTTTACTTTCACAATCAAGTCTTTGGTACATCCAGAATTTATTTTTGTGTTATGGTGGGCAGAAGGAGTAATTATAGTTTTAAAGATTATAATGATTATGTAAAAAACCTGCATTTCCTGTGCTCATCACTATAAAACTCTTCATAAATTGTTCTGGAGAAAGATTAAATTTCATAAATAAGGCATAGAAAAGTGCTGTTATTATTTACACCTTGAGTTATTTTTGCTGCTATTGTTAGGTGCAGTCGAATCAGATCCAACTCATAGCGACCTTATGTACAACAGAACCAAACACTGCCTGGGCCTACGCTATCCTCACGATCGTTATGTTTGACCCATCTCGTCGAGGGTCTTCTTCTTTTTCGCTGACCCTCTACTTTGCCAAGAATGATGTCCTTCTCCAGGGACTGGTCCCTCCTGATAGCACGTCCAAAGTACATGAGACGAAGTCTCACCATCCTCCCTTCCAAGAAGCACTCTGACTGTATTTATTCCAGGACAGACCTGTTTGTTCTTCTGGAAGTCCATGGTATATTCAATATTCCTTGCCAAGACCATATTTCAACGGCATCAATTCTTCTTCAGTTTTCCTTATTCATTGTCCAGCTTTCACATGCATATGAGGAGACTGAAAATATCATTGCTTGGGTTAGGCGCACCTTAGTCCTCAAAGTGACGTCTTTGCTTTTTAGCACTTTGAAGAGGTCTTTTGCAACAGATTTGTCAAATGCAATACGTTGTTTGATTTTCTGACTGCTGCTTTCATGGGCATTGCTTGTGGATGCAAGTAAAATGAAATCCCTGACAACTTCAATCTTTTCTCCGTTTATCATGATGTTGCTTATTGGTCCAGTTGTGAGGATTTCTGTTTTCTTTAGGTTGAGGTGTGATCCATACTGAAGGCTGTGATCTTTGATCTTCGTCAGTAAGTTCTTCAAGTTCTTTTCACTTTCAGCAAGCATGGTTGTACCATCCGCATGTTGTAGGTTGTTAATGATACTTCAATTACCTTGCATAAAAACATAAATACTGAGATTCATATTGATATTATAACCTGGAAACTTCTTGTCTTAATTACCTAGTGCTGCTGTAGCAAAATATACCACAAGTGGGTGGCTTTAGAGGACAGGAATTTACCCTGTTTTCTCACAGCTTTGGAGGCTAGAAGTCCGAATCAGGGCATCAGCTCTAGGGGAAGGTCCCTCCTTTTAGTAGTCGCTGGAGTTTCTTTGCATCCATCTTCCTCCTGTGTGTGTCCGTATGTCTATTCTACTCTTTTTATAGCTTAGAGATGATTAGGTTTAGGATCCACCCTACTGTAGTCTGCCCTCATTAACACAGCAAAAAAACTCCCTATTTCCACGTAGGATCACATCCACAAGTCCTGGGGCCTGGAAATCAATACATATTTTGGGGGGGCACGAGTCAATCCACAAAACTCCTTAACATGTTTCTTGATTCATAGGAAAGTACACCTACCCTTTGCTTATTGACTATCTCATTATCCAACATTTCTCATTTATGACAATAGTAAAAAATCAACTATCCAGCTATTTTGTGCCTTAATGACGTACGTCTGGCAGTAACGAACACCGTGGTGTGAGGTTAGAATAACACTGGCTGTGATAGTTAAGGCTATGTGTCAACTTGGCTGGGCCGTGCTTCTCAGTGGTTTGGCAATTGTGTAATGATGCAATCTGGCAGTTATGTAATGATGTCGTCATCCTCCATTTTGTGATCTGATGTGGTCATCCTCCGTTTTTGCATAACGTCAATTTTCACATAATGGCCTGGTCTTTGGAACCTAATCATGTGGATAGGTGAGGAGTGGGTGTAATTATTTTGGGCTTAGTTTTAGGTTTACAGAAGACCTCTTTTGTCATCCATTTGAAGTTTGACTGATCTTCATTTCCTAAATGCAATGATTGATTTTTACGTTATCTTCCTTTTACCACCAGCGGCACTCTCTATGTGTTTGAAAAACGTAAAATTCCAATAATGTCCACACATGCCTCTGTGTCTTTCTTGATACTCTTTTCACTGCTTGGAGTCTCTTCTACTCATTCTTCTCTGAGAATCCACACCCTAACTATCCTCCTCCACAAAGATTCTCAATGATCCAGCCATTATCTTTGTTATTTCATTTTCCTCTAAACCTTATCACTTTCTATTTTATAAATTGTGGCTATTGGTGCACTTGTGTTATGTCTCCAATGATGCTAAAATCTCTTCAAGAAGAGAGATCATGTCTCTATGCGATCTTTGCATTACTTACAATGTATGTTAAATGAACAAATGCATTTTGATATTTGGAATATTCTGTATTTCTCAGAAAACTGTACACGTGTCTCTGTACTTACAAGCCTGTGGGCTGGAGAACTAGAATTCACAAAATAAAAAAGGCACATCACACTAGAGATGACTTTCATCTCAAGATTTTTTGTTTGTTTGTTTTCTGTTTGTTTGAGGGAGAACATCTTATATTAAAGCCAACATTACATAGCATATTTTAAGCAAATGGCAATTCAAGTGATTCTTAAAGTCAAGAACCCCGTGTGTCATAAGCATTCTCTCCAATCTCTCCAGACCTCCTACCACTGTAGTTACTCAGTGGAAAAGTTTGAAGAGTCTTGTCCTAAGCAGTTAAATAAAATCAAAGTTTATGTATGTAATCTTTCCTTTAAGAACAGACAGATGCAGTCCACTTCAAAGCCCTTCATTCTGTTTAATAGGTCATTCCTGCAAAGTATTTCCTAAAGTAAAAAGAGAGAAATTAAATATGTATTTGAAGAACTATGTTTCAGGATGATGGACTACTTCACTGATGTTCTACTATGTATGTTTTTTTCTATTGCTGACTTATATTCCCTTAAGTCTCCTTCTAGCTTCTATGAAGACGGAGCACATGCACACGGTCAGCATTTACAGCTTTCTAAATCACAGCAGGGGTCATAGATGTAAAACTGAAAAGAACTACTCATTGATATAAAACTGTCTATCCAGGTTGAAACACTGTATTTTAATTTCCTTAAATCATAATATCCAGAGCAGTAGGTAATGTTAAAACATTTTTAAATTATGGGAGTATTTCTGAAGGACACACAGGGTAGCATGAGAAACCGGCTACAGCTTCATCTTTTGATGATCACTTTTCTTTCTAGATCTGTAGAAGTGCTACACAGTGTGCCTGGGTTAAAGTTTGCCTTTCAGGTTTACCTGGAAGAGCTGTTGAAAGGAGAGCATTGTTAACAGGACAAGTATTCACCCTTTCATCTACAGAATTAATGTCAGAGACGGACCTTTCATCCCCATATAAGGAGGATGAAAGCTTTTTCAAGTGTCATTAGCTAGCCCAAGGTGAAATAGCTGGTGAAAACCCTACAGTCTACTTTTAACAGGCATTTTAAAGAATCATATTGAACAAAGAAGAACCAATTAAAATCCCTGATGTTCTCCTGCAAATACATACCCTCCACAATTAAAAAATTGTATAAATATGTATATGCACAATTTATATATTTACACATTTATGTTATATATACACATATACTGCATATATGTATACACACACACACACACATATATATATATGCATGCAGTATTTGGAAACCCTGGTGGCATAGTTGTTAAGAGCTACGGCTGCTAACCAAAGGGTGGGCAGTTCGAATCCACCAGGCGCTTCTTGGAAACCCTATGGGACAGTTCTACTCTGTCCTTTAGGGTCGCTATGAGTTGGAATTGACTCAGTGGCAAGGGGTTTGGTGTTTTGGTTTATGCAGTATTTGAACTTTCATACCTTATTCCACTAGATAACAGTGTAGATATTTAACAAATTTAATTTTAATTAGATAAGTTGTAAAAGAAAAAGTTGGAAAAATGGGCAGCTTTTCATTCACAATATGTTATCTCTATTCTCCTGTTCATAAATCTAAGAATCAACACAGGTTTTAGAAATCCTTTCAGTCTAAAACAAAATATACAGAATAACTACAAAATGAAGCCTTTGGTAAATAATGAGTTTATGCACAATGAGTAGAGCACTTGGACCAATAGGAAACATGCTCAAATAAACAGCTTTCACAAGCAGGTTAGAATCATTCACAACCTCACTGTGGGGTAATCTCATTGTTCCCAGAAGATGCCTCTTGCTTCTGTTTCTGTCTTGCTTCATGCTTGGCCCTTAACTCAGGTACCCATTCTTGGTACCTTGCTACTTCCTAAACATTCCTGCCTTTATGCCTTTACCCACATTCTTCCCAAATCACAGCGTCTTTCTCTCTTGCTGCACATATCTCTCCTTCCCTTCCTTTCAAGTGTCTTCCCAAATCCTAATTCTCTGAGACATCATCCTAATTGTAGTTAACTACAATTACGGTATCTATACTGTAAAATCTACTCATACCCTAAAACTCTCAAGGAAAGCCAAAGTTAACAGTGAGAACTTGTTTTTGAGGCTTGAGTAGTCACTATTCCTTAGATAGAAAGATTATTTACACTGGTGATCTACATAAATATAATAATGTTAAAACATAAACTCTATTATATAACAGATATTTTGCAATCTAAATTCATAACAAGTGAAATTAAATTTTATACGTACTCTTTAAAATTTAGGTGTAACTTGTGACATTTTTAGGAAGCTGCTTTTTATTTTTTTTAAAGCATTCATCAAACACCAAATATTTTCCAGATGGTAGCAAACTGTATCATTTGCCCACAGATCTTTCTCTTGCCATTGACTTTGACCTTGGCCATGTGATTTTATTCGGTGAATGGAATGTGAGTGGAAGTGAGTTAGTGCCCATATCAAGCTAAGGCCTTGGAGGCATGGCAATGTTTACCTGCCCTCTTGGAGCTTCTGCAATCTGTCATGAGAAGTGCATGCCCACATAGCCACTGCTTCTTTAATTTGGGAAAATTCTGAACCTGTGCTAAAGCCTAGTGTCCAGCCTAGTCTGGCTGAGATCCGCAAAGACCACAGCTCACCTACCAGGTCCATGAACAAGTGATGGACATCAAGGCAAGCACTTGATATTTGAAGGTTGTGTTTTGCACAAAACTATCACAGCAAAAGCCTGATGGATAAATACTTTTAGATTTAACGTCCAACAACAACCTGTGAAGTACATATTCTTTAATCTTTACAACAACCTGTGAAATATATATTATCGAGATTTAGAGAGATTCAGTCACCTGAACAGAACTCGATAATTGTTTTGCCTCAGGGCTAATGTGCTTTCCGAGACCTCCCCCTACCTGCCACTACACTATCCCCCACCCCACTGCTCCTTTCTTTTTTGCAGGAGCAAGTAAAGAATCTTCTCAAAATTCAAAAGGGACATGAGAAGTCAGAAATAAGAGATAATAAGTAGCAAACTAATAGAGAACATTTTTGAAAAGCATTTTCTTTCAAACTTCAACATTTCTTAATTTTGTTGCTGTTAGTTGTCATTGAGTCGATTCCAACTCATGGTGACCCCACCTGTGCCGAGTAGAACTACTCCATAGGGTTTTTAAGGCTGTGACCTTTTGGAAGCAGATCTCCAGGCCTGTCTTCCGAGGCGCCTCTGGGTGGAATCGAACAGCCAACTTTCTGGCTAGTAGTTGAAAGCTTCCGTTTGCCCCACCCAGGGCACTCCTCTTAATCTTACAGCTAAATACCCTCATTAGTGACAATATATGAGAACTTTTTTTTTTTTCCCAGCCTTGGCAAAATGCCGTTTGTTGTATTTAAACAAAAATAACAAACACACATAAATAATGGAGTCTGTGTGCAAATGAAGCACAAAGACTTTCTGCCCTCAACGATATTATATAAAGGAAGTTATATTCTGAAAAGTAGGGTCGTGCTTGTGCCAGGGAAGAAGAAGTAGGTGTGCGTGTTCTGAGATGTGAAGTGTGGCTGTTTTCCAGATGGCAGATAGAATGACTGAAGGAAGAATCAGAAGAATTCAAGACACATTTCTCATTTTGCCAAAGCAGCAGTCTGTCTAAGTTTATTCAAGATTTCGTGCTTTAAACTTGAAGTGAAACTGTAACTTTAATTATACATTTGGAATCTTTGAAAATTAAGATTGCCTACAGTTATAAAAAGAACATCTGGAAAGGAATATGTAAGAACAAAGCATTACTTCCGCAAATCCAATAAGATGGATTCAGTTTCTGTTTTAAATTAATAGCTTATCTATTACCAACAATTCAGCTTACAGACCATCTTTTAACAAGATGAAGCACTGCTCCCATATGTTGAACAAATTGCCTTTATTTTATCAAACCAGGTTTCCTGTTCCACTTCTGGCTTCTTAACTATTTGTTTAAAGTCTGCCATTGGCTCACTTCGTCAAACTAAGGGATGGGAACTGAACTAAAGGAAAGCAAACACGAAGAAAAATACTTTAAAGTGATACAATGTGCTCATTCTTTTAGCATTTCCCTTTTTACTATTCCATTCACTACCTCCTTTTTACTATTTCTTTAAAAGACAAATCAGTAATATGAACCGTTTTGTGATTTTTTTTTTTAGGCACTCAGTTTGGTAAAATATACCTTGCTATTATTGATCTTCAGTTTGTTGCATAACCCTGGCATCACTGTACTACTGTGGCCGTCTAAGGGAGAATATAATATCTTCAGACAGAAGTAACTGTGTCTCGGCATTTCATGAATACTCAGTAATTATGACTTACTGATTCATAAGTCTGCATGACTTTGGTTACTTTCCATTGGTAATCAACACCATGAAAATACCTAGAGAGAATTTCAACAAACCTCTGGAAATTTATTTTATTCACCCATTTAATTTTCACTTACTCATCTGTTTGATAATAACATGGTAAATACTTTTTGGTAATTATAAAAATGAGCAACTTAAAATTAGTATTGTCATAGTGATAGATAAAAATTCATATTAAAACAGAAATTTTCACTATTCATATTTACTGAAGATTTAGCACAAATAAAAGAAATAACCATTCACTATTTGTGTTTAGGCAAATACATTTACTAGCCATATTATAGGCAAAACGTGATCAATTTTTGAAAATTAAATTATTACTAACTGAATTTTCTACCATGAAAATGTCATAATTCGGTTTGAGCTGGTCTATTCGCCAATGAAAGAACATGTCTGTCATGACTATGAGGGAATAGTGAAAGTCAAAAGTCAGTCTAGTCCTGAGGCTGAACCACAGAAGCTAACATCTCGAAAGACAGAAAATGGTCAGATTGTCAGTTTCCTTATTACATGCATTTAATTAAATATGGCAGACTTGAAGATCGTCTTGCCTGCTAAGGGCAACTAACAACATTGGTTCCATATACTCAGATAATATTTCCATCTATTTTGCCAACTTCACTAACACTATTTTCTTTTTAGTTCACAGTTATTTCTAGTTTTCCAATACAAGTAAAAACTCTGGCTTCTGGACTCAAGTCTGATAGATTTATAGATAAGCTGATATGACTTAGTGAATTCAAAAAGAATAGAGGATTCTGTACGTATGGAATTTTCTATATGTAGTTAAAAATGCTCCCTAGTTCAGGAATTAACTATTTGATCAATATGTCAGAACTCACACTACTTGGAAACTTGGTATATAATAGGTGTAATATTATATATAAAGAAGTGGGACTGGACCATTCAATAAATGGTGCTATAAGAAATGCTTTCATTGTGGAAAATAAAATTATATACATATTTGACACAAAAAACAAAAACAATACCAGTTCCATCAAAGACTTTTATGTGGGGTGGGGGAAACTCTTAAAGCTCATAGAAGAAATATAAATAAACCCAAACCCATTACCATCAAGTCAATTCTGATACCAGAGAAGGAAAATATAAACAAAATAGAAAAAACACTATGCTCCAAAGAAAAGATGATATATTTAATTCTGTCAAAATTACTAGCTTTGTATGACAAAAGAAATCATTAATAAAGATAAAAAGACAAATCACAGACTAAAAAAAGATATTTGTATTCTCTGGTTTCTCTTTAGATCATGTAAATCTTTTGCCTTTTAGTAAAAAAAAGAAACATAAAATGAATTACCTCATTAATAATCAAGACAATGTAGATTGAAGTGAGATACCACTGTGCATCCATCTTATGGGCAATACCAATTTTTGACCAGAAAGTAGAGACAGGCACTCATACATTGCTGATGAAAATGTGATACTACTTTTAAAAGATATTTAGTCATGTCTGAGTTGAGGAAAACAGAGTATAAGCTGCTAATTTCACTTCCAGTCCTATGCCTTAACATAAACTCTTGAACACATGCATGGGGAGGCTTATTTCAGTACTGATTATAATTTTAAAAAATTTTAATAAGTCTATTAAAAGACAAATGGTTAAATTTAAGTAATGTCATAAAAAAGAGTATCAAAAAGGTGACATGAACAGAGTTACTTATATCATTATAAATAATCTTCAAAGTAATAATGTTACATAAGAAATAAAACAATAAAAATGAAAAAGCAAACTGCAAAAGAATACAGATGATGCCATACAACTTATAACAAAGTTGCTAACATTTTTGAGAACTTACTATATGCCAAGAAATCTGTTAAGGACTTACTATTGTTAATACAAATTTGTGTATGGATGAATAAATTATAAAACATGCACGAGAAGAATAAATACCAGATTCAGAATAGAGGCTGTCTTTAGGAAAGATGATAGAGGAATATAATCAGAGAAGACAGTTACAAAACAAGCTTTGTCTGCATCTGTTACCTTTGAGGGAGAGAGAGAGAGAGATCTGATCCAAGAGGATAACTGCTAGATTGTGTGCCCCCTTCAGCCTCCTTACCCCTGCCCCTTTTAGCAGTCTGGTCCCAGAGCTTGTGGTCTTAGTATCTCATTAAGTGCCCACAGTGAATTAAGGTAATTATTATTTATCACCGTTAAGGTACAATGAAACAGAAACCAGGGAAAGTTAATTGGCTTTCTCCAAGCTAGCATTTGGGGGAGTCACAATTAGAACCTATACCTGATATGCTCCAAGAAAATTTTCTAGCAAGCATTTCTACTAGCTATGACTAACAATGGTGCAGGGAACAAATGTCAGGCAAAATCGGCTGTGGTACAGTGGGAAGGAAGACCTTGGTGTGGAGTTTGAACAGGAGGAGCCCTACTGCAGAGAGTTGTGAGGGCCAACCAGAACTATCATTTCATTGGTAGTTAAATACGGTGTTCTTTATCAATCCAAGGCTACAGACAATTTTCCTTTAGATGAAGAAACAATTTCTGCAGATTAGGAATTGGCAATCCTAAAGTCCACACCGCCTAGCACAGTGCCTTGCACATAATAGGCATTGCATACATATTTGTTGATGGTGATGCTGATGTAGTCCACACAGGAACCTAGATGTCAGCTATAACTGTCAGCTCTCTACCGATGTCCCACACAAATACATTGCCCTGCAAATGTGTAAAAGATCCCAGGCTGACATACATGGGTGTGTGATTAAAAGCCATTCTAGTAGAAAGAAAATAGAGACACTGTAAGGGTGTGTTTCTGGGAGCCTATTAGGGCCCCAGAGAAAGAGGATAAAATAGGCCAGGGTGGATATGCCTATCATACACTCTTTTGCTTTCTTTCCCATCTATTCACAATTAGGGAAGACATGGAAACATCAGGAAGTCTGTGAAGTTGTAGGCAGGAGAAAACTACTGATGTATCACAAGGTGCATTGTACCTAGGCCAGGTTCTGACAGGAAGCAGCTACTCCACCTGACCCTCAAGTCAGGTTTTGTAGGGCCGGATGCTTAGATGAATTTGGGGCTTTCTTTAAGAAAAAGAAAACATAAAACAAAATAATGTTCAATCATAAATATTTAAAATGAGAAAATAAATTAGAAATCACAACAAAACACATGTTTAAATAGTTAAATCCACTAATATCAGAAAATCTAGAAAAACAATATGTTTACCGATTACTGCCTGAAACTCTTCTGTAATATTTTATCTTTTAGTCTTTGAATGAATGCTCTTTAATTGCCTCTTCACATGCCAAGAATTTTGTACTAGAACAATATTTAATCTTTCCTCCAGTATAGTTGGTCAAAGAAGCCATTTCCAATGCAGGCAACTAGCAATAACGACACCCAGAAGAGATTGTGTACAACATAAATACGGATAATTGTCCAACTCAGCTCTTATTTAGCCAGATCCCAACAACCACTGTGGTCATTTCAACATCACTGGACAAAGGTGATGGTGGAGAAAATAGTATGGGAAGAGACAGAGTTCCTCATTGCCTGTCATCAAAATACAGTATCTTACAAACTTTATAAAAACCTAAGACCATTTGAACTGTGCCTCTCCTGCGGTCCTGGGAAGACCTCACGCAAGTGATGGGCCCTGAGGCTTGATCTTCATCAGCTTCAGGGTTAATCTGCCTCTGTTTGACCTCTAAGCAGAGCTTTCTACTCACTTCCTCCTACAACCCTGAGATATGCCAAGGAAGTGGCAAGGTCAGGCAGTTGGTAGCAAAAGGCTTGAGAGAGGAGGAGCATCCCTCCTTGTCCTGTTAATTCATGTTGGCACTGTAATCTTAGTTGTCAAGCTTCCCTGAATGTTGGCCAGAATTTCAAGTCTCCTCTCCAGTGGAAATTGTAGAAGAGAACCCCACCTTCCTGCCAAAGCTCATACTCTTCCCATCAAAGAAATTAAAATCCAAACACTATTTCATTGGTAGTTAAAGTAATTTAGCCTGACAGAAATGGCTTTTATCATCTTTGGAGAGAATTTTATTAGTCTATAACAACGTGTTAGGTATTTCAGAAGATACTTCCAGACTCTCAGGCTAGAAAGGTCAGACTGGAACTATTAAAGCTCTGTTTTACTAAACTGTGCCCTGAAGAGGAGATGTGAATGTAGCACATGTGAACCAGATTGCCTGTTGGGCCACCATTAATGGATCTTTCCATGTGCTACATGGAAACTTGACAGTTTAAAGAATCAGCCCATGTCTACATTACCATCATAGAGTGACATAACATATGTTTGTTACGACCAGATAGTAAATCCGGCACGGAGAAAAGTAAGGCTCAATGTGAAATCCAGCTCTTTTGCCTTTTCATCTAGGCCCCAAGGAAGAAGGAACTGGAGGTTCAAGTAGGGACAGCTTCATGGAGAAGGGAACTAAGAAAAAAACAAGAAAGAAAGAAACCCTGAAAACCAAACCACCATCCTCGCACTAACCTGACCTTGTGGAGTCTTAATTCCAGTAACACCCTTGTATTCTATCCACTCTTCCCAAGGCTCTCTCCCAAGACCAAGTAAGCTGAGGAGCTCCTTTTTGCTGAAAAGAGACACTAAAGAACGGTATTCAGCAACATGGCAGAGCTCTTGGTTCTTGTGGGTAGATAAAACCACGTGAACAGCTGTGAAGAGCAGAGTAGTTCTTCCTGGATTATAGGCCTCAGGTTCATAGTATATCTATGATGCAGAGTCAGCAAAATTAAACTTTCTTCAATATAGCTTCTGGAAAAATCAGTTTTCTATTTAAATATAACAGGCATGGTTGACATTATTGTTCTTGTTAGCTGCCACTGAGTGTGCTCCTGACTCATGGCGACCCCATGCGCTTCTGGTACACCTGTAGACTTACAATGATACATAATTAGTCAATTCATTACTTACAGGATCTATCCAGAGAAATGTAGCAGTCTCAATCAGAATCTTATCTACCATGGACAACAGTCCAGGCGTAAGACAAATCCTGCTGAAATAAATACTTTTGTCATTGTTTAGAGATCATCTGAGACAATATAGTCCATGTTGTAATTGGTAACAAAATATGAATAGAAATAAAGAAAATTTATATATAATGTTATCCTTTCCTCCAAACTTCAAATGGCTACTCCAAAACAATTTTAGATGTTATATTTATTGTAATACTGTAAAAGCAAAAGGTAAAAGATAAAAAACTTCATGTAACATCTTTTGATATGTTGGTGGTTAAATGGTCAAATTGGCATCAGTGTAATGGAAAAAGAAATTAGTAACAATAGCTACCTTAAGGTCATTAAATTACCTCGTAATTAAGATTCTCTTTCCCCTACGGCTCCATCCTAGCTGTACCGACAGCTCATTTAATTTCGTCAGGAAAGACAACTGGTTAAGAAGTGATTTTTTTCCCTAAATATTTATTGCAGCTTCTGAATACAATTTAGAAAATTTCATTTTTCTTACTTTTTATTTAGATAAACGTAGAAAAATATTCAAAGCGCCAAGACACAGTCACAAAAAACTGTGACTGGTTTTCAAAGGTTTTATATTTACACAAATTATAGAAAAACAGATGGATTCAGTATTTAAGTGGAGATTAGATAGACTGCTCCCTCTTCTGGTAAAAAATACATATTTCAATATGAAAAGTATTAATAAATGCATTTGGTTTACAGTAGATTTAGCCATTCAAAGAAATAATTATTATAAATAATAAGAAATGGGATATAGTTCATTATCATAGCCCTCAATATGAGACCTTAGATGGAAAAAAAAAAAAAAAACCCAAACCCACCGCCATTGAGTTGATTCCGACTCATAGCCACCCTATAGGACAGAGTACAACTGCCTCTTAGGGTTTCCAAGGTTGTAATCCTAATGGAAGCAGATTGCTACATCTTTCTCCAGTAGAGCAACTAGTGGGTTCAAACTGCCAACCTTTCGATTAGCAGCCAAGCATGTAACAACCGCACCACCAGGGCTCCTGGAGATCTTAGAAGGTAGCTTTAAAATAGGATCTGTGAGGGCTAAAGTTAAATTTTCTTGCCTTTGGTAAGGAGTTGTGATTTTTCTTTTTTTTAAGCCCAAGGAAGATTTGAAGAGCAGTCTATCTGACCACTACTCTTGCATATAATTATGATTCAGATTGAAATTCAAGATGTGTGGTCAGTACTACACATTTTTGGGTTGGGGGGCCCATGGAAGCCTAAATAAGCTTTTAGATCTTTTATACCCATTGCCATAGAGTTGATTCTCACTCATAGCGACCCTATAGGACAGAGTAGAACTGCCCCATATAGTTTCCAAGGAACTGCTAGTGGATTCCAACTGCTGACCTTCTGGTTAGCAGGTGAGCTCTTAACCACTGCGCCACCAGGGAATACGGAGAGAAAAAATGAGGAGTCCATGCAATATGGCAGAAGATCAGAATCAGGAAAAAGATGATCAAAGTGATCATCCCTGGGTCAAGAGACCAAAGGTCTTCTAAGAACAGTAATGTCTTCTTTGTAAAACCCCTTTACAAATCTTGCTCTAAAGTAGTAAGAAAGGTGGGGCCCTCTAGAGGACCATGTTTGAAATTCGTTGGGGGGTTTGGAATTATTTTAGTTTCAGGATCTGGTTGGGGCATGGGGAGGACGCTCCTGGCATGCAGAGGCCAGGGCCAGAGATGCTAGACAACAAAGAATGTCCTTATTTGAAGTAGGCTCTGAAAGAATTCTTCTAAACAAAAGATGTTTCTCCTGCAGGTGTTAAAATATTAATTTCTTCAGTTGGCTGTGTTCACTATGTCTACATTTTAAATAACCTTTTAAGCCTGGTTTAAGAAACTTACCACCATTTGTTGCCTTGTTCCTCAAAGAGAGAGAGAGAATTAAAAAACATGAAATGCATAAGAAAGATAATCATTATTTTTTAAATATAAAATATAAAGATATGATAAAAATAATTCAATTGAATATTTGAGACTTTTTTTTTTTAAACTCAGCTCACAAATAAACAGTTTATGTGTTCCTCCATTCTGCCAATATATATTTTATTTTCCTGATGATACAAAGAAATCTATTGAGATTAAATAAACATTCTACAAAGAAACAGTTTTAAAGTTGGGAAAAATTCATCATGCCAAACTTTTAGAAGAAGGTTGAAAACTGTAAATACAGAGACTGGACTATTAAAAAAAAAAACAAAACTGTAATTGTCTTACTTATCTAGTGCTGCTATAACAGAAATACCACAAGTAGATGGCTTCAACAAAGAGAAATTTATTCTCTCACAGTCCAGTAGGCTACAAACCCAAATTCAGGGTGTTAGCTCCAGGGGAAGGCTTTCTCTCTCTGTAGGCTCTGGAAGAAGGTTCTTGTTATCAATCTTCCCTTGATCTAGCAGCTTCTCTGTGCAGGATATTCAGGTCTTCTCCATGCTCTGCTCCCGGCACTGCTTTCTTGGTAGTATGAGGTTCCCTGTCTCTCTGCTTGCTTCTCCCTTTTATATCTCAAAAGACATTGGCTTAAGACACTATCTAATCCTGTAGATCTCATCAGTATAACTGCTCCTGATCTACCTTATTAACATCATAGTGATAGGATTTACAACATTAGAAAATCTCATCAAACGACAAAATGGTGGACAATCACACAATACTGGGAATCATAACCTAATCAAGTTGACATATATTTTGGGGGGACATAATTCTATCTATGACACTAATTAAAAGAATAACTTTCCAGTTGATAGTTTCACAATTTAAAAAAAAAAATTGCCATCTAGTTGATTTCGACTCATAGAGACTCTATAGGACAGAGTAGAACTGCCCCATAGGGTTTCCAAGAAGCAACTGGTGGATTCCAACTGCTGACCTTTTGGTTAGCAGCCATAGCTCTTAACCACTGTGCCACCAGGGCTCCGATGGTACAGATGCTAAGTGTAGTTGGCCACATACCGAAGGAAAAAATTTATTATTACAGTTGAAGAAGAGGTTACTGTACAGTGGAGAGAAATGCCAGTGATATAATTCGTATGCCTTTTTTACAATACTTTGTTAATGTTTAATAGTATTATAGATTTTTTTAATGCAATTAAAAGTTAAATATCAGAATTAAAATGCAAAATGGTATAGCAAAGTGTTTTATATGTTTAAAAGTTTTTTCTAAATCTGTAAGGCTATGCAATAGATTCCACTAAACGGACAGATTTATTAGTGAATTCAAGAGCCCTGGTGGTGAAAAAGTGCCCTGCTACTAACTGAAATGTCCGCGATTCAAACCCCCCAGCCGCTCAGCAGGAGAAAGATGTGGCAGTCTTCTTCCATAACGATGACAGACTTGGAAACTCAATAGGGCAGTTCTACTCTATCCTGTAGGGTTGATATGAGTTGCAATGGACTCGACAGCAACTGATTAGGTTTTGATTTTGGATCAATGAATTGATGCTGATTTACCAACAAATTTAAGTTACTTGAGAAATTTCCTTGCCAGCCAAGAATTTTCATAATTTTGATTTTTGAGGCAGTTAGTTTAGATAAGGTAGGTTTATAGATATTAATTAGTAAATAGCATGTTCTAAAAAAGACATAATGTTTAGTTTTAGAAATCTGTGTGAACTTAAAGTAGATTATTATATTCATAGTTTCAAATAGACGTGGAACATACTATTGCAGAAAGAGTTAATTGAGCTAAAAGACATCCTTGAAAGCAAAGTTTAATTACCAAACATATGAATCTAGTGAAGACTTGTACACACATATTTTTTGGGAAGAAGATAATTATTATAACATTTTCCCACTATTGTAGTTGAAAAATGTGTCACAAAAGTAGTGCAGCTGCTAAAAAATTAATGAAACCAATTAAGCATGTATAACGAAGGTTACTTGAGACTCCCTTCTTTATGTAAATGAAATAGTGAATTATCAGAGACATGTGAAATATAAGAATCACATGAAATATTAAAGAATTTAACAAATAAATGCTTAAAAATATTTCATAGCATTGCTATACTAAATATTATAAATATATTGTAGCACAATGGTAGATGATCTATTTTGTTAAAATTTCATACTTAAAAAATGCGTTGATTTTTGTGTTGTCTGGTATTTTTTTAATCTTTCTTTGGTATGGTCCCCTGAGGTTTGCGATGTAGCTTTGGTATAGACGCTTTTATTATCTTTCTTCCCATCTAACCTCTGTTTCCTATCAAATACTGAAGGTAGAGTTTTTAGGTTTCTTTTAAGAACTGAAGACTGAATGGTTGTCTCTACATATAATGTGATTTAGATAGAAGAAATATTTTCTAGTATATCTATCACAAGCCTTTTCCATAACACAACAGGAAATAATTTGATGTTACATTTGTAACTAAAGCCGAATTTATTTGCAAGAATACCGTAATTCCTTATTTCTCCCCTTCCACAATTAGTGATTGTTCTTGGCACAATATTCTAGCTTCAATAAAGTCTATTTCTATTTTTCTTTTACTACACACAAATTACTCTGGTTTGTTATTATTTATCTTAACCAAAACCAAAAACGAAACCCATTGCCGTAGAGTCGATTCCGACTCATAGCAGCCCTATAGGACAGAGTAGAACTGCCCCATAGTGTTTCCAAGGAGCGCTGGAAGATTCAAACTGCCGACCTTTTGGTTAGCAGCCAAACGCTTAACCACTTTGCCACCAGGGCTCCATTATTTATCCACTTTCATTTTCTATACTTCCTGTATAGAATGGCTTCTGAAAGAGCTCCCAAAGGTCAAATGTAGAACAATTTGACCAATAATATAAATAAAGTACGTTTGGATTGTATCCCAAAGTATAGTACAAGTATTCATGAGTCCACACGGATATAAATGCTTGAATAAAGGAACAAATGAGAAAGAATAAGCAAATTTCCCAAGCAGTATAATTCAGATTAACTTATGCAGATACTGTGTCCTGAAGGAGGGGGACACAACTCCCTACTCCTTAAGTGTGAGCTGCACATAGTGACTTTCTTCCATAGAGTACAGTATGGAAAGGGTGGAGGAAGAGTAACTTTGCATTAGAGACATCTGAAAAACACTACCTACACTATGTGATCAAGGTCAACATCAACAGTAATGAGTCATACTGGTTGTATATATCCTCCATGTGATGTGATGAAAATGACATTTCACTTCTGTGGTCCTTCTCCTCAAAACACGTAACCCCAGTCTAACCATGAGGAAGTCATGAGAAAAGTTTCAATGAAGGGAATCCTATAAAATACCTGATCACTACTCTTCATAACTGTCAAGGTCATCAAAAACAAGGAAAGTCTGAGAAGCAGTCACAGACTAAGTAGAAGCCTAAAGAACCATGATGTGAAATGGAGTGGTGGTACCTGCATGGAATCTGGAAGCGAAAACGGACATTAGGTAAAACTAAAGATTATAGACTTTAGTTAATAATGTACGAATATTTGTTCGTTAGTTGTCACCACTGTACCATACTAATGTAAGGTGTTCATAATAGGGAAATTAGGGTGTGGAGTATATAGGAACTCCTTGTACTATCTTCACTATGTTTCTGTAAATCTAAAACTGTTCTAAAATAAAAAGGTTTATATTTGTTAATACCTGAAATCCTAGACCTTTTATCTAAATAATATTTTCCATGATAAAGAACCAGAGCTTCTTGGAGAAATTACGTATTCAAAGGACAAGCCAGAAGATGCGTAAAACAAGCTTGGAGCATTTGTTGTGCCTAAAAGTAAGAAAGGATCTCCCTCAAAAAAAACTCTGAAATAACAACAACAACAAAAATAAAGATGGAAGCATGTCCAAAGGACATAACTAGGACAATTTGAGCAACAAAATGAACAATAATACAAAAAACAAAAAAACACAAACCCATTGTCCTCTAGTCGATTGCAACTCATAGCGACCCTATAAGACAAAGTAGAATTGTCCCATAGAGTTTCCAAGGAGCAGCTGGAGGATTCAAACTGACAAACTTTTGGTTAGCAGTCGAGTTCTTAACTACTGTGCTATCAGGACTCCAAATAATGATAGCATTGTATTATAACTCCCCAAATAAAATAAATATCCACAAGTCTATAATAATATTTGGAGCCCTGGTGGCACAGTGATTAAGAGCTTGACTGTTAACCAAGAGGTTTGCAGTTCGAATCCACCACCGCTTCTTAGAAACTCTATGTGGCAGTTCTACTCCGTCATATAGGGTCTCTATGAGTTATCTAGCTTGTCTTCTGTTGTTGTGTATTGCTAGTTATGGTTTGTATCCTATTTATGCCTCTAGCATTGTATTAGGCCCTCTAGCGTTGACCCTATTTTTAATTCTATGATCCTTATAGTTTGTGGTTTTATATTTAGGTCTTTGATCTATTTTGAATTAGTTTTTGTGTATGGTGTGAGATATGGGTTCTGTTTCATTTTTTTAAAGATGGACATCCATTTTTGCCAGTACCATTTGTTAAAAAGACTGTCTTTTCCCCATTTAATGGATTTTGGGCCCTTGACGAAGATCAGGTACATTGGTCAATGTATCTGTCATTGTACCAGTACCAGGCTGTTTTGACTACTGTAGCTGTATAGTAGGTTTTGAGGCCAGGTAGTGCAAGTCCTCCTACTTTATTCTTCTTCAGTAGTGCTTTACTTATCCAGTCCACTTTCCTTTCCATATAATCTTAATGATTAGTTTTTCCATCTCGTTAAAGAATGCTGTTGGTATTTGGGATTGGAATTGCGTTGTACTTGAAGATTTCTTTGGATAGAATTGACATTTTCACAGTGTTGAGTGTCCTATTCATGAGCATGGTACGTTTTCCATTTATGTAGATCTCTTTTGGTTTCTTGCAGTAGTGTTTTGTAGTTTTCTTTGTATAGGTCTTTTATGTCCCTGGTTAGATTTATTCTTAAGTATTTTATTTTTTCAGGGGCTATTGTGAATGGTGTTACTTTCCTAATTTCCTTTTCATAACCGTCTTTAATGGTGTATAGGAATCTAACTGATTTTTGTATGTTTATCTTGTATCCTGCTACTCTGTTGAAGCTTCTATTAGTTCCAGTAGTTTTCTTGTGGAGTCTTTTGATTCTGTATGTATATTACCATATCATCCACAGGTAGGGATAATTTTACTTCTTCCTTACCAATTCGGATGCCCTTTATTTCTTTTTCTTGCCTTATTTCTCTAACTAGTACTTCCCGTACAGCGTTATATAGGAGTGGTGATAAAGGGCATCCGTGTCTTGTTCCTGTTCTCAGGATGAATGTTTTCAGCCCCTCTCCATTAAGAATGATGTTGGCTATTGGTTTTGTATAGATGCCCTTTATTATGTTGAGGAATTTCCCGTCTATTCCTAATTTATTAAGAGTTTTTATCAGAAATGGGTTTTGGACTTAATCAAAAGCCTTTTCTGCATTGATTGAGATGATCATGTGATTCTTCTGTTTTATTTATGCGTGGATTATGTTGATTGATTTTCTAATGTTGAATCATCCTCGCAAAACCTGGTATAAATCCCACTTGGTCATTTTTTTTTCTTTTAATATGATGCTGAATTCTATTGGTAAGAATTTTGTTGAGAATTTTTGCATCTATATTCATGAAAGATATTGGTCTGTAATTTTGTTTTTTTTTTGTGGTGTCTTTGCCTGGTTTTGGTATCAAAGTTATGCTGGCTTCATGGAATGAATTTGAAAGTATGGCTTCCTTTTCTACGTTCTGAAATAGTTTGAGTAGGACTGGTGCAAGCTCTTCTCTGAATGTTTGGTAGAATTCCCTATTGAAGCCATCTGGGCCAGGGCTTCTTGTTGTTGCTGAGAGTTTCTTTTTTTATTACCTTTTCAATCTCTTCTCTTGTTATGGTCTGTTCAGATTTTTTACCTCATTTTGTGTTAGTTTAGGTAGGTAGTGTGTTTCTAGAAATTTGTCCATTTCCTCTAGGTTTTCAAATTTGTTGGAGTATAGTTTTTCATAGTACTCTGTTATGACCCTTTTTATTTCAGTTGAGTCTGTTGTAATGTCCCACATTTCATTTCTTATTTCGGTTATTTGCATCCTCTCCTATTTTTCTTTTGTCAATTTGGCTAGTGGTTGGTCGATTTTGTTGATCTTTTCAAAGAACGAACTTTTGGTTTTGTTGATTCTATTGTTTTTCTATTCTCTATTTCATTTATTTCTGCTCTGATCTTTATTATTTCCTTTATTCTGGTGGCTGTGGGCTTCTTTTGCTGTTCTCTTTCTATTTGTTTGAGTTGTGTAGCTAATGTTTTGATTTTGTCCCTTTCTTCTTTTTTTGATGTGTGCATCTGTAGCTATAAATTGACCTCTGAGCTTTGCGTTTCCTGCGTCCCAGAGGTTTTCCTATGATGTGTTTTCATTCTCCTTTGACTCTAGGAATCTTTTGTTTACATTTTTTATTTCTTCTATTACCCAGTGGTTTTTAAGCAGGGTGTTATTCAGTTTCCATGTATTTGATTTTTTTTCCTTGCTCTTCTGTTATTAACTTCTACTTTTATTGCATTGTGATCAGAGAAGATGCTTTGTATTAACTCAGTGTTTTGAATTTTGTGGAGGGTTACTTTGTGGCCTAAGATGGGGTCTATTCTGGAGAACATTCCATGTGCACTGGAAAAGAATGTGTACTTTGCTGCTGTTGGTGGAGTATTCTATATGTCTAGAGGTCAAGCTGGTTGATCGTGACTTTTAGATCTTCTGTATCTTTGTTGAGTTTCTTTCTAAATGTTCTGTCCTTTACTGAGAGTGGCATGTTGAAGTCTCCTACTATTATTGTGGAACTGTCATTTTCTCCTTTCAGTGCTGTTAGAGTTTGCTTTATGTATTTTGGAGTCCTGTCATTGCATGCATTGATATTTTTAATAGTTACACCTTTATGGTGGATTGTCCCTTTAATCATTATATAATGTTCTTCCTTGTCTTTTACGGTGGATCTTGTTTTAAAGTCTATTTTATTTGAGATTAATATTGCTACTTCCACTCTTTTTTGTTGCTGTTTGCTTGATATATTTTTTCCATCCTTTGATTTTTAATATATTTATGTCTTTTTTTCTAAGATGTGTCTCTTGTAGACAGCATGTTGATGGGTCCTGTTTTTTTATACATTCTGTCACTGTCTGTCTCTTTATGGGTGCATTTAAGCTATTTACATTCAGTGCGATTATTCATAGGTATGAGTTCATTGCTGTCATTTTGTAGTGCTTTTTTGTGATGCTGACATTATCTTTGCTCCTCTTACTCTTCTGTGCTGAATTCCTTTTGTTTGAGGATTTTTTTGGTTGTCTCTTTTGTTTTTGTAGATTTTGTGCTTACTGAGACTTTTTGTTTTTCTTCTTTATTTTGATGAGTAGATTTGTTAACGTCTTTGTGGTTACCTTGAAATTTACCCCTATCTTCCTAAGTTTAAACCAGTCTCCATTAGAAAGTTCTATACCTACACCTTTTCTTCCCTCTTTTATTGTTCTGACATTGTTGTCATTTACAGATTCACCTCTCTGGTTCACTGTTGTAAATCTTTTAGTTTTGTTTTATTCTTGAGAGTTCATTACCTAGGTTGTTATCTGGCTGATGCTGTCTTGTGTCCTAGATTCAAGTTATTGTCTAATGGTGTTGGTTCTCTAACCAACGGACTCCTTTAAATAATACCTGTAAGTTTGGTTTGGTTTTTACATAGTCCCTTAATTTCTATTTATCTGGAAATGTCCTAATTTTGCCCTCGTATTTGAGTGAGAGTTTTGCAAGCTATATTATTTTTGGTTGGCAGTTTTTTTCTTTCAAGGGTTTATGTATATCATCTAATTGTCTTCTTGGTTTTCTGCTCAATAATCACAGCTTAATCTTTTTTCCCCTTTGTATGTGACTTTTCATTTTTCTCTGGCTACTCTCAGAATTCTCTCTTTGGTTTTAGTGAGTGTGATTACCATATGTCTTGGTGATTTTCTTTTGGAGGCTATCCTATATGGGGTTCTTTGAGCTCCTTGGATGGTCGACTTTTCATCTTTCATGATGTTCAGGGAAGCTTTCTGTCAACAAATCTTCAATGATACACAGGGGAAAAGATGTCTAGAACTCTATATACCGGGAAGATCCCTCCATGGCACAGTTAGGCTGAAAGATTGGTGGTTCAAACCCACCCAGAGGTGCCTTGTAAGACAGGCCTGGCAATCTGCTTCTGAAAGGTCACAGCCCTTAAAACCCTATGGAGCAGTTCTACTCTACACACACAGGGTTGCTTTGAGTTGGAATCGACTCAAAGGCAACTAACAACAACAACATACATAATGAACCCCAAGAAAATGGTCACATAAGAATTGTTTTAATTTTCAAGTGCCACTAACGAAGTCTGAACTCAGATGTACTTATCCATCATTGAATACTAACAAAGAATCTCAAGGATTATCTTTTTATTCGTAATCAGTATAAATACAGATGGGAATTTTTTTACCCACGACACAAACACCCACTGTCTTTAACCAAGATCATATGCTCTCATATATGGTGGTCTCATTACTGCTCTTCAAAGTAAACGTATTTCCAAAGCCTATTCTTTGTTCTTTCCTAAATTACTTATCACTTTTACAGGTATGTTTTGACAACATGTGCATTTAGGGACAACTTAAGAGTTTTTCAAAGACATAAACAGACTCACAATTTTACAAGTAGCCACTGGTGTTATGCTTTACCTTTATGGCAGAGGAAGTAAGAAATTTGCAGCCAGGAATGTGTCAAATATATTTTTAGGAGGACAGGATCCAGGTGCTATTTTGCCACTGTTGAACAATATATTAAAATTGGAGATGAATTTGGATATCATATTGTCTCACTCTTTTTTCTGTGTAGGGAAAGAAAAGACTTTGACTCTGTTACATTGAGGATTGTTCCCCTACATAATGACAATAAGGTAGTCTGACTTCAACTGAGTGCATGGGAGAAAATCAGTCTTTGTACACTCTTCCTTGTCACTAAAAGGCACATTTTGCTACTTCTAGGCTAAGCAATAGCAATGAGAGGAGTTAGAATGGGACCATGAGGTAATACAACGGGCAGTCATGGAACCACTATCTTTCACCACTCTGCTAGCCATCAGGATCATTACACATATTTGAAGTATTACAAGGATAGACTTGGCAAAAAAAAAAAAAAAAAAAGCTGAAACAACAGATTTATTTGTACTACAAATATTATATTTTCTTACATAAAATTGCCACTATGTGCTTACTGGACAGGTATTAAGCGATGGAATGGTGTGAATAAAAACCTTGTATTGCCAGAAAGCTTTGAAGACACGTGCTCCATTACTCCAGTTAATCTCTCCAATCATTTAATTTTCTTTAAAGTTTTGTCTTTCTGAATTGTAGAAAGGGATTAGTAACTTCAAATTTGGTTGGATTTTTTTTCTCTTAGGCCTCAGGAAGATACCCGATTCCTTAGAATGCTGTATTTTTCATAGGGTGGAGAAATTTTAAAAGCTATATTTAAAAATAATAACATTACCAAGAAACGTGTAGACTACATCTGCCAGTTAGGAAAAAAAATGAAGCAAATAGATTCTTATTTAACAAAGCCTAGACTTGGGACAGAATTAAAGAATGAGGACTATCTTCGTCTGAACTAACCTGCTCTACCAAAAACCCATTGCAGTCGAGTCAATTCTGACTCATAGAGACGCTATTCGGCAGAGTGGAACTGCCTCATAGGGTTCCCAAGGCTATAAATCTTTACCGAAGCAGACTGCCACATCTTTCTCCTGCAAAACAGCTGGTAGGTTAAAACAGTCAACCTTTTGGTTAGCAGCCGGGTGCTTAACCACTGTGCCACAAGGGCTCCTTATCTTCTGCTGTAGAAATTACATATTCTATGAGAACTATGTTTTCTCACTTTTTAATATAATTTGAAGTTTATCCAATTGGAAACTACTTTCTTTTTTAATTTCCAAACAACCTGAGAAATATATGCAAGAGAATAGTGGCCATAGCGATTTTTGCCTCCTGTTTATTTACTCATTCAGCAAATATTTATTGAGCATATACTCAGCTGATGAATATTTGAAATTTGGATTTGGTGCTGTGCTGTTGACACCAATCTTTTTGCACTCATGTGCAGTGTAATCCTACTTGTCTTCACTTTCAATCATGACTAGGAAAATTTTCAAGTTCTGTTTATTATTGCCTCACCCTTGAAGGATGAGAAAAGGAGAGCAGGAGTCAGCTTGTTATGGGAAATGTCAAAACAAATACTGTTTACGATTGTCTCACTTTGGAAAGAAGAAGTAAAAGTCTCAACATGATTTAGTTTAGAATATGTTGTTTTTAATAATTCTGTACATGTCATTGGGACTTGGCAATGGAATTGTTTTGCTTGCTGGTCATAAATTCAGAAATTGAAGGAAAAGGAAAAAAAACAGTAGAATTGACAAATATATTAATTATAAAATGGATACTTTTCAGAGGAATCACAAAATGTCTAAAATTGACGAAAGAGGTAGAAGTTTTGAATAGCAAACTGACTGTGGAAGAAACTTAGACAGTTTTCAAACACAACCACACCACCCCCACAAAAGACTCTGGGTCCAGAAAACTTTTATGTAAAATTTTTTCAAACCTTCAAGCAATACACATTCACATCCTATTTAAAATGATCTGCAGAAAAGAGAAAAAAAAAATTACTTTTCTGAAGAAGTCTAGAAGTACAACAAAGTTAGTATAATCTCCAGATAAACATTACAGGAATATGTTTAAAAAAAAAAAGGAAAAATTAAATACAATAGCTCAATATTACTGATAATTTAAGACTGGAAATCCCAACTATAATACTGTTGTTGTTGTTATGAGTTGCATTCGAGGTGATTCTGACTCATGATGATCCCATGTGTGCAAAGCAGAACTGCTCCTTAGGGTTTTCAAGGCTGTAACCCTTCAGAAGCAGATCACCAGGCCTTTTTTTTTTTTTCTTCATATGAGTTTAATTCCAGGTAGTACAGATTTCCAGGCATAACAAAGCTGGAAGAGCCAACTGTGGCAGGATTCTGTACTGGGTTTACTCTGACCGCACAGCTAAGATAGGAATGGCTGAGTGAGAAGAACTAAGGAGATGAACACTGTATTATTTCTTCTTCTTTTTTTACAAAAGTTTATTCCTAAATGTACAACAGGCTTCAAGACAACACTTCATTCTCATTACGGGTGGCAACAAATGTTATAGCAGAGAATCCAGATGCTTAAACAGCAGCGGAATCAAGGGTCACTATCACCTCAGTCACAAAGTACAGCTTATTTTTTGCCAGATTTAATTCCACCTGTGGCTGGGGGGCCCTTCCCCATCCCTCCATGCCCCCAGTCTTTGCCTTTAGCTCCTTGAATTTCTTCTTCTCTTCTTTTTGTGTCTGCTGAAATCCTTATCTTCCCTGGTCCATTTCTTTGCTCTCGTCTTGGGCTGTTTCAGTGGATTCTTCTTGCCACCTTCATGGCTGGACACAGCCCCTGCCGCTCCTTCTCCCTTACCAGGCCTGCTTTTTGAGCTACCAAACTTTCAGCTAGTAGTACAGCGTTTAACTGCAAATCTGTGCCACCCAGGGACTCCATATATAATATCAGCAAATTGACTAATTATTCACTACAGGCAGGAAAGTTGTATTCTAAGAATCCAAGTTATGATTGAACATTGGATAATCTATCAATGTGATTCACTATAAAACAGAAAATTGAAAACATATCATGATAATCTTGATAAATTTCAAAGTTATTTAATAAATATTTATTTTAGATTTATAAGATTATTGATAAAATAGAACTAATCGATGGTTTTAAAAATCATACCTATTTTAAACTAACAGCCAAGATTATGCTTAGGAGTTTGAATTACTGTAATTTCCATTAAAATCTGTGTAATAATCAGAATAAAGTAATCAATGAAACAAGCCCAGTATTTTAGTGCCTTACCTAAGAAAAGTTGCACAAGGAACATTCAATATGAGAGTTTGGGGTCGAGCTACTCTCCTGGGAAGCTCTCCTCCAAGTGATAACCTAAGAGTTTCCTTCTTTTGACTTCAACATCTACTGTCGTTGTTAGGTGCCACCAAGTCGGTTTCAACTCATAGTGACCCTATCGACAGCAGAGTGAAACACAGCCAGGTCCTGAGCTATCCTCATTATCGTTGTTATGCTTGAGCCCATTGTTGCAGCCACTGTGTCAATCCATTTAATCGAGGGTCTTCCTCTTTTTTGCTGATCCTCTACTTCACCAAGCATGATGTTTTTCTCCAGGGACTGATTCCTCCTGACAACATGTCCAAAGTACGTGAGATGAAGTCTTGCCATCCTTGTTTCCAAGGAACATTCTGGCTGTACTTCTTCCAAGACAGACTTGTTCATTCTTTTGGCAGTCTATGGTATATTCAACATTCTTCACCAACATCATAATCAACACCAACACCAACATCTACTAAGGACTTGGAAATTTCTAGCTCCAGATGGGAAAACAGAAAGAATAAGGAAGATCACTTGAGAAGTTTTTAGGAAACAGATTTGGGAGTGGTGTACATCACTTCTGCCCACATCTCATTAGCCAGAACTCAACCATATGGTCCCACTTTACTGCAAAGTAGGCTGTGAAATATAGTCTAGTTACATACCTAGTAGGAAAAGGAAATGGGGTTTGGTAAATACATAGCAATCTCTGCCTTTATTGGAACCATGCTAAAGCTGCTATCATCACTTGGTACAATTATTCCAGAAATATTAACTAATACAACTATCTGATATAAGAACAAAATGGTATAAATATTGGTAAGAGGTGAGAAAAATGATAATTTTCTGATGATCCGAAAAGAATCAACTGAAAATTTACTAGAAATCATAGAAGTTCAGTAAGGCTACCATTGTAAAATGAATATACAAAATCAAATAAATTTCTTAAATAGCAATAATCAGGGACTATCATGGAAAATATTTAGGAATGAACTTAAAAAAAAAAAATCCGGACTTTCTAGATCCATTGAGCCTGGATGAACCTCCAAAACTATTACCCTGAGATATTCTTTAAACCTTAAACCAAAAATACTCCCTGAAGTCATATTTAAGCCAAACAATAGGTTACCTTAATTAGTAAATGTCTGCCTTGAACATTTTTCCCCTTTAAAGACTTATCTACAGGCGTACCTCAGAGATATTGCATTTGGTTCTAGACCACTACAATAAAGTGAACATTGCAATGAAACTAGTCATGCAATTTTTTGGTTTCCCAGTGCATATAAATGTTATGCTTACACTATACTGTAGTCTATTAAGTGTGCAATAGCATTAAGTCTTAAAAAACAATGTACATACCTTAATGAAAAAATACTTTTTTGCTAAAAAATGTTAACCATCATCTGAGCCTTCAGTGAGTCGTAAACTTTTTGCTGATGGAGTGTCTTGCCTCAGTGTTGATGGCTGCTGACTTATCAGGGTGATGGCTGATGAAGGCTGGGGTGGCTGTGGCCATTTCTTAAAATAAGACAACAATGAAGTTTCCCACACTGACACGTCCTTTCATGAAAGATTTCTCTGTAGCATGCGATGTTGTTTGATAGCATTTTACCCACAGTAGAACTTCTTTCAAAATTGGTGTCAATCCTCTCAAACTCTGCCTCTGCTTTATCAACTCAGTTTATGTAATATTCTGAATCTTTTGTTGTCATTTCAACAATATTCACAGCATCTTCACCAGGAGTAGATTCTATCTCAAAAAACCACTTTCTTTGCTCTGTTAAATTTTTGTCATGAGATTGCAGCAATTCAGTCACATCTTCAGGCTGTGCTTCTAGTTCTAGTTCTCTTGCTATTTCCACCACATCTGCAGTTACTTCGTCCACTGAAGTCTTGAACCCCTTAAAGTCATCCATGAGGAGTGGAATCAACTTCTTCCAAACTCCTGTTAATGTCTGATATTTTGACCTCCTCCCATGAATCATGAATGTTCTTAATGGCATCTAGAATGGTGAATCCTTTCCACAGGTTTTCAATTGACTTTGCCCAGATCCATCAGAGGAATCACTATGTATGACAGCCATAGCCTTATGAAATGTATTTCTTAAATAACAAGACTTGAAAGTCAAAATTACTCTTTGATGCATGGGCTGCAGAACGGATGTTGTGTTAGCAGGCATGAAAACAAGATGAATCTCCTTGTACATCTCCATAGAGCTCTTGGGTGACCAGGTGCATTGTCAATGAGCAGTAATATCTTGAAAGGAATCTTTCTTTTTCTGAGCAGTAGGTCTCGATGGTGGGCTTAAAATATTCAGTAAACCATGTTGTAAACAGATGTCCTTTCATCTGGGCTTTGTTGTTCCACTTATAGAGCGCAGGCAGAGTAGATTTAGCATAATTCTTAAGGGCCTAGGATTTTTGGAATGGTAAATGAACATTGGCTTCAACTTAAAGTCACCAGCTGCATTAGCCCCTAACAAGAGAGTCCGCCTGTCCTTTGAAGCTTTGAAGCCAGACATTGACTTCTCCTCTCTAGCTATGAGAGTCCTAGATGGCATCTTCTTGCATTATAAGGCTGTTTCGTCTACAATGAAAATCTGTTGTTTAGTATAGTCACCTTCATCAATTATCTTAGCTAGACTTTGTGGATAACTTACTGCAGCTTCTACATCAGCACTTGCTGCTTCACCTTGCAGTTTTATGTTATGGAGATGGCTTCTTTCCTTAAACCTCATGAACCAACCTCTGCCAGCTTCAAACTTTTCTTCTGCAGCTTCCTCACCTCTCTCAGCCTTCATAGAATTGATGAGAGTCAGGGTCTTGCTCTGGATTAGGCTTTGGCTTAAGGGAATGTTGTGGCTGATTTCATCTTCTATCCAGACCACTAAAGCTTTCTCCATATCATCAATAAGGCTGGTTCGCTTTCTTATCATTGGTGTGTTCACTGGAGTAGCACTTTTAATTTCCTTCAAGAACTTTTCCTTTGCATTCATAACTTGGCTAACTATTTGGCAGACAGGCCTAGGTTTTGGCCTATCTCAGCTTCCAACATGCCTTCCTCACTAAGCTTAATCATTTCTAACTTTTGATTTAGTGAGAAACGTGGGCTCTTCCTTTCACTTGAACACTTAGAGGTCATTGTAAGGTTATTAATTGGCCTAATTTCAATACTGTTGTGTCTAAGAGAATAGGGAGGCCCAAGGAGAAGGAGAGAGACAGGGAACGGTCAGTAGGTGGAGCAGTCAGAACACACACAGCATTTATCAATTAAGTTGGCCCCAAAACAATTACGATAGTAACATCAAAGATCACTGATCGCAGGTCACCATAACAGGTATAATAATAATGAAAAAGTTGGAAATATTGTGAGAATTACCAAAATGTGACACAGAGACACCAAGCGAGCACGTTGTTGGAAAAATGGCGCCCATACATTTACTCCATGCAGAGTTGCCACAAAGCTTCAATTTGTAAAAAAAACACTTCCGCGAAGCACAATAAAGCAAAGCACAATAAAATGAAGTACACCTGTATATGGAATCAATTGACAACTGCCCCTTGAAAAGTTTAGATGAAAAGCTTGCGGGGCAGTGAGTTTATCTTAATGGTGCTGGAATAATTTGTAAAGGATAGCAAGAATGGTTGCGCAGCTTAAAGAATATAATCTATGTCACTGAATTGTACATGTAGAAATTATTGAATCGATGTATGCTTTGCTGTGTATATTTTCACCAAATAATAATAATTAAATAAAGAAATCCATGAGACTTATAAGAATAAACCTTCAAAATTATACAAAATAATATGAGAAGCCTTGAATAAATGGAGAAATGTATTTCCATACATGAACACCAGGAGCCTGGGTGACGTAACGGTTAAACATTCATCTGCTAACTGGAAGTTTGGCCATTCCAGCCCACCAAGTGGATTCTAGGCAGAAAGACCTGACAATCTGCTTCTGTAAAGATTACAGCCGAGGAAACCTGGTGGGGAAGTTCTACTCTGTCACATGGGGATACTATGACTTGGGATCAAAATAACGTACATAAATACTCATTATAGTATATAGATCAATTTCCTCTAAATTAAACTATAAATTTAATTCAATATTCAGCAAAATTTCATGATAATTTTGTCTTAATTATGTGATATAGTTCTAGAACGTATGTGAAAGAATAAATATGTTAGAAAATTTTGAAAACCAAGTTAACAAATGAATATGTTGGTCATATCAGACATTAGAATATATTATAAAGCTATACTTTTCCAAATAATGGATTATGCACGCCGGAAACTAAAAACAAGTCAAGATTAAAAACTCCAACACTACAGTAATTGTAGTGTGAGAATGATGCCTCTCTTATTTATACGATAGAGAGGGTAGGATAAAATAGAAAAAAATTTAGTTTTGCAATAGATGTTATTCATTTACAAAAAATCAATAAAGTCAGTTCTTGACTTTACACAATATACCAAAATATAGCCCATACTAATTCAAGATTTAAGAGATCATACATGTAGTTTTAAAAAAAAAAGGAATTCAATATCTTGAGGTGGAGAAGGTGTTTTTAAGGACAATGCCAAAGGTAGAATCCATCTACTGATTTCTTTTTTCATCTACAAACGCTTTCTGAGTGCCAAATATATGCTAACACTAATGATCAGTGGTGCATTGTTCTCACAATTTAAATAATTACATAAATATTTAATGTAATTGTGATTCCCTGAGGAAGTGACTGTAACCAAACGAGAAGAGCTGTAATCAAAAGATAAGCACAGGTTAGTCAGGCAAAAGGAGATAGGAAAATTAATTCAAATAAAGAAAAATATAGTCAAGGTAAGTACAGGTAAAATAATACTGATTTTCCATGTTTAGGATTTCCCTCCCTATATGTTAAGAGCTGCAGGAAATCCTTGGAAGGATCTGAGGTAAACAGGTTTTTATTTTAAAGGCTTGTTTTAGCTCCAGTGTGTAGAGTAAATTTACAAGTGGCATGAGGACACTGAGAAGAAGTCTAGGTAAAAGATGAGGTTTTGCACTGTGGTAGTGAGTGGGGATGGCTGGTGAGATTGCAGGAGTGGTTGGATTAATTATGTGTTTTAGACGGAGAGTCCACAGGACAGAGTAATGAATGAGAAGATGGGGAATTGAGAGGGAGATGTAAAAAATGACTCCTAGGCTTCTGACAGAAGCAATGCATGGCTTGAAGTCTCATTTCTTGAGATGAGCAACTCTGGAGGAGGAGTTGAATTATGTTAGACGGAGGTCAGGAGTTGAACCTTAAACATTTGAGTTTAAGATGCCAATGAGACTTCTAACTGACATACCATGAAGGATGCTAAATACAAACATCTGAAGCTCAAATTAGTCTGACCTAGATCGAATCATGATCACAAGCATATGTAGCTAGAACTGAAGTTTGAGGTGTAGATAACATTGCTTAAGGTTAAAGACATTTAGCTTTCTTCTTAGGAAAACAAACAAACAAATGAAAAACTCACAAGTGATCCAATAAACAACATCATGATATATGGTAAAGAAATTGAAGTTGTAGAATTTTGTTCTACTTGGATCAACAATCTATGCCAATGGAAGCAGCAATCAAGAAATCAAACGATGTAAGGCATTGTGAAAATCTACTGCAAAATACTTCTTTAAAGTGTTAAAAAGCAAAGATGCCCCTTTGATGACTAAGGTGAACAAGACCCAAGGCATGGTCTTTTTTTAATCACCTCACATGCATACGAAAGCTGAACAATGAGAAAGGGAGACTAAAGAAAAATTTATGTATTTGAACTGTGGTGTTGGTGAAGAATACTGAATATTGAATATGCCAGAAGAACGAACAAATTAGTCTTTGAGGAAATACTGCCAGAATGCTTCTTAGACGTGTCCTGTGACTAGGCTTTGCCTTGCTTACTTTGGATTTATTATCACTTAAGACCAATCTCTAGAAAAGGACATCATGCTTGGTGAAGTAGAGGGTCAACAAAATGAGGGAAACACCCCGTGAGATGGATTGACACAATAGCTGCAACAATGGGCTCAAACATACCAACAATTGTGAAGATGACATAGGACCGGATAATGTTATGTTCTGTTACACATCATGTCTTCCATGAGTCAGAGTTGACTCTAAAGCAGTTAACAGCAACAACAAAAAGGATAAAGACTGTGGAAAGTGTGGACTGTGTGTATGTAAAATGAGAAGTCATGAGGATCTACAATTCAATGCAGAGGAGTTCCACCATTTAAAGTCCATATAATGTGACCATAGGTCAAGGCTTTCCGGATTCTAAAACTAACTTCAACATGAGAGTGTTATACATTCTGAATAACATAAAGAAATAAACAATTCAGCTTTTAAGAAAGAAAAGAACAATTTTCCTTTTGCTTTACTGTTTCCACTTCTTTTCTGCTAGCCCCATATTTGAAATGTAAAGAGATATTATTTTTGACAAATTAAATGGATATCTTATTTATTTCCTGTAAATTCTGGTGTATAGTACCTTCCTATTCATTGAATTAATGGCATCCATGACTTCAGGGGCTAGTGCATAAGATCTAAGGCAACTGCTCAGCTCGTGTATTCAATTATACTGCTTTTTAGTCCACAGTTAAACAATAGTCTTAAATCATGATACGCATAGGAAAGCTTTATCGGTTTGATGACTTCTTCCCCACAAGAAGCTCTGCCAAAAATAATGATACAAAGAAAATATCACATACTGGTAGTTAATAGATATTATACATAAATACATTTACCACAGTGCAACATCTTTCTGAAAGAAATGGATGGCTAAAATAAGAGCAACTTGTGAAAGCGTCTACTATATAGAATTTCAGATTTATACATTCAAACATAATGCATATGTCTGTTAAATCATCAGTGATTTTATTTACAAAATTTCCTGCTAAAATTACCTTTTTATTCATATACTTATTCATTTGACTAGCAAATATTTGCTGAGTAACTCTTGTGCTCTAATCACTGTATTGCTTTGTTGTTGAGTGCCATCGAGTCAAATTTGGACTCACAGTCACCGCGTGTGACAGAGTAGAACTGCCCCATAGAGCTTTCTAGGCTGTAATCTTTACAGAAGCAGATCACCAAGTCTTTCTTTCTGCCATGGAGCCACTGGGTGAGTTTGAACCACCAACCTTTAGGTTAGCGAAGAGCCATTGTGCCACCAGGGCTCCTTAGTTACTGTGTTAGATATTTGCAATCTTGGGGCAATGATACAAAAGAAGAAACAACCAAGCTGAAATCTAAAAGTTGAGCAAAACAAGAGTAGATGATGAGGGAAGTGGGAGGGACAAGAGTATACCACGGAGAGAGTAACTGTTTAGAAGGCCCACTTGCTAAAGAGCAACGCATATTAAAGAAGAGAGTTTGGAGCGGAAGCCTAGAAGAAGGCTGGGAAGGCAGTAGTCACTTGGAGGAGTTTAAGGTATCCTAAGAATTTTTAAGAGCAACTGATCAGATTTTTTAGATGACTTTATTGAAGTATAGTCTACATATAATAAAATTAACTATTTCAAGTGTACAAGCCAATGATTTTTAGTACCTTAACTGAGTGGTTCAACCATTACCATAACTCAGTTTTAGAACATTCCATCCCTCCATTAAAGTCCCTCATGCTCATTTACAGTGACTCTCTGTTCCCATCCCAAGCACCGTTAATCTATTTTCTATCTTTCTATTTATCTTTTATGGTCATTTCATGTAGATAGATTCCTACGATATGTGGACTCTTGTGCCTTTCTTCTTTCATTTAGTACGTTTTCACTGTTCATCAGTGAAACAACATGTGTCAGTAGTCCATTTCTTTTTATTACTGAGTAGTATTCTATTATACGGGTACACCATATTTTATCTATCCATTCACCACTTGATGGACATGTATGTTGTTTCCAGTTTTCGGTGATTATAAATAATGTTGCTATGAACATTCATGTGCAAGTCTTTGTGTGGACATAGGTTTTCATTTCTCTTGGGAAGATACCTAATGTTACATTATCTTCCACTGGGTCAGATGATATATGTTTAACTTTTTGACTTGATCAGATTTTCATCTAAAAATATAGCTCTATTCTTTGTATATTTAAAATATGCTTTCAATTCATTTTTAAAACTGTTGGGCCATAATTTTTTAGGATTATCTCAGTAAAACTAAAGCTTGACAAATACTTAGATAATTATTCATTAGATAATGATTAAGATACTCGTATTTGTCTTGTTTTTATCTTTAAAAGTTTCTAGAATGTTAATAATAAT